>NC_083116.1:5477112-5809723 GCF_949774975.1 Lagenorhynchus albirostris
CAGCCAACAACTCCAAAGCCCTCACTGTGGGTACAAGTGACTCTCACAGGCTCTGTGGACACAAGGAAAGACAAGACATAATCTCTGCCCTCAAGGAGGTGACAGACTACTGAGAGAGGCGGCTTGGCTCTAAAACCAGACAGACGAAAGAATGTTATCTATCCTAAAATAAGAATCTTCTGTCTACGCGTAAATCAGACATCATATTTGTAGACAGTTACTGTTTAAATTGGCTGATGATTTTTCCCCACTACACTCAAAAGTGAGTTTCACTCACGGACTATGGAAGAGCCTTGCAAACGGGCAGCGAAGCAGAAATAGAAATGCAGAAAGCCATATTCTTTTCAAACGAGCTCTCCCATTTTATTCTTTCTATGCTTAAAGAAAAGCGATCCTTGGGTTGCAGGCTAGGTCCGACATCAACACACCCCATGGTCCTAACCTGAACATCCTCATTCTGGAAAATGAAACACACAGGTATTTAAACGTATCTGGGACAACTCGGTTCAAGTGCAGGCATTACAGTCCTGGGAGTTCTCATCTCGTGTGCGCCATTAATGCGTGACGGCGTGCGGGTTTTCTCAAAGTTTTCAATAGCTGAGCTTACTGTGATACGGAGTTTTTACGCTAAGAGGAATGCTGGTGGACTCGAAAGTGGGAGATCCTTTACGGAAACCATGAACAGTTCCTTCTCACCTATGATTCTACTGCTCCGTGTGCCAAGGTTAAGCACTTGTTTCCTTGTTGGATGGACACGGTCCAAAACAATATCCTGTCCATATGGAACACTCACCTCTGAAATTGCAACTGTGGTGCAAGGCTCAGAGAAACAAGGTTTCCGAGTTCTCTGGAGGGCGCAGGTGCTTCTTACATTGACGTTAAGAGAGTGACATCAGAGGCTAGATACTTTATAAACCAAATGAACCAATTAAGGAGTTGGAGAAACCCAGTTGCTTGATGGAGGATTAAAATGTACACTGACAACCTGAGTCCATGAATATTGTATGAGTTGATAAGGAGGGCCCCTCCCAAACACAGAGAACCATGGGATTGCAGGGCCGGAAGGACCTTTTAACTGTGGTCATCTAGCTGAAATCCTCATCCGATACTTAACTCTTCTGAGTGGCCTCTCGTATCAAAGGGTTCTCTAGCCAATCTTCACGTTCCTTCTGTGACAGGGAACTCAGGCTTCCTATGCCTCCGGATGAGGCATACATTATTGAACACGCAGCCAAAATTGGCCTCCCTGAAGCCTTCTTCAGATGACTGGGACTCCATCCCTTAGAGCCACCCAGAACAAGCTTAATTCCTCTTTCCTTCCATTTGACAGACTGCCAGCTATCCGCTGAACGCTCTCGTGTTCCCCTCAATTCTCTGACTCTGCTTCACATGGCAAAGCTTGGAGCCCTCCCCTCTCCTTCCTTCTCATGCCAGTTTCTGGTCCCTTTAAATGTGAGGCACTCAGGCCTCAACGAAACTCTCCTGTCACAGTTCTAAAAGGACAGAGTCAACTGCAACGATCACTGCCCTTCTGCGAGATACTATGCTTCCTACTCGCCGACTAAGAGACTGCTGTTTGGATCACAATAAAACATGATATCCCGTAAAAACCACCAAGCAGCTTACTGTCTCTGCCAGGAAGTCATGCCTGTTACACCTTGACCTTCTGCTAGTTCCTTGGATCTCATTTAATTCTAGTAGATTTAATTTACAAACATTTATGAAGCACCTACTGTGCGAAGGAAGGATACTGTTAAGGATTGGGGATACCTTGATGAATACAACAAAGGACCTACTCAGGGAACCCGCACTCTAGAAGGAAAGACAGAGGTGTTACCATAAAAAAATTAAGGTGTGATATATGTTATGATTAACATATTCAAGAAGGTCTAAAGAAGAAGGCATCAGGGCTTCCCTGGTGGCACAGTGGCTGAGAGCCCGCCTGCCGATGCAGGGGACACGGGTTCGTGCCCCGGTCCAGGAAGATCCCACATGCCACGGAGCAGCTGGGCCCGTGAGCCATGGCCGCTGAGCCTGCGCGTCCGGAGCCTGTGCTCCGCAACGGGAGAGGTCACAGCAGTGAGAGCCCCGCGTACTGCAAAAAAAAAAAAAAAAAAAAAAAATTATATGGGGAGGGGGAAGGGTAAGCTGTGACAAAGCGAGAGAGAGGCATGGACATATATACACTACCAAATGTAAAGTAGATAGCTAGTGGGAAGCAGCCGCATAGCACAGGGAGATCAGCTCGGTGCTCTGTGACCACCTAGAGGGGTGGGATAGGGAGGGTGGGAGGGAGAGAGACGCAAGAGGGAAGAGATATGGGAACATATGTATATGTATAATTGATTCACTTTGTTATAAAGCAGAAACTAACACACCATTGTAAAGCAATTATACTCCAAGAAAGATGTTAAAAAAAAAAAAGATGTAGCACATATATATATAATGGAATATTACTCAGCCATAAAAAGGAACGAAGCTGAGTTATTTGTAGTCAGGTGGATGGACCTAGAGTCTGTCATACAGAGTGAAATAAGTCAGAAAGAGAAAAACAAATACCGTATGCTAACACATATATATGGAATCTAAGGAAAAAAGTCATGAAGAACCTAGGGTCAAGAAGGGAATAAAGACACAGACCTACCAGAGAATGGACTTGAGGATATGCGGAGGGGGAAGGGTAAGCTGTGACAAAGCGAGAGAGTGGCATGGACATATATACACTACCAAATGTAAAATAGAGAGCTAGTGGGAAGCAGCCGCACAGCACAGGGAGATCAGCTCGGTGCTTTGTGACCACCTAGAGGGGTGGGATAGGGAGGGTGGGAGGGAGGGAGACGCAAGAGGGAAGACATATGGGAACATATGTATATGCATAACTGATTCACTTTGTTATAAAGCAGAAACTTACACACCATTGTAAAGCAATTATACTCCAATAAAGATGTAAAAAAAAATTATAACTCATTTCCAAAGTGTAACTCTTAAGAATAGAATAGTTGGTTTTTTGGAAATAGAGTTACAGATACAGAAAACAAACTTACAGTTACCAGGGGATAAGCGGGGGGAGGGATAAATTGGGAGATTGGGATTGACATATACACACTACTGTGTATAAAACAGATAATAAGGACCTACTGTATAGCCCAGGGAACTCTACTCAGTACTCTGTAATGGCCTATATGGGAAAAGAATCTAAAAAAGAGTAGATATATGTATACATATAACTGATTCACTTTGCTGTACACCTTAAACTAATACAACATTGTAAATCAACTATGCTCCAATAAAAACTTAAAAATAAGTAAATAAATAAAATAGCTGGTTTTTTTAGTATGTGCAAAGCATCCAGGTGAAAATATAACACGCAGTTGGAAAGTTGAGTGTGGACAGGAGATCTGAGTGCAGTGTCATCAGCATGGGTGGCAGGGAGAGGACCATACAGTTCACCCTGTTGAATTCTATCACCTTAGACTCACCACTGACACCCCGCCTGTCCCCCTGGATCAGTTATGCCAAAGCAAGGGATTCACCCTCAAAGAGCTATGAAACAAAAACTAAATGTCCAAATCCATGACTCACCTAGAATGAACCTACGGTTTCACCTTCCAGGTTGAATGTACCTCGGAGGCTGCATACACAAGTCATGAGAATCATTTTCCCTGGGACCCGCACCCAGCCATAATATCGGAAACAGGTACCATTTTAAAGGAGCCGTTTGGCATGGCACATGTTCTCCGTTTAAGAATGGGAGGAGCCGTTCCTGTTTAGTGATGACTGCAGGGCAAAAAAGCAAATCATTCCCTAAAATAGCTTGGTCGAGGCTTCGCATCACTTTGTCTTCACGGTCCTGTGATATGAAAAGAACTCTGGTATGTCATTTGCTCCTGAACTAGGAGATTATAGTAGATATTCGAGTAGAAAAATAGCACGTTGTTAAAGGCAACAAGAAATGCTGACAGCAGGATAGAGAGGTCTCAACGCCTTGACACCACACCTTGATTAAATACTTTTATATGTACTTTTGTCTGTTCTGGTCCTCAAAGTCTCTATCTCCCCCTGACTGGTTTTACCATAAGATAAAGCAACCGAATCAAATACAATATATAAATATTGGCAGCTCTCAGCCTCACTTCACCCTGAGCCTAACAGGCAGTTAGGCTTCAGTGAGTTTGCTGGCTTTTCCGAGTGAGTCTAGAGGGGCTTGTTTACCTAGGATCGAACCTTGGGCAAGCAGTTCACTACAGCTCTACAAACAAGCTAAAATTATGACCTTATGCCATTGTTTCTCACAATCCAAGGCTTTGATGCGGGCTGTCTGCCCTTTCCAGTATAATTGGATATGAAGCCACTTTTGTTTAAAATGAGTTGAGAAGATTCGTCATTCATTGTGTGGGTTTGGATAATTCTGCTGTTTAGGTTTCACTGTGTCCAGGTGACTCAGAAGAATCCTCTGCAAGGGAATGACAAATCGGCCTGGTTTAGAGACTCCAGGAAGGGCTTTCGTGGGACACTCCTGACAGTGCTAAATATTCCTTCACCAGGTGAAATGAACCACCCGTACCCCTACTGAAGCACTGAAGGGACAGAGCATTAAGACAGGGGGAAAGAAGAACAAATGAGGGATTGGTACTGCAGCACTGAAAGGAAAAAATATTGATTACGGAGAAACATGCTTGGAAATGGTGCTCCTTTCTTTTCTCCCCCCACCCCCCGCACCAATGCTTCTTTAACACCATTTCTACGTTTACACCACATTGTGCCCAGTTTTCAACAATGCGCACCATTCTAATGGAGCTACTGTGGCTCAGTATTTCTGACAAGGATCAAATAAAATTTCCTATTCCCGAGCAACATAGTTCAACAGCTTCAAGTATGAGAAAATTTAGTTAGGAGGTTTGGCTTTTTAAAAATGAACTATAGTTATGATAGAGTCCATTAACCAATTCTAAATTAAAGTGGAACTGAAATAAAATTATAGTAGAACATGTATAAAAGAACATGTGACATCCACATGGATACCAAGTGAATCCATTATACTAAGTACTTTTCCAGTAATAGCAAATGAATGCATAATGACGGCACACTTAAGATCAAATGAAACCTAAAAATATAAATGTCAAAATATCTATACATGGCTCGTTCTCATAATTTACCTTTTCACTGCACACCAAATACAGAGTCAAAATGCTTCCATGTTGAGGAGTTTAGTCTAACACTTTTCACTTGTGAGTTGGGTTTCATGATTGTAAATGGAGTTTTATGTAAATCAGAAAGACAGATGATAAATTTCATGGGTTGGTCATGGCAAAGATGGCAAATTTCACAGTAAGTCACAGGCTAATGTACAGACACACGACCACAAATAAAATCAATTGAACTGCTAAGCAAATCACTCTTCGGGGTTAAAAATGAGTGCATGAGTGTGCCACAAGGTAATTCCACACGATGTGCTGGGAACTACATTCTAAAGCAACGAGCGTAGAAAAATTCTTCTTTGGGAAAACAGCGCTCTCCTCTCCTCTGGGTAAGTATACCGATCATTTCAAAATACTATTGCTATTTCTGAAAATCCAAAATCATGGATAATTATTGCAAATGATCACTGTTACATTTTCAATGCAGAGTCCCTTTAGCTTAGCTCTCGTCATTTGGGCTTTACATGTATTCCCTTGAAGCTCTGTCACTTAACACGGCAATAAATAATAGACCAATGGACACATTTTTCTTTTCCTTGAAGGAGTGGATGTCAGAACAGATGGAAGGCCCTACACACTTTTTAAAGTCTCATGAAAAAAAGGGCATGTGAAACGCTAAAGCTGGCCAGTGTTCACCCAGGCATTGAGAGACAGGTCAAACATTTTCCACATGTGAGCTCAGGCTCATCAAAATGCCTACTAGCCCATCACTTAAGACACGATTTTGTCTGCCCATTCAAACACCGCTTTTTTCTAAACCTACGAGGTCCATTTCAATATTATGGACATGATATAATTGTTCCTGCCAGCATTACAGATTTTCGCACAGCTGAGTGGAAGCCACAGAGGCAATTTACCATAATGCTGTGGGCACACGGGCACAAACACACACACACACACACACACACACACACACACACACACACACTCCCTCTCTAGCATCATATCTGCAAAAGAAAGGTTTTCACAGAATACAAAGGACAAAGGTCCTAAACGACAAGCTGAAATTTTATTAGGGGAATTCTAGTTAATTTTGAGCCTTCTAATCTCTAAGAGCTAGAAAGATTTCCAGCCACAGAAAATATTTTTGACAAGACATTTGCTTGCCAATTAAATCCTCAGGAGTACAGCAACAGAGTAGGGCTAAATACAGATAATACAATTTGGCCTGTTGTTTGCACAGCAGTAAATTAGAATCTTGAAAAATAATTGAGTCCACAGATGTTCTTTCTAAACAACAACAGGAAAAATTTCCAATGCCTTACTGCACTTATATTCCAAAACGCCCCTTGTAAGCGTCTTCCTGGAAGCATCGGCAAAAGGCCAAGGTCAGAATAGCTTAGGGGAAGAATGGACCGGGGAGGGGAGTCTGCGGAGGCTGAGGGGACTTAAGTGGCAAGACAGGGGCTGGCTGAAGAACATGGCGGCCCCTAAGAATGGCATCTCTCCACTTCCACAGCACACCCCTCTTTGGATCAATATGGGGCTCAAATACTCCCTTGGGGAACTCCATCACTTCAGGTGCCTGGTACATTTAATTAAGCTAAGTAGAACGAGCGCCTACCCGGGAAGTCGGCCTGCTCGCCTGGCCCCGCTGCAGAGAAGGCTGCTTTGAACAGAGCATCAGGAAGTAGAGATCTGGCAAGTTTGCAGTTCATCTGTTCAATCAAAGTGGCCAAGGTAGATTATTTTTTGTCTGAATTATCAAGTTTGGCTGTTCTCTGTTGAGGAAATGACCCAGATAATTGCCAAATCTCCACTTCACCAGTCTCCACGACCCAAATATGTCACCGATCTTTTGAGGATCACATCACTTACCCTGACAGTTCCCCCATTTGTTAAATAAGATGAACAGCGCCTGACATCACATCTCATTTAGAAAGCAATATGTAACCTTCAGGTGAAATGCATAGATTACTGTGTGTTGAAGCTTTAACAGAAAATACAATGACAAAGACCAATACAAATAACATTTGATATTAAAATCTTGAGCTGCTATTGGATATATCTAGTCTTTATTTTGCCCTTCCTTAGGAATACTGTCTGATCTTGAAGCACTCTTGGTGTGTACGTTGCTTTCCAAAGGAAACATATGGCAAGCGAAAATGCAAAGGCAGGGGCCCACCAGCTTCCTAGCAGTAGTGTCTATCCTGGCAGTTTGTCTAAGGACAAGTGTGGCTTTCACGGAGTTAAATTTCTAAAACTGATTCTTCCCCCTGAAAGACCTAAACACAGACCCAGTGTGAAAGTTCATCATTATCTACCAAGAGTCGTGACTTCCCCTATCACTTGGACTTTGTTCTGACTTTGTTGTGACAGCACTTGGCCTCCAGATACTGCCTTCCAAACTCTTCCAAGTATCAGCGCCACCCAGATGGCATTATAGATGCCTTTTTCAAATCCCGCTTCTACATTTTCCTTGACTGCTCTACACACGATTAGTCATTATTGTAGCAGCTTACTCTAAGCCAAAGGATATAAATGTGTCTAGAATCTGACTGGCAGGGGTGTCATAAAACAGTGCAGACTGAGTGTGTGTGTGTGTGTGTGTGTGTGTGCGCACACACTGCATATACACAAATGCATTAGCTCGCTTTCTACCTCTCCCTAGGGAGAAGCAGAAATATATTTTTTCTCATGATAAAAAGCTAGGATTGATTCCCATCAATCAATCAAGCCCTGTCTTCCCCTATCCATCTCTGCCCACAGCACCAGTCAGCAAACTCCTGAAATGTTTCCTCGAATTATGGCCTAGCTACTCCATCAGAAACCATAGCATTATATCGATTTGAACGGTGGTGTATCAAAAGTCGAGGCCCATATAACGTTATGCATTCCAAAACCACCTGGGAAAAAGATTTTCTCACTCTCGTCAATTGCTGTCAATTGCTCTCTCATTGCAAAATAAACCGCAAGAGTCCATAAGATATATATCTGCTTACCTGGGTATTAAAGAAGTTCAGTCCTATATCAAGTATACAATCTAGGCTAACATACTAGGTAGAGGAAATACTGGAATTCAAAGGGCATCCACTGCTTCAGCTAAACATTTCATTTTATTTGTATCCTAAGAGGGAGGCACACATCTGTAAACATTTTCAAAGTTTCAAGCACAATGAAGAGGCGCTGCCTACATTATCATCTATGCAGAGCATGCAGTTTAACATTTGTTTATGCAAAAACCATATAATTGGAAACTCTGTCCACTTTCTGCTTGTGCTAAGTATTCTGTGTATAAATACTTTTTCATAGTAGATAAATAAGGTTTTTATTTAGGTCTTATCACCTTCATATTACATATTCATTGAGTTCTAAACTGCCTTAAACAGCTCTGTAGCTGGGAAACATTATGAATTCAGCTTTGGCACCTTGGTATTAAATTTGCATAGCAGGTCACGCGTCGCTTGACATACATGCAAAATTGCACTGCGGCTATTTTATTACAAGCCACAAAAGATATTCAGAAACTGCATACAGCATCAGAAATAAATTAAAATGGATCAAAGACCCAATAGGAAGCCCATTTTTTTATTGTTTCGTGATGTCTAAAGCCATTTAGATGTTCTAGTCAGTAAACAAAAGTTAGACTAACAATTTTTAGTCTTCCTGGTTTTATATTCTAATTACCAAAGGTTAACACATTTGTTTTAAATTACATCAGGACCGACTTTAGCCGTAGTTAAGAGTTAAATATTAAATCCCCTGTACTAGGATGCCTGCAATTACTTGTCTACTCTAGGCACACACGTGTGTGTTTGTTGCCATAATAAAATTAGGTTTTGTTGCAACACATTCAGCATTTGCACTTCCCTCTGCAAATTACCTGTCCTGGTATTTTATGTTCAAATACATTAGCAAGACATTTTTCTAGGCTAAAGCTCTGATACGTATTACAAACCAGCTGCAGCTGTATCATTCCTAGATGCCCACAGACGCAACACACCCACTGGGTCCTCGCAGACCCAATGATCCCAGCTACTCAGGTATGAAGACTATTCATCAAATTGCCAAAGTTCATAATTGTAAATATACTTAAATTGACTCCTTTTTAAAGGGAACTATAGATAAGATAAATGTCTCCTGTTGGAGAGGGAGGAGAGAGACCGAAAAAATGGGGAGAGAAGAGGGCTTTGCAAGCGAGGGAAAGTGGCACGAACAACGGCAGAGAGAAAGAAATGTGCCTGAGGAGTTTGGGGGTTGGTGAACGGCCCGAACTGGCAGCTGCAGAAAATGTAGTGGCAAGACATAAAGACAAGGGCCATAATTCCCACCTCTGTTTATTCATCTGGGACAGTAGTTCGCAGTCTAGAATGATGACACTCTATGGTTAGACACGCTCTTTCAGCTGAACTTGATTACAACCCTTAGTTGGCCGTTGAATCAAAGGATTTCATTCAAATGGGGTATCACAAATTTCGGTACATCAAAATCTATGTTATAATTTCACCCATAAAATTGTTCGTTCATTCACAAATCTTTTAATCTAAGGCCAAGGCCTTTGAGCACGGATCGTGGACTGGATTTCCACCACTTACTTTTCACCTAAGCCACACGTATAATGCATCCTCAATGATTGCTCCTTTGAGATTCTTAAGAGCGGAGTAGGAACTTAAGGACACGTAAGAGGCAATCTGAGTGCAGAATCTTTTAGATTTTTATCATTTTTCCTGAATCTTTAATGGTTGTCTCACCAACACCTATTTTGATTGCATTTTTTAAATCAACTGAACTTGACTGATGTGAGACTTATGGGTATGCTGGGATGGAGGGAATGTATTTTGCATGTGGGATGGACGTGAATCTTTGGGGGCCAGAGATTGGACTGTGGTAGAGAATATAATGCTCCCCAAAAGATGTCTATCTCGATCCCCAGAACCTTTGAATATGGTACCTTACATGGCCAAAGGGACTTTGCAGATGTGATTAGGTTAAGGAACAGGGAGGTACAAGACTCAGTGCCAGAGAAGAAGGCACTGTGACAACAAGAGCAGAGGCAGAATGGGGTATGAAAGGATGGAAGCAGAGGTCAGCCTCTAGAAGCCGAGGAAGGCAAGAACCAAACTTTCCCCTAAAGCCTCCAGAAGGAACACAGCCCTGCTGGCATGTTTATTTTAGCCCGATGATTCCCATCTCGGATTTCTGATCTCTAAAATGTAAGAGAATAAATTTGTTGTTCTAAGCCACTAAGTCTGTGGTCATTTGTGACACCAGCAATAAGAAACTAATAGAACTGAGTTTTTCCAGAACATTCAACTTCATTTCACCTTCATTTTTCTTTGGTTTATGCGATACCGAATGAAATGACAGAATTACAATACTAAGTACAGCTGGCATTAACAGCACTGGGGACAACAAACACAGCTAACCCCCCACTCGCCGTACAATTCAACTGGTGGGGGCCGAAGCAGTAGGTGTACCCCAAAGTTGCCTCGGGCCATCAGTGCAGACGTCAGGCGCTGCAGCCAGCAGATTGCCCACAGGGCTTAGAGAATATTGGCTAATCACGCAAGTTCTCAACTGGGTGGAGGTAAGTGAAGGGAGCTGCTTCACTGGTATTTAGTATTAGAGCAAAAGTTCTCACCACTCCCACACCTTGCCCTGTTCTTATTGCCATATGACACAAATACCTTTTTGAGTAGTAAAGTGAATTTGTAAAACTATGTTTAAATTTTGAATTTAGAATGAGAAATTTTGATGGATTCTCTAGCCTGCTTGTAGATCACTTCGAGAACGGTGCACCTTTGGGAGTTAACTGGAGCTGTGCCTATGAAAATACACAGAGAGACACGTTCAAAGCTCATCTGAAAGTCTTCACAAATCCTAGTCCCTGGCCCTGGGACAGAAACAGAGGTCAGCATGATTGCATCATTCCAAAATAACGTGGATGTTTCCTGGAGTTTATTCTCATGAGATGTGGTTGAAGATTTGGCATTATAAGACTGCTAAGCCACAACAGCGGCGCCTGGTCAAGAAAGTACCGCTTCTTCTTCTAAACATCCATCAACAGATGGATGGATGAAGAAGATGTGGTGCATATATACAATGGACTATTACTCAGTCATTAGAAAGAATGAAATAATGCCATTTGCATTAACATGGATGGATCTGGAAAACAGAAACAGACTCACACTGACTTAGAGAATGAACTTACAGTTACCAGGGGGGAAGGATAGATTGGGAGTTTGGGATTGCCATGTACACTGCTATATTTAAAATAGATAACCAACAAGGACCTACGGTATAACAGCAGGGAACTCTGCTCAATATTCTGTAATAACCTAAATGCGAAAAGAACTTGAACAAGAATAGATACATGTATATGTATAACCGAATCACTTTGCTGTACATTTGAAACTAACACAACATTGTTAGTCAACGATACTCCAATATAAAATAAAAATTTTAAAAAAGAAGTGAGATTAAAAAAAGAGATTTGTTTCTTTGTCTCGTAAAATGAGTCTTTTTCTAAGTCTCATTAAGGTGCTTACCTTAGGAACCTACCGTGTGGTCAAATAACGCCAGGATGTTAGACTTGGCTTTTGTTTTACATCAGAAGGCTCTGCTTTTAGGTAAATTCTACCGGCTGTCGGGGTGGCTTACCTCCGGCCCTGCCTTGGCTTTCTGAGAGATCCCCCAAGATAATAATACCTAACCAGAAGCACTTTCTCTGGAGTACACTTTTTTTAAAAGGAACAAATTAGTTCAAAGCATTATTACAGACCACCGTGTGAAATTCCCACATTCTTAGCAGTCTGAAAAATGTTTAATTTATGTTTATGTATTCTTATTCAAAATGTTAGTTAACAGCCTGTAGGGACCCAGTAATAGGACCTTTTTTCTTTTTTATGTTTATTAGCTACATTAATGACTGTTTCTGCAATTCCACTGCAAAGACTTTTGTTAATGAACACCAATTAATTCTGAAATGATTTTAAACAAAGGGTGATGAGAATAACCAATCAGCCATGACAGTGTAAAGAGCAAGCAAGCTGCTGTGGCCTAAATTCCCTGCGTTGATGATTTGCTGTCAGATGGTAGTTATTCATCAGGCCTGTCTTCCGACTCTATATGCGTGTGTCAGACTAGACGATCAAGATCTCAGACAGAGTTGGGGCCCTGTCTCCAAGGGCACAGATTCCATCATGACCAGGTGTCAGTACCATCCAAACGCCCAGCTCCACCACCTGTTACCAAATGGGGTATTATTGTACTGCTTTCTACTTAGTAGGCACTCGAGAGATATTTGTGAACTTGAAATGAGGCTAGAAGTAAAACCTAGTCCACATAAACAGTAATTGAGTGGACAGGCTGCACGGTCATTACTAATGTGCCTATGAGGCTCCATTCATAGTTCAAAACATTCTCTTTTCAAATGTAAAAACTAGACAGAAATTCTCAAAACCCTTACTAGAAATGGTTAATCAAGTAATTTTCCTAAACCCGTTCATTATAATTACATGACAATTGCAGTATAAATGCAAAATGCTTATGTGCATGTATCTCTCCGCCGGTGTTAGAGCATCAAAACATTCAAACAAACCCCAGGTGATCTGAGCCCAGCAAAGCCAGTATTTTCTTTCAGGATGGAATATACCCAAACATTTTGCTCAAGGGTAGCTTTGGAACTTTAAGAACTTCACTCCCACCCCTGCTCACTCCTCCTTCCTTTACCCGGCAAGGTTGATGGACACTAGACTATATGCAATGATCCCTTCAAGTTTAAAAAGAGTAGGGCCCTAGAGCGCTGACCTTGAGTTAAGGGTCTTCTCCAGCTAACAGACTTCCTCATAAGGCACTGTCAATAGGCTGGTCTTAGCCAATTGCATAGCTCTCTGTCCTTGGGTATTTCATTTTTAAATGGGACTCTGATTTTACTTTCATTTTGAAGGGGTGGCACGAGGAAAGGGACATGAATTCAATGTAAGTTGACACCGAACGACAATTTATTGCCAGGCGAGGCCAGAAACACTCATTCAGTTGAAAGAATGGATTCTTTCTGGAAAATCCAACAGTTTCGTCTCCTTTGAAAGACACAACCAACGGGCTTTGGTTCTCACATGTGTACAAACGAAAGAATTATGTCAATATATAGCAAACGATGGCCTTTCCTCAAGTGGCTTGGTCCAGGAGGCCAGAAAACAATATCAGTTTGAGTCAATTGAAGAAGACATAAGGAAAAGATACTTCAGGCTACTCCAGAAAGGAATGGTGGAAGAACTAAAAATAGGCAGGAAAAGTCACAAGCGAAATATCTATTAAATGTACCACCATCAATGTAAAGACCGGCCTCCAACAGATGCAAGGGATATGCGTATTTGTGTAGGTGCACGTGTCCATGCAGTGTCCCCAGTGTCCCAGATCCCTGCCCCTGTTCCAGACAGAAGCACTCACTCCTCCAGCAGCCGGGAGAGTTGGCTGCTGACCGCTCTCAACTGAGTCATCTTTCCGGGAATGGCTCTTACTCTAAGAAAGCGCCTCACCCAAAGACGCACCCACTCCCTGGGGACAGCCAACATCCAGTAACTGGTTGATGAAGGGGTTTAAAGGCCTGGCACCTGACCTCAATTCAGGACAGCTCCGAAGGGCTATCTCACTTTCTTTTACTCTTTCCTAAGTAGTGATCCTAAAAACACTCCTCAGAAAACTTCCCATGTACAAATCTGCATCTCAGAGTTGACTTCCTGGGGAAACTGACCTGTGATAGCATCACTGTAGGTTAATAGCATCCTTTGTCTCTGCATACATATACAGCGTAACTTAAGAACGTAAATAGAATACGCAACTACATCTTAGGTTTTATATGTTTATATATAATATATGCATAGCACCAAAATAAATGTGACTTTATGTTGCTAGAAATTAATAGTACATGATTTTTAAAAATTACACAAAACTCAGCAAAACCAAAAGTGGTCATTTAATGTACCTTAATAAAAACATCTTCTTGGGGCTTCCCTGGTGGCGCAGTGGTTGAGAATCTGCCTGCTAATGCAGGGGACACGGGTTCGAGCCCTGGTCTGGGAAGATCCCACATGCCGCGGAGCAACTGGGCCAGTGAGCCACAACTACTGAGCCTGCGCATCTGGAGCCTGTGCTCCGCAACAAGAGAGGCCGCAATAGTGAGAGGCGCGCGTACCGCGATGAAGAGTGGCCCCCGCTTGCCACAACTAGAGAAAGCCCTCGCACAGAAACGAAGACCCAACACAGCAAAAAAATAAATTAATTAATAAACTCCTACCCCCAGCATCTTAAAAACAAAAAAACGTCTTTTCTGAGCAAAAACATGAGTATTGAAGCAGCACATAGAAAAACAGGCCAAATTTTCCAAAATATCATGTGCAGCCCATGGGCCTTTTGAAACAAATTGGCAAAACTGACCAATATACTGTGTTCTAAATGCTTACCTTATTACAATAGAGGGTAATCACAGGGACTTTGTTTTGTTTGATTTTGTGAGGAAAATCATTTATCCCTTAGGCTAAAAGCAAAAATACTAAGATGAATCATTCTTTGAAACTTTACAATGCTTAGTTTTAGGCCAAGATTCCCATGGCCACAAGATCATGATGTTATCTGAACATTTCATTGAACTTTAAGAACCTTATAAATTCAGATGAACATGTGGGGACAGTTCTATCTTTACTTTTTCTTAGGAGGCCCCTGTAAACCCAAATCGCTATATCTGATCTAATTCCAGTTCTTCTGAGGAACGCTTGTGTTACATCTACAAATCAGGCAAGGAAGAACATTTTGGAAACTAAAAAATTATACAGACTATGATTCCCAAGACTAATTGTTTTTAGGTAAAGCAAATGTTTCTGACTAAACTTTACTCGTTAACAATTGTCATTGCCTACAGCTCGGATAGACGGTACCTCCAGTGCTTAGTAATGGCTGTGTCGCCATGGGCTCTAAGGCCTCATTCAGGCTCCCAGGGAATCAATGCTCCTATCAATTAGTCACATCGGTCATCACCGTCAGCCAGCTTCTACAGGATATGTCTACCCTCCTGAGGACGACACAAAATGTTCAGTCTCATTGCACACCATTTTGCCCAGCACACCTGATGATCCAACCATAGCAAACTACAGTGGCTCCACTCGCTGACACGCTTTTTTCTGATTCCCTAGCCTTTATGCATACGGTGCCCCTAATTTCTCCTCCTCACTTGGCTTCCTGGCCGATTCCCACGCATAGTTCACGATTTAGCTCTTCACTCACATCCTCTGGGAATCTGGCTCTTTTAGGCCGAATTACTTCTTGTGAGTTAGTGGCTCCCTGCTCACATCTCTTTCCTTTCGCTTCTACTGCAAGCAGGTGTCTCCCCTCTATGAGTTTCTGGAGGAGATGCCACCTGCCACAACATAAGATACACAGACACAGAAGAAACATTTGTTGAATGAATGAATTAAAATAGGAAAACGTATTTACATTTTAAGTTTGCTTTTCATATGTTTCCTCCACCAGGGTCCTAGGTCCAAAATATATTTCCAGTGCTAGTCAACTAATCAAGAAGGAAGGTTTTATTAAATAATAGCCCATGGGGCTAGAAGCACAAACAGAATGACAATTCCATCCTTTGTTAATTAGTTTTACCTTTCAGGGACATTATCTAGGATTGTCTCTTTAAATAGACATACTATGTTTCCAACTCTCAGAACCCTCTGTATGAAAGTTCCAATTATACTGATCCATTTGGAATGGTCTTATTTAACAAAGGGCTTTAGATCCTGTTTTTGTCAGTTTATGAATTAAAGATCCATTGGAAGTGAGGAATGTACCATTGCTGGGTCTATAGAATCAACAGCAAAACAGCTTCAAAACTATTCTGAACCTAACTTTCCAGAATATTCGCTAAGGGTCGTGAGGGCTTACCACACACTAGGTGCTGTTCTAAGCATACTACACTGAACCAACTCATTTAATCCCCATACCTTTTGGGGGTAGAGTCTATTATCATTCCAGTTTTGTAGATAAGATAACCAAGGCCACTGGTCTTGGAGAGCACACACACTTAAAACCGGGGGCCTTGGGACTTCCCTGGTGGTCCAGTGGTTAAGAACCCGTCTTACAATGCAGGGGACGCCGGTTCAATCCCTGGTCAGGGAACTAAGATCCCACATGCCACGGGGCAACTAAGCCCGCGGGTCACAACTAGAGAGCCCGAATGCCACAACTACAGAGCCCACCCACTCTGGAGCCCACGTGCCACAACTAGAGAGAGAAAACCCACAAGCCACAACTAGAGAGAAGCCCATGCACTGCAACAAAGGGCAACTAAGACACGAAGCAGCCAACAAATAAATATTTAAAAAAACCCTGGGGCCTCCCCAACACCCCAGGAGCCCACTGTGAGAATCCCACTCCCCAAATGACTTTGCGTACGTGTGAAGATAGGCCTTAGGCTGAATTGTGTCCCCCAAAATTCATATGTTGACATCCTAGCCTCCAGTATCTCAAAATGTGACTACATTTGGAAACAAGGTCTTTAAAGAAGTAATTAAGGTAAGGTAAGGTCATGGGGATGGGCCTTAACCCAATATGAGTGGTGTCTTTATAAGAAGAGGAGATTAGGACACAGACATGTAGAGAGGGAGGACCATGTGAAAACCCCAGGACAAAACCGCCATCTGCAAGCCAAGGAGCCTTCAGAAGAAGCCAAGTCTGCCAACACCTTGATCTTGGACTTTTAGCCTCCAGAACCGTAAGGAAATAAGTTACTGCTGTTTAAGCCACCCAGTCTATAGCCCTAGCAAACCAAGGCAGACACGAAGCACCCTGTCGAAGGTCGCAGCGCTAGTATGAAATTCAAACTCAGGCAGTTTGGTTCTTGGGTGAATGTTCTTAACCACCAAGCTCTACTGCCTCTCAGCTGAGATGGTCAGCCACACTCCCTCTAGTGAGGGGCCTGGCAGGGGTCTAATCACTGTCATATGATGAAGAAAGATGGCTGGACTGAGGGTCACAAGACCTAAATCCTGGTCCCTGCCCCATCACTGGCATCAAGTAAGTCCCTGCTGTCCTTCGGGCCTCATTTTCCCCAAACGTCTACATGAGAGGTTTGGACTAGATGGTTCCTTCCTTTATTCTATGTAGTTCAATGAGTCTACGGTCCACATCGCCAGAGAGCTGGTTGTAAGGATAGGTCCAGTGGGAAACCCAAAGCTTTTACCCAGGATACTGAGTTATCCTGGATTTGCCATCAAATGATGATATATTCTGACAGTTTGAAGCATCCTCTTTCCCAAATATTTGATTACTACCGCTGAATTGACCAGGTTCCCTCTTGCCGACAATCCCTCCCTGCAAAGTGCAGTCAGGGCAAGCAGCCCCTCTCCTCTGGAAGATCTAGGATCCTAGATACCTCCTCGCCTCCAATCTGGGTCACATGACATCAGGGGCCCATGGATTCAAACGGGCTTTCCGTTAGACAAGGTGTCAGGCCTGGCTGAGAAAGCCTGAGTCTTTCAGTAACATTTTAATTTCATATTTCATCTGCACACGGGTCTGGAATTTTATGCACACAAAGAATACTTTAGAGACTGCGAACAATGCCGGTCAGTCGAACACGCCAGAGAGAGAACAGGTTATTGATAATTTATATGTTTCACAACGAGCAAATATAACCAATAAATTCCATTCACCTATAAGGTGACAAATTTTCCAAGGCCAGCCAACTCCTTTCTGAGTATCCAAGTGTGCTTTACAGCAAGTCAACTCAGAGGAGCTAAGGATAAAGTTTTCCAAATATGCTTGCAAAAAGTGAATGAGAAGATATCACATAATTATGGCATTCTGCAAATGGACACGTATGAAATAGTTAAAATAGCTTTGGGTACTGAGGGTAAGGGCAAAGCCCTCCAGATCTGGCAGCTCTGCCAACATCACCAAAGGACATCCGTGGTTCACCTCTGGTCTCCCCAACAGCCTAGCGGCATTGCTGCTCAAGTCAACTCAGCTGAATCTATCAACTAGGAAAAGAGAGACTCACTGCCCAGCAGTGGCCTCGGAGAGCACACACTGAAGACCTGGGGCCTCCCCAACACCCCAGAAGCCCACTGTGAGAATTCCACTCCCTAAATGTCTTTCCATACGTACGAAGATAGGCCTTAAGCAGGACGATTGTCTGCTAGACTGTCCGTATCTGAGAGGCAAGTGTTAATTGACTGAACTGTGTCCGCTCAAAATTCCTACGTTGAAGCCCTAACCCCCAGTACCACAGAATGTGACTGTATTTGGAGATGGGGTCTTTAAAGAGATGATTAAGTTAAATAAGGTCAACAAGGCAGGCCCTAATCCACTGTAAGCAGTGTCCTTATAGGAAGAGGAGATTAGGACACAAAGACACATGGTGGGAGACCCTGTGAAGACACAGGGAGAAGGTGGCCATCTCCAAGACAAGGAGAGAAGACCCAGAAGAAATCAACCCTGCCTACTCCTTGATCTTGGATTTCTAGCCTTGAGAATTGCGAGAAAATAAATGTCTGTTGTTTAAGCCCCCCAGTCAACGGTACTTTGTCATGGCAGCCCGAGCAGACTAATACAGCAAGAACACCACGGCCAGCATTGACTGGGCCCCTACCTAAGTGCTACGCACTGTGCCAGGAGCTGGGGATACAATGATCAATAAGCTTACCTATACTCCCTGCCCTCAGGAGTTTACAGGATATTGGAAAAGAAACATATATAAAGAGGCAATCAGAATGTGAATATATACACTACCAAATGTAAAATAGCTAGTGGGAAGGAGCCGCGTAGCACAGGGAGATCAGCTCGGTGCTTTGTGCCCACCTAGAGGGGTGGGATAGGGAGGGTGGGAGGGAGGGAGACGCAAGAGGGAGGGGGTATGGGGATATATGTATACGTAAAACTAATTCACTTCATTATACAGCAGAAACCAACACACCATTGTAAAGCAACTATACTCCAATAAAGATATCAAAAAAAAAAAATAGAATGTGAGACGTGCTTCCACTGGAGTGAGGACAGGGTGCCCCGGGGATGGAGAAGAGGGGCACCTGCCTTGGGAAGTCTTCCTAGAGCGTGTGAAGCGTAAAGTGAGGGCAGAAGGCAGTGTGTGAGGAAGTGCCAAGAGAAGAAGCTGGCCGGCGCGGAAGGGCCGGGTAAAGGCGTTTCCAGACGTTTCATCTATATCTCTAGGTAGTGGGAGGCACTAAAAGCTCAGCCTGGCCGCAAGGTGGAGAAGGCAGGGTGTGGAGGGGCAGGACCAGAGGCAAGGAAACCAGGCACGGAAATCAGGTGAGACGCGATGTTCACCTGGCATAAAGTGATGGCCAAAGGGTTGGAGCCGCACTTCCAAATTAAACGAGGGAGGGAGGACTTGATGTCTAGTGCGTAGCAGGTTATTCAATACAGAGGAAAGGGAAGGAGACGGGGGAGAGGAGGAGAAAGGCAGGGGGTAATGAGATTTATCCTACGTAAGTCCGAATTCATCACCCAGCTGGTTTTCTTCCACAACTTTCAATGTTTCAACATCAGCGTCTCTTAAACCTATTGGCATACCATAAAGAAACAAGGCTACCACCATGAGAAAACTTTCGATTTTTGTAATCTCCGTTATTTTTAAACGTCTAAAAAAATCCAAATGCATCCAAAAATGGACGAAATTACAGGCTTTAAAACAAGGTCTGGGCAAGATTTTTTTTTAAAGAGTTGCAACTGAAACCTGATAATTTGTTCTGTTTTTAAGAAATGGCAACCCTGTGATACAGAGACGGTTACTTATTTACTCTCTCCCTGTTCCGATGAAAATGCCAATACATGTTTTATGAAACCAAAACTGATGATTCCTACATCTGAATGAAGTCAGGAAAATTCCCCTGGTCATAAGTCACTGCTTGAGCAGTAGACTCAAGTGTCTTTAGAGACCACATCAGCTCTTAAGCTCCCCAGGTTCTTGTGTATTCCTCCGGTGCAGGCATGCTTTATTTTACCTGCCTATGTATCTATACCTATCTTGTTTTTCAAGTATTTTTGTTCGTTAAAGGAAGGTGTTCAATCAGTAGCTATCTAATGAATTAATGAACTAATGGTTTTATAGGAAACGCAAAGATAAATAAGGCACAGACCCAGCTCTCCCACAAATGATGATCCAAACAGCATTAGAAGAAGACACATATGAACGCTAAGTACGCCAACGGAAGGAGCATTGGGTAAATGTCATCAAGCACTGGACAAAAATGTACAGGATTCCAGGGCTGGGAATTCTTCCAGGGAAGAGGATGGAATGAACCCTTTTTGGAGGCCGTACCGTGCACCGCGCACTGTTAGACACGATCCACATACCAGGTGTTATTCTCATCGCCGGTTGGAGAAACTGAGGTTCGGAGAGGCTAAGTCACTTGCCTAAATGTCCCTCAGCTGAGGTCAAATGCCTGTTGCACTGGTTCATGTCCCCTTTTGCTTTAAAAAGTGTCCCACTGATAACAATAACTCATATGGTCATATGAGCCATATGCTCTCGATATTCAGCACAGAGTAGGTGCTCAGTCCTGCGTGTGGCTGGATTCACTGATTCCAAACAGAGGGCAAAGAGAAGGGCCCGCTGCTGCTGTAAACTGCGCTACCTCTCTCTGCCTGGGCCTATTACGCATTACATGGAAAATGAGATCGATGATTCCGCCTCATTCCTCGATTTTGGCATGGCTTCAAATATATATGAAATTGTCAGGAGTTTGTCAGGATGGAAACCATCACAGAAACCTACCATTTCATTACCATTTTTATTAGTTATCACAGAATCATTTAGATGTTTGCCAAAAATCACAGACTTGAAAACTTCCACCACTAACAGTCTACCGAGTTCCACGTCAGCAATTTCTGAAACTGAAAAAATGCATAGGCCTTCGGGCTTCAAAGAAGAAAATGGAAGTACATATCCGTGTGTGAGTGTGTGTGAGTGCAAGTGTGGGGGGCAGGGGGAAGACAGGAGTGGAGGGTGAGAATCACAGATTTTCTTACCTGGACACATTGTATATTAAAGTTCTAAAGGTTTACAAAAGAGTTAAATAGAACTGTACTTTTCAAATGAAAGACAGTCATATTTTGGTAGGGGTCTGGGAGGGAGCTATGAAGTAAACAGGAGATATCTGGCAATTTTGAGCATTAAATTCCAAAACCACATACATGAACATGAGGTCGGAAATGGCTCACACCTACAATGGTATTTCACCAGAATTGCTGACACTCATTATAAAAAAGAATAGCTATTTGTCCAATGGGATTTTATTCTCCCATCCTAGAGCTTGGGCCTTTCACTTAGGTATTCAGAATTCTGAACACCTTATCCAATACTAAAAAAAGTTCAAACTCATAGGAAAATAAAGTCACCACTTGTAGTAATTTGTGCTAACCAGGAATGAAACCTTACAGCTCTAGGCAAATGCTTTAGATGACCCTTCAACATCCTCTGATAATTCCTGCCACGGGACAGGCATAACTCACTGGGTTGAGAACGTTCCTAGTTTTGTTTAAATAATGCGAGAAGTAACTAGTGTGAGAGTGTAATTATTAAATTCCTTTTAGCCACTGGTCACGACTCTTCCACCTCTCCTCCCCTCCCTCCTGGAGTCAACGCTAGGACCTGAGCTCACCGTGCGTGACCTAGCAGATCCCTCCTCACTGCCCACGACTGTGGTTCAGAGTCAATTGGCTCACATCGGATTTGACTCTAATTTGGGTTTTAACACGTTTAATTTGAACTTAAGCACCTCCAGAAGTGCCTTTAGTCGGAAATGTCTAACCTGGAATCCTGTTCTACGTTATGCTACTTAAATCAGAAAAGCTTTTTTTTTTTTTTCCAAGTACACATTTACTTCCACTTAGCCGTTGGCGCCTAAGAACTGCTTTGGTTTCGAAACATGTATAATATAGATAACGCCCACGGAAAAACAGGTTCTAACAAACCCAAGGTTAAAAGAGGGCAATGTTAGTCAAAATGAAGACATTTCCCTTTTGAGTTTATTGTAGGACAATGTGCAGGTGCAGTGAGCTGATTTCTCCTTTACCAAATAATTACAATTGCATTTCTCAATTTAGCTACTGGGGTGTTCACTCTGGAAATTGATACTTTCTTACTGAGGTACACTTTCAAACTCAGGAGCTCTGCTCTGACATTTAGAAAACCAAATAGGTGTGTAGGTGGCCAGGTATATATTTGTTCTAAGTGCCTAAGTGCTATTCTGAGCGGTTATAGGAATTTGTGCTTTGAATAGAGGGCCCAGGTTAGGAAATTGGACTCTGCCTCATTAACAATGTACTTACAGGTGATCTCTTTATCAATCAGACTTGCTATATCACCTTCTAAAAATGTTTTGCAGGGCTTCCCTGGTGGCGCAGTGGTTGAGAGTCCGCCTGCCGATGCAGGGGACACGGGTTCGTGCCCCGGTCCGGGAAGATCCCACATGCCGCGGAGCGGCTGGGCCCGTGAGCCATGGCCGCTGAGCCTGTGCGTCCGGGAGAGGCCATAACAGTGAGAGGCCCGCGTACCGCAAAAAAAAAAAAAAAAAAAAAAAGAGAGAGAGAGAGAGAAATAAAAATGTTTTGCGGAAATGTATTACATGTCTCAGAAAACGCTGTTTGGGCTCCCATGTAACATGGCAGAAATATGCTGCATTTGAAGCTAAACATACCAACCTAAAGGCCAACCAAAAGCTTCCTTCAAAATAAAAACTATTGGACATGGCTGAATTCAAAGAAACCATGATTCTAAGGGCCAACTCTTACCAATTCCAAAAGCCTTCTGATTAGTAAGGGTCAGTTATATTCGTGAATTATTTTAGAACAATAATGATTCTAAAATAGCCTCCATCACTTCCTGTCCAATGATGAAGCTTTTACATTTTTTAATGCTTTTCAGATCTAGACTGAAATGTACATCAGCCTATCTTCATTTAAAATGTTTGCATAGCCTTACACACAGGGTAACTTCTGGGCAATCAGGTATGGGTGACATTAATGTATGTCAGGCACAAATTCATTTGAATGATGAAAAGTCAACAGAAAGCAAGTTTCTCTTGGGCAATGTTGCCTCATAAGGAGACATGCTCTAAATAGTTCCCCAAGTCTCAGCAGCCAACAAAAGGCAGTGATGCCAGAAAAGTCTTTCACCTCTCGGAAGAGCTCAAGTCTAAACCTTGACCAGGAATAGGCAAAGCATTTGGGGCTGGTGTTTTGTCCAGACAAAGGCTGAGTGGAAGGAAGGACAGCCAGGTTTGGAAAGTTTCCAGACAAGAACTGCAGTTACAACTTATCAATGCAGAGGGGAGAAACAGGCCCTCAATATAAACTCTATACTTAAAAAGACATAGCTCCCACCTAAGACCGGCATGAGCAAAATTAACACAGCAGTAATCCAGTGCCACTTCAGACCCCCCCATCCACAAGAAAGTAAAGTGGGAAAGAATAATTCTACATGGGCAACTCTGGAAGTTCATATACATCCAATGTTAGAGCTCAATACACGATATTTTAACCTCAAACGTCAACCCATTCAGTTATGGGGTACTCGGCAGACTGATACGCTCCTGCTTGCAACCACAGTGATCAAGAACACGTGTCACTCCGCTTGGACAGATAAAAGGATCTGGGAAGCTCTCACCATGCATGCACAATGCACTTTACAGTTTACACAGAACTTGAACATCCATAACCTCAGTATATTTTCATACAGCCTTTTAAGGAAAGTAAAGCAGGGCTTACTCCTCCCTCTGATAGGGCTGAGAAATGTTCGGCTCAGAGAAGAGATGCGACTTGCTCAATGTGTGTATGGCCAATACAAGGAGACCCCAGACCACAACTTAGATCAGCTGGATGATGGATGGTCAAGTTCTCTTCTGATCTCTCCACTCATTTCACCTCACGCAAGGGTTTGGTGTGGCAAAACGCATATCCACTGGCATTCTTGACCCTCCAGAGCTATTGTCCTTCTAATAATAATAACAAAAATGGAAATAATAATATCTGAGGTTTAGGAATTACTACCTATCCAAATCATCAACTTTTTGGAGTTTCTCAGTACAAACAAACCCACCGAAATAATACAGGTTAGGGTCACTTAATATAAATTTTTGATTTAAAAACACAGTGTTAACTATTGTAAAGCAAATCACAAGAATTTTGTTTTGAAAAAGAGTTTCCTTTTTCATGGAAGTGAATAAGCATGCCCTGATCTATTATGAAGGTTCGAATCTTGCTATAGCACTAGGCTTGCTTGAAACACCCACCATCCATCCACACCCATCCAGCCATCCATTTACCCACCCACCCACCTGTCCACCCATCCACCCAGTCACCAACTACCTATTCGGTGTCTAGCCTCGGACAAGACCTCATCGCTCTTCTCTAGTGCTTGCATTTTGCATCTTTCCCAGGAGCAGGCTGGTCCGGCAGTTGTTTCTTGCTCGTGTAACCTGTGAGACTCAGATTCACATGACACTTGGCTGTGGCCCACGGTGGCAGGGGGGCTTTGGCACTTCCATTCAAAGAACTGTAGATGTCAGGAACAAGCGCAGCCCACATGGTGCGTGTGCTAAAAGTACTTTCAAATAATTACTCATTTTACTTTGGACAAAATAACTGCAAAGCAATGAAAAGCTGAATGGAAGGGCTTTTGTTTGTGTAATGAGTATTTAGTCCACCAGTTTTCTTAAAATTAGGATTACATATGTTTAAGGCCTGCAATCAAAACGTTCACCGTACACAAAGCCAACTTGAGTCACCTGTACGATGACCAGCTGAGTAACTTTTGATTTTAAACCCAACCACCCATTGCCACCCTCCTTTTATTCCTTCAGTAAATATCATGCTTGTAAAGCTACAGAATGTTTGTACAACAACTACAGTATGTATTTGTCACCTGCTGCTTTTGTTCTGTTGGTGTACAGGCTTTTGTGTGTATACATTTGTGTTTGTGGGTGTGATTGTGTCTGTGTGTGCGCATGCATGCTCCTGCCCAAATCTTGAGGCATCCCTCAGTAACTCAAAACAAACCATGCGAAACACATGGTGATGGTTACAGGTGTCCCTGAGAAGTACAAAGGCACAGAGCCCTCAGGACAGGGGGAGACGGAGAGACCACGAAACCCCATTTTAACGTTCTGTTGTTCACACACATACGTACATACACAAACACACATACACGCCCCTTTCAGTGCATGACGATCTCAACATCCGAATAGAACATAAGGCTCATTTTTGAATTTGCTTATTATCCTAGGAATCCAGTGTGGGATTATACTTCTCAGTTAATTTTGCCGCATAGGCTCATTCTCTTTTACATACTGGGGATTACTTTAAAGCACAAATAGTTTGTTGATTGGTGGGACTAGAAAGAAGAGAGACAGCACTCGATAAAATAACCTAGCTAAGCACTAAGCCCCCTGCTCTCAGGGGGACATACACAGCCGCGTCGTGGAAAGTACTGTGTGCCGGGCACCTGGCCACGTAATCATGTGACTTCAGTTAACTCATCTGATGCCTCAATACTATGAAGTAGGGGTTACTGTCCTTGTTTTATAGATGAGGAAACTGACACTCTGAGGGCTTGAGAAACTCGCCCCAGTCACATAGCTAGAGGCGATGGAGCTGCAGTTCAAATATGGCTCTACCCTCTACCCCTTTCCAAAGCCATTTTTTCCCCCCACTATACCAAAGTTCTCAATTGTGGGTACATGGATTCCCCGGAGGGTCCAGAGATTGCTTTCAGGAAGTCTAAGCGACTGTATACAAAATTGTTTGGGTGTATCCACTAGCAGATTTTTCTGGGGGGAGGAGCTAGAGATTTCATCAGCGCCTCAAAAAAGTCTAAGGACACACAAGACAGTGCACTACCATGATTTCATCCTAGTGCTTTACAGGACCTGGTGCAGATGGCAATACGTCCCCAGACCCATCCTAGATCTGCCCGCCAGCATGCACCTCGGCCTACTGTGGCCTCGCATAGCACTCTGGTAACCATGACATTTTACCTTGCTTTGTTGTTATTCGAATACATATCTTAATTGCCCTGCTAGAAGTAAGTTTCCTGAATGCAGGGCACGATCTTGTCCAACTCTGTCTCCCTCAAAGCCCCAGCACAGTCCTCTGCACGTAAGAGTTGCTTGTCAAAGGTCAAACGAGGTTGATTTAGTGACTGGTTTGTTACTTATCAAAACTGTTCTTACTTCTCTTCTCGGTCTTTGGTCATCCAACTCCCCTCACCCCCGAGCCTCACCTCCCTGAATCCTAGCCTGCTTTGCTGGCCAGTCTCAGGGACTTCATCTTCAAGAAAGGCCTACACTTAAAATACACTTATATCTGTACTTCGTTATCACACAACTGAATATACTTGTTCTTGTGACTACTGTCTAATTGCCTCAAATATGCTATGGCCGCTTCCGTTCTTCAGAGGCTTCATTAACTTATTCAGCACATGTTTAATGAGCACCTACTCTTTGCCGGGAACTCTGACTGCAATTGGCAAAAATCCAGTCATCTCTTCTTCTAACATCTTCAGATCCCTGATAAAGATTGAAACTACATTATGCATGTAGATGTGCCCGATACATAATAAATGAACGAATAAGTATCAACCTTACCCTGAGATTGCCTTTGTTCTTCATAATAGCTCAGAACAGGCTCGCTTTATTCCTTCCATCTTTAGAAACACTGATTTGCTCTGAAACTGGTATGCTTATTCAGAATTATAGGGTTTATTAAGCTTAAAAATACATTCTAATTAATTTATATAGTTAAAAAAGTTATCACCTTCATATTTATATTTGAAATCCAGAGCCACATAAACGGCACTGAGAATCTTCAAATAAGCTGCAGTCATTGCCTCCTTGCCTTGGGAATGGAGGTGTCAAAGCTGATAATTCAGTGACCTACAACCTTGGGATTTTACATACCCAGGAAGGGAGGAGAGCAGGGGTAATGACGGAAACTTATTTTAAGGAGAATCAGAACGAGAAAAAGCGGCGTGGGCTGTTCTAACGGAAATGCGTTTAGACTGGCAAGGTGAAGGGGTAGTGGAGCTTCCACTTGGCATCACTAACGTCTTAGCCGTCCAGGATGTTACCCAACCAACGGAAAAACCAAAGCCGTTCATCTGGGACATATTCTGTCCGTGGCCTTCTGTTTCTCAAGATTCTTCTTTTTCAAATACTACACAAATGAATAATTAAAGAGCCAACTGAAAATAAATATTCAGAGTTTTCCTAAAGCATGTTCTCAAGGCATTTTTATCCCATTTAAATTTGAAAGGTAACTATATTGCCTACTGCCAAGAAAGTTAACACTAATTATTGGAATAAATAACGCTGTACAGCTTAAACAGAGATGCAAAGACAAAAATGCCTAATGGCTTATTCGAAACAGGAAGCACAACGCTGTTCTTTCTAGCTTGAAGTGCTGTATCCTCTTGATATATGAAGATGCAATTTTTTAAAAACTTCTCTTAGCGAAGCCTCTTTTTCCCTATGTCATTTGACTTTACTATAAGATTGCCATTAAAAAAATTAACAGTCGTCTTTCTCAGCAGTGATTAAGTACAATTTTTGTTTGTTTTATTATACGGTCTTTATGTGTATATTGTTAATATGGTTTGGAGAGAAATATATTTATGTCTACCTACGTAAATCACATAAGGAATGATGTCGCAGTTAAAATCCACAAACTAAATCTAATATTAATTTCGTTCTCAATTTATCCCCAACCCAATATGTATTTTAACATGCTAAAGCACTGCTACGTCACACATGGTGATTTTTAACAGGGATTTGGACTAATTCTATGTAAGAGCTGAAACAGTGAGGAAACAAACGTATGAAGTGCCTTTTTTGGTTCTGCCTGTGTAGAAAACATTGGCATTCAATCTTTCAATCTTCCCGAACTCTAAAGTCTAATTTCAGGACGATTCAATAACACACTGCAGCTGCAATTTCATTTCTTTTCTTCCCAGAAGGTGAAATGAACATATTTATGTGTTAGGGATGCCTTTTCCTTCATAAGTCAAAATTTAGAAGAAGCTAGATGTTGTTTTTTCCCTATGGCTAATATATCTGCTGGACTGCCCGAACTAAGGAACTTGTATCTGTAACTCTGAGTTGTGAAAAGTGGCCAAGTGCCACGTTGCACTTGATTATTTTTGATGCAAGCGCTCGCACATGAAGGTTTCACCTGTGGCTTTTAAGGACTTTCCCATTCCTGGGTGAGAAATGTGCAGCCTAATAGCCGACTAATGCATTTCTATTAAGCCAGCTGGACTTACTGGCTTTGCAGAGTCCTTCCATCATCAAGAACGTCTAATTCTATAACTTGTACAGCTGTTCTTTAAGATGCTGATTGCTTTGTTCTTTTAACTTAATGTACTGAGCTACCAGTCTAGAGTTCAGGCTCAGCTCTATAACTTAGTCATGGTGAGGCCTTTGGTGAGGTCTCCTGGCATCCGGCTTCCATGTTGTTCACTGCAAACAGTGAGGCTCTCAGCTCCCAACCTCTCTGTGTTTAGAATAATTTCAAAATAAGAAAGTATAGAGAAGTTACAGAGAGAATTTCAAACAGTTGAGAACAGGAGTGGATAAGTAAGGTAAATATATTATTATGATTAATTCTGCTATCATTGAAAAACACCATTTGAATCCTAGAAACTATGGAGTGCAAATTCTAGTTTGCACTAGTTTCAATTAGTTTAGTTTGCACTAGTTTCAATTAGTTTCAATTCTAGTCCTTTCTTCTGCCTCCACACCAGAAATTCATCACCTTAACTGAATGGCAATCAACATGTCCACCAAACAAAGGCAAGGAAGTAGAGCTGAACAGTTTTCCAGGTAACAATTTATATAGAGGGTCAGTCATCATAACCCTACACCAAGTCTACCAAAAACAAAAGATGTGCTTTGTCACTAAAGATTGTATCTCGGGGCGGCGGGGGGCGGGGGGGGGAATGGTGGTGTGGAATGGAAAGTTAACCGCAGCTCTCCATTGTAAGCAGGTGCCCTGTGTAGACAGCTCGAGTCCAAAGGAAAAAAAAAAATCGGGGAAGATCATAGCAAAGTCCACAGCTATCACTACAAGAGAAATGCAACTGGTAATGTGTTCATTTGACTTCCAAAAATTACAAAATACAAAACATGATTTAATATTTAATATACTCCATAACTTATAGGAAATTTCATTTCCACTTCTATGATTTCTAAGAAAGTATTCAGCATATTTTCCCATGTTCTCTAAAGTACTAATAAAATCTTTCTGAGTTAACACATTAATTTTAAGTGGTGAATCAAAAAAGGCCATTTATAGGAAATAAATCCTTCATTGGAGCATAAGAAAATAATCATGATTTTTCATATAAAGCTTTGCAGAAGCACTGTGCGAACATTAATCAAATATCATGACATTCAAAGCCTATAATATCATGACAGCATGACAATAAAAGAGATAAAAGAAAGAAACTTATCTGCTTTGTGAAGACTTGGGTGTCAAAGAAAAGAATCTTGGGTAATGGTGTCACCAGCCAGAAACCTCAGAGTCGTTTTAGATCCTCTCCGCGGGCTTCCTCTCAATGGCCCATCTAATTAATCACCGAATCTCATCTAATCAACCTTAAAAATCTACCTCAAAATCGGCCCTAATTCAAACTGCTAGCATTTCTGGCCTGGAATATTTCAACAGCCTGCTCAGTACTCTTTCTGCCTCAAACCTTACCAGCCCTATGACAACATCAACTCCCTTTCCCCTACTCTCCTGCCAATTCCCCCATACCCATACCCCCACCCCCACCCCCACCCCGCCAACGTGACTTTTCTACAACATCATGTGCTGTACTCACAGCATTAAAAGTCTCCTCCTGGGCTTCCCTGGTGGCGCAGTGGTTGAGAGTCCGCCTGCCGATGCAGGGGACACGGGTTCGTGCCCCGGTCCGGGAAAATCCCACATGCCGCGGAGCGGCTGGGCCCGTGAGCCATGGCCGCTGAGCCTGCGCGTCCGGAGCCTGTGCTCCGCAACGGGAGAGGCCACAACAGTGAGAGGCCCGCGTACCGCAAAAAAAAAAAAAAAAAGGGGGGGGTCTCCTCCTCAGGACTTCCCCGGTGGCGCAGTGGTTAAGAATCCGCCTGCCACTGCAGCGGACACGGGTTCGAGCCCTGGTCCGGGAAGATCCCACATGCCGCGGAGCAATTCAGGCCCTCTGCACAACTACTGAGCCTGCGCTCTAGAGCCCACGTGCCACGACTACTGAAGCCCGCGCGCCTAGAGCCCGTGCTCTGCAACAAAAGAAACCACCGCGGGCTTCCCTGGTGGCGCAGTGGTTGGGAGTCCGCCTGCCGATGCAGGGGACACGGGTTCGTGCCCCGGTCCGGGAGGATCCCACATGCCGCGGAGCGGCTGGGCCCCGTGAGCCATGGCCGCTGAGCCTGCGCGTCCGGAGCCTGTGCTCCGCAACGGGAGGGGCCACAGCGGTGAGAGGCCCGCGTACCGCAAGAAAAAAAAAAAGAAACCACCACAATGAGTAGCCCCCGCTCGCCGCAACGTAAGAGTAGCCCCCGCTCGCCGCAACTAGAGGGAGCCCGCGCGCAGCAACGAAGATCCAGCGCAGCCAAAATTAAAGAGATCAATTAATTAATTTTAAAAAGTCTCCTCCTAACTCCCCAAACACAGCTGATTCTTTTGTGTCTCATGAATCCCAGGAGTCAACGGGCTCACTTACAACTTGATGTGGCTTTACATGGTAGAGTGCCTATACGGCCACTTCTTCACCAAGAAAACTTCTAATCACACTTCAAGAGCTAGCACTCAAGTTACTACTTCCTTCAGGAAGCTTTTCTGAACATTTCAGACACCCTTCATCATTCTCTCAGTTCCCACAGAATAGTGAACAACCATCTATTACATTTCACTGTGATTTTTCTGCTTTTGTGTCCGTATGCCCTGACTTAAGCTACTTAAGATCAGGCAACATGTCTTCATTATCTCAGTCTTCCAGCTCCTAGCACAGTGGGTGCTCAATAAAAGTTTGTTGAATGAATAAATAAAGTCAATCAATAAAAGAAGATATGAGATACGCAGTCTCTTCTAATGGATCTTTCCAACAATGCATATGATAATATTTTCAGATTTAAATCAGCCCAATTCATGATATCAGACTCAATGTGAACAACTCAAAATGTTACACTGTTGTTTATACGTTTGGCCTTGGGCCAGATGTTGCACTCAAATATCCAACAAAACTATTTTCTTTGAGATTAATTTTAGGTGGATTGTGGATTCAGACTTAACTCTCTGATGTGGGTTCTTTTTGCCTGGGAAGGCATGTTAGATCTTCCCATCTCCCCAGTGATCCGAAGGCCACATTTGTTCAAGTAAATAGAGTAGAGCTGCAGAGAGATAGTTTGGGTGTCTCAGTACAAAGGAGAGACCAACTGGTGAGACTCCACTCAGGGTGAGCGTCTTGATTTCATTTCCAGCAGGTGCCTGGGAGGGCATTTCTGGATGTCCCTTGGGAAGCCGGCTTCCCCAGTAAGTTTACATCAAGACCTGGATGAACAGGGGATGCTGAAAGGCAGAGGAAGGTCAAAGAATAGGTTTGCTCTAAAACCAGGGTCATCTCCTTAACCAGCTTCAGGAGTCATCAGTCCCATTGTAGAGTCTATGTGAATGGTGACCCCTGGAACTGCAAGATGGCAGCCACTTCTCCCATCAGCAACCTATTTAATGAAATTGCAACACAGTTGTAGCATTCTTCAATGGTACATACTTTAAGCAGTGAGCTATCACTGCTTATATCATAAAAAGCACAGCCCTCGAAACTCCAACCAACTGCCAAGGCTTTACACAGTCCATTTATTTCAACATCCTTTTTTTCCATCAACCCACGCATTTCAACTTGAAGCTTCAGCTCAACCTCATCTCACCTTTAAAACCTCAACAAAATAGATCCTTTCTCCTATCACTCTTTCATTCTAAGTCACCTCAGAACCTAGTACTGCCGTGGAGGCTGGGCAAAAGCTTCATGAAGTACCAAGAAAGCCATCATTCTCTAGCCTTCTCCTCCCAGAATTCCACTGCTTTCGCAGGTTCCCCCAGAGAGACACACGGACAACGGCACAGGCATATGTACACATGCATACACAAACACCCCACACGCCGGCTATGAAGAGCCTATAGGGGCTTCCACAGACCATCAGCCCTTTCACCCCACTTAACCCAAAGTCACAGTCTATACCAGAGGACATGCTATTCCTAGAATCTTAGAAATCCCTTCCACCCCACACCCAAGTCAAATACACACTTTTGTCCTCCCAGTCCAGAATCCTAATTGGGTTTAGACTAGGTTCTTCTCCCTCGATAAAATGATAGGACCAGAAACTAACACAACATTGTAAAGCAACTATACTCCAATTTTTTTAAAAAAATGTCCCTACAGGGACTCCCACAAAAAAAACAAAAAGATAGGACCAGCTTCCTTTTACTGGTTATCTCTGAGATCATCTCTTTGCATCTGTGATTCTGAGCCCAGACCGAGCACGTAAATGGTCCCCTGTTCCTAGGAGCTTAGGCACTCCAATTCTAAGAAAGCAAAAGAGAAAATGACCTTCACCCCATGAGTCACTAAGGAAAGAGAACCCTCCTGGGCAGAGACGTGATTTGTGGTGTGAAGACTATTTCTAATCCTGGGTACCAAGCCTTCTTATCCATCTGCCTGCAGGCCTGGAGGAGCCTCTCCCCCACCGGCCAGCTCTACCTTCACCACCAGCACCTTTCCTGACCCAGGATTCTGCTCTCTGCAGGTTGTAGAGCTGACCTTCCTCCCCTCTCTTCTCAAAGCCATCTTCCTATTGATGACAGGTAGAGCAAGCCAATGTTTTTTGCTGTCTGAAGCTTTGTCTAGATCTAGCCCAGGGGTCAGCACACTGTTTTGCAAGTCAAATGCAGCCAACGGCCTGTTTTGGTATGGCTCACAGGCTAAGAATGGTTTCTACACTGTAAGATGGTTGAAAGAAATCAAAAGAATATTTTGTGAAACATGGAAATAGGGGATATTTGAGTTTTGGTATTCACATATAAAATTGTATTGGCATACAGCCATGCCCCTTCATTTACGTATTGTCTATGGCTGTTCCCATGCTACAGTGACAGAGTTGAGGATTTGCCAGACTGTGTGTCCCACAAAGCTGAAAATATTTACTTCATGGAAAAAATTGCCCACCTAAGCTCCAGTTCATAATCAAGTCAACTGCATTAACAAATTCTTTTTTCTCTATTACTTAATTAGGAAGAAACATTATAGCTACTATCTAAAGGATTTTTAAAAATCACTTCTCCACAACTGTATTTAACAGTTTATCCACAGTCAAAGTGAAGAGCTTAAAGAGAAGTTAGCTCAGAACCTTTGCGGACTAAACCTGAATTCAGTTCTGAGGTGCAGAAGCCCACCTCCCTCTTGTGGACTGGCTTGGGTTTTTCATAATGAACACTACCGGCCTCCCTCCATTCCCAGTCTGGGATGTGCGAAGAAATGACACTTCTCGTAGTGGGTTGACTCGTGTCCCCCCAAAACTCATATCTACCTAGAACCTCAGAATGTAACTCTTTGGAAATATGGTCTTTGCAGATGTAACTAGTTAAGGATCTAGAAATGAAATCATCTTGGATGTAGAGTGAGCCCTAAATCCAATTACTGATGTCCTTTTAAGAAGAGGAGAGGATACAGAGAGACATACAGAGGAGAAGGCCACGTGAAGACGAACGCAGAGAGTGGAGTGATGGGTCTACAAGCCAAGTAATGCCTGGGGCCACCAGAAGCTAGAAGAGGCCAGGAAGAATCCTGTTCTAGAGCCTTCGGAGGGAGCTCAGCCCTGCCAATACCTTTTTGGATTTCTAGCCTCTGTAACTGTGAGAGAATAAATTTCTGGTGTTTAAGCCACCCAGTTTATGATACTTTGTTATGGCCGTCTATGGAAAACAAATATATCTCCCATTTCCAGACCCTGGTAAAGTTTTCAAAGAACTTTCACAGCTACTTAGTTCACGGATTCTCACAGTGATTTTCTGAGTAGGCAGTCGATGGATTCCCTGCATTCTTTTGCTAAGGTACAGGGAGACTCACCCATTCAGCATCTACGGATAAAAGCCAGGGACCCTTCCTGCTCCTTGCTAAGTACTCTTGAAATTTGATGATCTGTAAGTTTTTTCTATTACTATACTTGGGGGGCTCAAACATTTGAGAGACTTCTTACTCCTTCTATAACAATTATTTACATGCCCGCTTTTAACTGACCCCTCATTCACACCTAACGTTTATCTAGAGGATGGCTGTGTTTCAGCCACAGAAATCCAGCTTTTACCTCTGTTGTCTGATCATTCTGCTAAAGTCATGCTACCAAATAGACAAAAACTCAGAAACTTCATGAACCAAGAAGACGTCCTCTAACAAGTTGTGTCATATGTTACTCATTTAGGAATATTGCAAAAACACTACTTCTCACCATATTTGTAAATGAAAAACACATGAGTGTAACCTGTAATACCATAGGAAAAATTGCTCTTTTGGTAGGTTTGGCCCCTGACTTTTGAAATATGAACCCATCAGGGGAATTTCAACTTACGCTGGATTCAGCTCATTATTCTCTTGCCCCTTACATGCCAGTAGAGAAGCAAATTTTAGAAAATTGAATTTCCATGGCATCATGGAAATGGCACTGATGACCTGGGTTCTAGTCCCAGCATTGCCATTTGCTGGCTGGGTGACTTTAGGCAAGTAACCCTTGGTCTCTCCCAGACTACATTTCTGCATCTGTGGAACGAGAATGCTAATAATCCCAGGCCCCGTGAGAATCAAATCAAAATAAGATGGCTGGGGATTTGGGGGAAATGGGGAGATATTGGTCAAGGGGTACAAAGTTTCCGTTATGCAGGATGAATAAGTTCTGGAGACCTAATATACAGCGTGGTGGCTATAGTTAATAATACCATACTCTACGCTTGAAATTTGCTAAGAGGGTAGATTTTGTGTTCTCACCACATACACAATCGTTAGCATGATTGTGGAGGTTATTTCACAGTGTTTATGTATATCAAAACATCAAGGTGTACAACATCTAGCTGTACACCTTGAACATATACAATTGTTATTTGTCAATTACACCTCAATAAAGCTGGAAAAAAATAAGATGATGTATATGAAAGCAAGTGTAAACCATAAGTATAAAGGTGATAGGCTTTTGTTATTGTCACCTATATTATAAACTCTATTCGGTAACCAAAGCATAGCACTTTTTAAAAAGATAGTCAATTATAAGATCGTTTGCTTTCACGTCAATTAAAAAAAATACTTAAGAGACTTACAACAGCCATAAAGAGTTTTATAACTCCTTTCTAAAGCCCTTCGCATTCACTGTTTGGCTTGAATCAATATGGTTATCTACCCGTCAATTTTTCTTATTCTTTAGCACAGAATGTGAACAGTCTGTTTTTTACGACTGGCTCAGAATGTACTAAGCTAATCGATATATCCAGTGATAACAGGATGATTTGGAACACACGTAACAAAAGCTTATCGCTTTACTGCATACTGAATCTGTCAAAATATTTTCCTAGAAGTCATGTGAAAACAGAAGTTCTCCATCTTTCATTATGTTAGTGGGTGGTGACAAAAGGATTAGGACACTATTTCCTGAGTTCACAGCTTGGTGTCTTTCAGTGAAATGCAGCCTATAGCTGTTTATGTTTCTTTAAAAAATGAGCTGAAATATAATAATACTCCACGCCGAATTGGTATCCAATCCCAAAAGAAGATCCAATTCTAGTCTGCCCATATTGGCCAAGTCTTCAAAATTCCCCAACTGTTCTGAAGGTTGGGACTGAGAGGTGGGCAGACAAGGCTCACACACTCCAGGCTGTCAAGGCCCACACTCTTGGAGGGAGGCAACAGCTGAAGGACCTTTACAAACAAGGTGGGTTTGGGCTTAACCACAAAGGAGAAGCACGCCCTCAGAGATTTACTGCTGGAAGAAACCTCACTGATGAGCTAATCTGAATTCCCCATCTAACGAGAGGCCTAGAGAGGTAAACTCACTCTCTCAAGTTCAGGCAGCAAGTCCGGGCCAGAAGTGAAACCCACATCTCAGGAGACCTTGTTCAAACTGTACTTTGTAATATACCACACATCCCCCCACAGAGGATTACTAAAGTGATGAATAAATAGCAATGTTTTAAAATCTATGCTTATTAATGATGATTTTAATTGGCATAGTATAAAAATTAAAGGTTTCCTTTCAGAATAAGAGTAAATCAATCTTTCCAACCAAAAAAAAAAAAAAGAAAAGTGTTAAAAGTGACAAGGGATTTAAAAGCACAGAGCACCAAGACTGTTGCACTGAAACCAAACAGTCTAATTAATTTAAAAAAATGGAATGTTGAAATAGCTGACATGGTTCCAGGATGTTGATGGCTGAATCACTTACATACAGCCTTAGAAAAGAAATATATATGCTAAAGAAGAGGACTTGAGGAGATGAGGGGGGAAATTAAAAAACACCCAGGCATTTGCACAATCTTTACTAGGCCAAAGTTGAGCTCTCTTCCCGAGTTTGACTAGAGAAAATGGAGGGAGAGGGGCTAAGGAAGGACAGGGGAGGAGAGCGTCGTTTGCAACAACCATTTCAGCACTGCTCTAGAAAGAGCCTTGGGAAAGCAGGCGGAGGAAAACCGATGCCTACAGAGCAAGAAATGAGATGTGCTTTCGGGTAAGGGAATAGAGAACACAGGAGCTCAGAAATTACTGCTTGAGTCGGTGACAGGGATTGGCCTGAGAGTTCCTAGGCCACCACCCATGAAGCCCCTGGGACAGTGGGGTTTCAAGTTCAGCATCACAATCTGGATACCACATCACCTAGGCATTCAAGACACTTAAGTCTCTGGCTTTTTGAGCCCCAGCTCACTTTGGTCCGATAAACCCTCAGTCACAGACAAACCGGCCTATGCTCAGAATATACCTTGTATGTTCTTATCTCCCTTTTTTGTACCTGACAGTCTCTCCACCCATCACTAATTTGCACGCACGTGAATGGTCCTGCCCTGCAGATCCCTCTTCACCTATTGTGATTCCACCCAGTATTCAAGATCAAGTTCAAAATCTATCTTACTGGGCTTCCCTGGTGGCGCAGTGGTTGAGAGTCCGCCTGCCGATGCAGGGGACACGGGTTCGTGCCCCGGTCCGGGAGGATCCCACATGCCACGGAGCAGCTGGGCCCGTGAGCCATGGCCGCTGAGCCTGCGCGTCCGGAGCCTGTGCTCCGCAACGGGAGAGGCCACAACGGTGAGAGGCCCGCGTACCGCAAAAGAAAAAAAATCTATCTTACTCTGTAAATAAGTTCACTTGTACCATCTTTCTAGATTCCCCTTATAAGTGATGTTATATGATATTTGTCTTTTTCTGTCTGACTTCACTAAACAGAGACAGACTCACAGACTTCGAAAACAAACTTATGGTTACCAAAGGGGAAAGGTGTGGAGGGAGGGATAAGTTAGGAGTTTGGGATTAACATGTACACACTACTATATATAAAACAGATAATCAACAAGGACCTACTGTATAGCACATGGAACTCTACTCAGTAGTCTGTAATAACCTATATGGGAAAGAATCTAAAAAAGAATGGATATATGTATAACTGAACCACTTTGCTGTACACCTGAAACGAACACAACATTGTAAATCAACTGTCCCCCAATATAAAATAAAAATTATTAAAGAATCTATCTTGCATTCTGTCTCCGTGAAACCTTCTGGGGTTACAGCTATGCGTCACTTTCTGGTGAGACACCCTTATGATTGTGACGGTGGTCTCAGCCGCCCCTCCCCAAGACACCTTTTTTTAATCAGCGAAATATGACAACCTTAAATAAATCCTCTCCCAGCATCTCGGACCTCTCCATCACAAAGAATGTGGGGCTCCAAGTTCTACTGGCATTACTGACGATGCTTTTCAGATGCTCGGCGAAGGCTACTTCATTCAGCTTAGAGAGACACTGAAGTTGCTGGGGGCGGAGGGCAAAGGAAGAGGGGTGGTGAGGAAAATGAATTTTAATCCCAATGAGACCAAGCAATTGGAAGAGTTAGTCAAAAAGCACAAAGAAAAAAGCAACTACTATGCAATGGACGGGCAGAGAACATACAAAGCTTTCTGGATCCTACGCTTCTATGGGATACATCTTAAGGTCAAGGTCTCTGCTGGTACCCGTGAAAGTGTGAGGCCTTTCCAAGGTTTCTCCATTCATTCCCAGGTGGGGATTAAAGCAGTGAGAGCCTTAGACTGAATACTATTTTATTTCCATAAGAATGGGCAAAAAAAGAAATTCACGACGTACATCAGGTGAAAAATGCTTAGCATGGGTTGCGTGCAGCAGCTGGACGGCCTTCCGTTCTTGGAAGGATCTGCCTCTACGGTTTCTGTGTAGCTGCCCGGGTGCTTCCAGCACATGAATGTTAAGTTCCCACCCTTCTCTGCAGTTCTCACACAAGGGACCTGAGCTTCCTATCCACGTTTAATAAATAAAGCTAATTACAGCCACAGCGTTCACTGCATAGGATATAAAACAAGGCAGGCACAGTCACGAATGCGAGGAATAACTTTCAGCTGGCGGACAAAGCGAGCCACTAACATGAGCTAAAGCCAAATCCCATCATCCCTTCAGTTCCGTTCAACTTTTCGAAGAGGCTCCTAATTTCGAGGCAACTGGAACCTCAGATAGTCTTAGGTCACAGCCAAGAGCACCTTGGAAAGCAAATGACCCTTTATGGTGATGACACTCCACACATTCATACTGTACTTATGGAAGCTTATTGGAGTGAAAGCTTATTGGATGGAAACGCTGAATACATATATGAATGATGGGATTTGGCTTTAGCTCATCTTAGTGGCTCCCTTTGTCCGCCAGCTGAAAGTTATTGCTGCATTTGTGCCTGTGCCTGCCTCGTTTTATACCCTATGCAGTGAACACTGCGGCTGTAATTAGCTTTATTTATTGTACGTGGATAGGAAGCTCAGGTCCCTTGTGTGAGAACTGCAGAGAACGGTGGGAACTTAACATTCGTGAGCTGGGTGCACTCGGGCAGCCACACAGAAACCGTAGAGGCAGATTTTTTTTATCCTAATGAAAAAATAAGCAAAAACATCTGTAATGAAATCATGTATAAAGCTGCATTTATTAACAAATTCGTTTCCTAATGAAACACCATCTGCAAGCAACCCTCAGTTTCCACTTGATATAAATAGGTCTTTTACTGTTTTCAGATGCAGTTCACAGAGAAGTCTTCTAAGCGCAACTGCAGAACACATCAGTCTTTTGTTTGTTTGTTTGTTTGTTTCCTGGAAAGATAGTGAGTTAAGCTTTTAAACAAATCATTTGTTTAAAAAGCGTGCTTCCATTGAAAAGCCGACCTTTGGCAAGAAAGCTGGATTTTATTAGTATCCTTTTTAGTTAGTATTTATTAGTATCCTTATTATCGGTACAGAAATTCTAAGAAGCAAGGAAAGTTTCAAGGATGGGAAATAATTAAAATGTCTCCACTACGTACACAAGTGTAGACACAGAAACAAATAAGGGCACACACACACACATGCACATTTCATTCCAATAATAAATAGTTTATGATCTCTCAACTCACTAATATCTTCATATCTGCTTATTCGTGTATCTTAGAACGTGTCTTTTTCCTGGTCATTCAACCCCCCACTCGGCCCAAATACACTTCATGAACACACATCAGCCTCCTGTCACTTGAGCCAGGGAAAGAGCTGGGAAAGCTCAAAGAAATCCTATGCCTGCTCTGTGGACGAGCCTTTTCAGTAATAACTCAAAATAATGCTACCACTCATTGTAGATGGTTACTTTGACCAGAGACCCAGAACCCCAGGCCTGGAACTCTTGGCGCCAGGGACTGGGGCTGAATTCTAATGCTAAGTGCTTTTGGAAAGTACATCAAGATTTAACAGGGTGAATGTCCAGACTCGGTCAGAGTTTCAGCCACATCAATTCCATTAGGTTCAAAGTTCCATAAGGCCCCACCCTGTCTGTACTTCCGCTCACGTTTTAATCTTCTAAGTTCTCTCTTAGGCTGGCTAACTTCTCATTCCCTTTCCGCTTATTTTTGGTTTTCACATTGCCCTTGAAACCTGTATATTACTCTCCTGACCTTAGGGCCCTAAGCTTCTCTCTACCCCTCCTTCAAATCCTTCCTTGACACCTATACTTTAAAATAAGTACTTTCTTCATTGATCTCTTATCATGACTTCATTGCATCCGACCCATTTTTCAGACAAGGCTCTACCGAAGTCTGTTTGTACCGTCACTAAAGGCTGCGTACACATAGGCTGCTCCGTGGGGCACCATCACCAGAGCTGATGACAGCTCAGACTCTCTTTGGAAATGTACCTCTCATTGCTGTGCCCGAGCACTGAGTGAAAGCATGGAGTCGGTTCTGAATCTGGGCCAGCCATGTTGAGAATGTATGAGAGAGAGGATTACAGTGGAGTGGATCTCAGTGGGTCTGTGAGCTGTCACTCTGCCAATGAGGTGTTGATACAGGATAACAGACTTCTTGATGGGCCAATGCTATTTCCAGACCAGTCCTGAGTAACAGCACTGCCGTGTAAAGAAAGAAGAGCAGAAGAGACCAGGGCGAGAGACGGGGCAAGAATGATGTCCCACCTCCCACTAGGCTCCCCCTCTTTCAAAGTAGGTTGCTTTCTGGCTTTTAAGTATCACACTCCTGTATTAAGTCATCAGGTGGAAATTAGGATTTAGGATTTCCAAATGACCATGCAGGACAAGAATAGAGTAAGACACAGGCAGACAGAGTACAATTAAGGAAATAGAACTGAGAATGGATCTTCTAGCAATTGTTTACCTTTGTTCGTGTTATTTGATTAACATTATGGCTTAGGAAATGTAATCAAGTAACGATTTTTGAAGTTCATTCATTCAACAAACATTTATTGAGTATCTACTATGTGCCAGGCGATTGCTAGGCACTTGGGATACAGAGAAGAACGAGACATTCCTTGCTCTCAGGGAGCTCACAGTCTAATAGAGGAGACAGACACATAAACGAGTAACTACCATACAATGACGTCAGTGCCAGCCAAGGTGTATATAAGGCGCTCGGCAAGCCCAGAGAAAGGACTTTGTCATTAAGCCTCGTGGAATCAGGGAAGCTTTCATGGAGAAAAGTGACAACCAAGTAGACTTGAAGGAGAAACAGGACTTCACCAGGAAGACAAAGGAGGGTAGGGAGAGACATTCTAGGCTGAGGAGATAGCAGGCACAAAAGCAAGGAAGCGTGACAAAGCAGGACACGACGGGGAACCACAGGTAGCTCCGCGTGGCTGAGATCTCATCTGCACGTGAAGAAGTCGTGAAGTATGAGGTCGGGAAGGGAGTATGAAATCAGAGAGTGAAGAGCTTTGTATGTGGGACTAAGAAATTTGGACTGTTTCCTGGAAGCAATGAGAAGGCATTGAAGAATCCAAAGCAGAGAGTGACATGGTCAGATCTGCCCACTGGATCGGCCTGGATGGAAGATGGTTTGAAAGAGAGGTGAGCCTAGAGGGAGGGACACCAGACAGGAGGCGGCCCAGGCAAGAGATGCTCACGGGCGCTTCGAAGGCGGTGAGGGTGAAGAGGTGACAGACTGGAGAGATACTTGGGAGGAAGCTTGACGAGACCTGATGATTGATGATGATACCAACAGCAAAACCGCCTGAGAAATGAAATAATACTCAAAACATGCATTGAGCAAATCCAAACCAAGGGCCCCCGTCCTCCCTTCCTTGGTGTTCCCATCGTCCTCTGAGATCAGCACATCTGCTGAGTGTGAATAAAAGAAGACCTGTAGGGTACATGTGGTCAGACTTCTCTAATTCAGACACCACTAACTCGGACTCTGCAATAGTTCAGACAGACTGTCTGTGAGTCCTATCGAGTAAGAATTTCAACCTACTTTCTTCCTCCGTGTCTTTTCAAGCCTTCAGTCACCAGTGAAAGCAGTGGTTTCTTCTGCAGTCAGGCGCTTGAGGTGCAGTAGACAGCCGCTTACATGGTGGCACCTGAGAGGCACCCAATATATGCCCCCCACCCAGGGGCCACAAGGCCTGAGATCCAATCGTTAGCGATTCATTCCTTTGGGAGAGGCTTTGGCCCCTCTGGACTTCTCTTTTATAAGGCAATGCTTTTGGCTTTGACAGAAGGGATCAAGGTAGTACAAGAGGGTTAGGTAGGCATCTGTAGAAGAAGGTGATGCAGAAGGGAAGATTGAGGGACACGGAAGATAATGTCAAGATCTTGCCAAGGAACAGCCCTGCAAGCGCTCAAGAAACTACGATTCTTAAAGAATGCCTTCCACTTCCGGTTCCAGCAAATCACACTTGTACATCCTCGTACCTTAAGGAACTTCTGTGTTTTATGTTTATGATACGCTATCAGTTACTGAAGGCCTAGGGTGACTCACAGTCTTTTCATGTACCTCATCCTGCTTAGGACCAATGAAAATCTCCAATGTGATTGATTTGTACAGAATATTACTACAAATGCATTCTCTGAAACTATTTTATAACTCCAACTTTTCACTCGCTCAGACTGACCTCGCCTTTTGTCATTCCAAATTACGGAGATTTAACTGTATTTGCAGAGTGTTAATCGGTCAAGTCACAAGTGACAGGAGATCAAGACTCAGACTCTGACCTTGAAGAGTCTCGTCTACAGCTCAAGAAGGTACGAAACAAAACGAAAAGAAACAAAACAAAACTTTAAAAATTACTTACTTCACTTGTTTGGAGAATGGTGAACTTTGGCAGTTTAGTCTTTGAACTGGGTGCACTGGGTTTGCCATCCAAGAGTGACCCAAATGACAGATTCCCAAAGCTGTTCTCGAATTCAATTGAAGGTTTCAGCGTGGGAGAGATGTCCGGGGCTTGGTCCTGGCCGTCCATGGGTCTGACATATGCGGTTGGTTTTTGCTGCCCCACGCTCGTTTTGCAGTAAACCCCTGGTGGGAAGTTTTGAACCACGAGGCCACTGCTGGGAGCTAATAAAGAAGAAGCAACTAGGGGAGACCCAGGCGCCTGCAGTGTGAATTCAGATTCTTCTGGGGAGCTGGACTGAAAGATTTCTTTGAACGTATCCCCTCCACCGGACTTGAGGTTACCGTCTTCCTTTGCAGATGGGTTTGACTCTTCAGCTGCTCCAACTTGAGGCTGTTCAGCTGGGTAGACAAAGAAGTCTTCCAGTCTGGCAGGGGGCTGGTCCTGTGTTGGGGGCTGCGTTTTGTTGGGCTGACTGCCAGCCTGGCTGGCCGGTACCATGCTAGTGTTCTGACTGTCTCGTGGCCAGTCAGGTTTTGACTTCCGGTTGCTGTGTATGAGAGTTGAATTCAGTATCACAACCGAAGGTGGAGGCATCGGTGCCGAGGAGTGAGTGCTATCCTGATGAGGTGGGATCATTCGGTTCTTTTGTTCTGGAAAAAAGCTTGGTTCGTTTTTGTTGATGGGAGTCTGGGGCACGGAATTCTTTGGGATTCCCACTAGATGATTCTGATTAGAATGGTTAGTTAACAAATCCTTCATTTCATCATAGTTTCCCAGCGTGTTCTGGACTCGGTTGGCAAGTGCATCACCTTTGTTTGTCTAAAATAACAAAAAGATGGGGGTGGGAGGAGAGAGAATGAATAGGTTTGTGTTTCCTAATGTTAATGTTTCATACAGATGCCCTAAGTAGACGAGCATATAGGGTTCTTTAAAATTCTCATGCTGCCATATAATTTCATACATTTCATGTGCTATGTAAGAGAAAAAAATCAATAACACTGTTGAAAGAGCCTCTTGGAATGAGCTGTGTGATTAATGTCTGTATACTCCCTGGCCTGTTCTTACTTAAACACGCTCATTGGGAGAAAGTTTTAAATTACGTTGCTTACGAATTTTATTAGCGAAATAACTTAATTTAGGTCCAATGAGTTGAACTGTACATTCTACACTGTGATTAACAACTTCCGCTTACTGATCATTGGAATTATAATAGAATGTTCGCCTTATGTCTGTTCTTGACATGTCAGCCCTTTGTGCTACATTACACCATGAAAAAGCCTTAGCCCGTTGGATAAGGAAGTCAGTTAAACTGTGCTATCATGACTACATTCAGTTTAGAAAAGGCATGGGCTTAAACAACATTGAACTGAGCTAACGTATGACTAAAGTGAATCCAATTCCTTTTAATCAAAGACTGCATAAATTACTGGTGTCTGCCTACATATTCTGGGGGCAACTCTGTTTACATATTGATGATTCATACTCGTTTACTTTGAAATGGTGCAAACTGTTCATCAACAGTGACTCAAGCTCTCCTCTGTCTTTTCAAGGGTTTAGAAAAATTTATTCAAGAATTTAAACTGTTGGTTAAGTAAATCAAAACAAAGTCCGATTTTCAAAGTTGGCAACTACATCATTCTATATGGAGAATCAACACAAGGACGTTTTAGTCTATTCTCTTTACCTGCCAAAGGTGTTATCAAAACCAGCTGCTGAATTCAGGGGCAAAGGGCTGCTTTGTGTCTAGGCTGCATCATCCTGGCCCAAGATGTTGCAATGAAAGAAGGCTACCAGCACCCATGGAGCCACCTGGCAGCAGGGCCAGCGCCTGGGGAAGACGGCCACCCTGTGTAGCCTCCATGTCCCAGGAGTCATAGGCCAGCTCTCCATGTACAGGAGGGGGTGACTACCTCCCCACTGGTACAACCTCCACTGAAGACAGATGTGTCACATCTAAGGTTGCTCACACGCCCTTAACACCTGGTGTGTGCCTATTCAAGCCTGGCTTCTCAGGCTAAACCTAGGATGTATGGCTGCGTGCTGCTCTCTGTATGTCACGACGGGAGAGTGTGCGGATGAATGGAGGGTGAAGTGCTGGAAATGGATGAAATCACCCAGGGAAAGGAAACGAAGAATGAGAAGATCAGGCTCAGGAGAGAGCCCTGTGGAACGTCAACCTTTAAGAGAAGAGAAGGACCCAGCAAAGGATCCAGAGAAGGAGTAACCAGAGGGAATCGAGCTGGGAACCTTGGCCTTGTTATTACCATAATCCCCACATACTGCATAGAGCATTCAACTCGGGTCACGGGGCAAATCATATTCAAAGACTAAGGAAAAGCATGCTAATGATATGCTAAGAGGGCTCCACGGGGGATGGGGAGTTTTAGAAATCAAATAAATATATGTCAGTTTTAGTTTTCTTATACTCAGGAACATCTTATATTGCATCACATGCAACCTTGGTGCTGAAGGAGTGATTAAACAATTACAGTTCCTTATAATCCTCAGCTGAATAATCACTCCATGTTCAGAGGTACATTTGAAAGGCATAATTTAATAGGTAGAGAAGGGCAGAAATCACTTTTATTCCCTGAAAGTCCCTAGGTTTGTCAGTTTTAATGGCAGACATTACTTTTCAGCTAAGGCAAGAATAAACTCTGTGTATATAGCGGTCTCCTTCAACGGAGGTGCCCAAGGAACCGTTTGGGCAGCAGCCAAAACCGGCCTCTATTCAATCCCTAAATTAAAAAACAAAGAGATTTCATTGTGGTCAGGGCCCAGTAGAATTCAACGCAAGCTGTAAACACTTGCAGGGCTGTGCTGGTCCCTCAAATAGTTTACCTCTTGGACCAGATGATTGCCTGATACCTGCCATCTTCAGGATCTGACCCAACAAAGGGAAACAACACCATTTCATTTCCTATTTTTAAATGCCTCCATTTATATTGTCTCCTTTAATGAATTAAGACATGTTTCCTTCCATTAGACAAAGAGAATGCTATAACCTTTCCCTTTTTGCCTTAGCTACCAGGAAGCTCAAAGTTATGGACCTTTCATTGACAGTTCATTGATCATTTACCGAAAATTCTTTGAACTTTCATTGAAAGACAGGTCTAGAGAATCAGAACTTTGCCCCCAGATGTCACAGAGAACACCACAATACCTCAAAGTTCTGAGAAGTCGTTCACTCTCTCTGGGCCAACATCATCAGGACCCAAGAACCTCAAGGCCCATTTGTTTGCAAGCAAGCTAGTCACATCCCTGTTCATATTTCAGCAGTAAGTAAAAAGGACATGTCCATCTTATCTTCGGTGGAGAGACCCTGCTTAGGTTTTAACGTCTCTTCATTTCGGTTTACTGTTTTACTGATCTGGGTTTCTGATGCATGCTTAGAATTTTTTTCCATCTCTAGATTTTAAAATATGCTTGAAATTAGGAGAATTTCTAAGCTGTCCAATGTCTAAAACTGTTGTCTACATGACTAAAATTAGACGAAAATTGAAAGCTCTCCAAATAAGTCTAGAAAATCCACCTCCTACTACACAGGGTCTACTACAGTTATAAGTTCTTTTCCAGCACAAAACTATGGGCTTTTCTTCAAGGTCAGAGACTACCTTTTATTCATCTTCATGTCCTCAACACTTAGTACCATGTCTGATGCATCCTAGGTACTCAGCAAATTGTTGCTGAATTGAACAGAATCAAATTATAATTCATACCCTGCCTATATCAATAAAGGATTTGCAGTGGCTTGGAGTAAAGGGTACATAACCAGAAAAGCAAAGGTTAAGCTAACTTGGTTACTGTGACTGAACGTCAAATTGAACTTTGAGCTTCTCGATAGCTAAAGGCCAAAAGAAAAAGCTCACAGCTTATAGAATTCTCTTGTCTGATGGCAGGAAGCACATCCTAATTCATTAAATGAGATAAACGTTTGCCGGATACTGAAAAGGAATTCTTCTCGTTGGTTCGGTTACAAGGTTACGAGAACCTCTGAACAGTAAAACAAGTCGTTTTTTCAGCACCAATTTTACAGAAGATGCAAAGACGTTTTTCACATGGCTTTTCCTTATGCTGACTAAAAAGCAGAACTGTGTTAAAGTCTAACTCGGTGAAGGCATGTCTGCACATGGAGTTACGGGGCCAAGTTAATAGGTCCAACCGTAGGGCCTTCCTGTACACTAATGGCATAAGGGGTGGAGCTGGGATAACCTGGGGGGATGAAGGGAGGTCAGTTCCCTTCAACTAGCTTCCTCACACAGCAATTGTCTCAGAGGGACTTGTGACCAGAACTACATAGCAGATAGTTCAAGGCTGAGTTCACTGGTGACACTTTCTGAGTTGCTGATTGAAGGAAGATCCGTAACAGACGTGCTGTGGCTACAAGGAGCAATTACCATGGTCATTCTAAAACACACACTGGTAAATTCAAAACACTCATGAGGCTGGGTTAGGCACAGAGGACACACAGACACACAGCCTCAAGAAGTCCACCACTCAACAGTCTCAAAATAATTAACAGGGCTTCCCTGGTGGCGCAGTGGTTGAGAGTCCGCCTGCCGATGCAGCGGACGCGGGTTCGTGCCCCGGTCTGGGAAGATCCCACGTGCCGCGGAGCGGCTGGGCCCGTGAGCCATGGCCGCTGAGCCTGCGCGTCCGGAGCCTGTGCTCCGCAACGGGAGAGGCCACAACAGTGAGAGGCCCGCGTACCGCAAAAAAAAAAAAAAAAAAAAAAAAAATTAACAATACGGACCAGGTCGTCAGAGTCAACTCTCTGCCTTCCCAACACTGGAGGTGGGTAACTGTCAACCAGTTTTTAAATTTCTCAAGATGTCGATATAAGATCCACTGGCTAGAAAACCCAACGGGGCCTGAAATACATTTATGTCCACCTACATGATGGACGCTCATTATACACATAGCAACTTCTGGTTCACACTAATCGTCTTCTTCATCCTCCCCGAGTCTTAAGAACCTTTTTAAGGAGCAGGGGGTTCTTAGCCGTCCTGGTTGCACATTGTAAACATGGCAAAAATGGAATTTAGCCATTTCAATCAATTATAGGCTTCTTTCAATTTGGCCAATTCTTTACTTCCCGTTCTTGATAATTGGTTGATTCCTTAAAGGTAACCTCCACAGCCATTATTTTCTAAGTAATCACAATTTCTCCATCATCAAGGAAATGCATTTTCCAAGTATTTTCAGGCATAAATTACATGTCTGGTTTGTGGCTCGTGACTAACAGCACTCCTTCATTTAAGCTTTTTGCCTCTTATTACTTCGGCAAATGCAGAGCTGCCTCAGTTTGCTTCTAATGTTATCTACAAATCAGTAATATAATTGCATTGCAAGACCACTGTGCTAGGAGACTGCTGTAAAAAATGAACCTCAAAACTGAAATAGCAAAATAATTTCAGTTTTGAGGTTCATTTTTTTTCTTTTATTTCATTGTGGCTAATATATGTGATTTAGTAATTCGTTTTTTTTAAATTCTAATATTTTTACAGTTAATCTCTCTAAGCTGTAAGTTGCTATTTCTTTCTCTAATTATAATAATGCTAATACCTTGAATTGGTATAGCACACTATGGATTTCAAGGCAAGGTTTCCGCGGATTGTTTGACTTGACCCTCACAATCACCGTGTGAGTCAGCACAGCTGTTCTGGTCTACTCTGGCTTCTACCTGCCCTGACCCAAATGACCTTGGATAAGCAACTTAATGTCTCCGCGCCTCGGTTTCCTCATCCTTGTTGAGCTGTGAAGAGCTGTAAAATGTCACTTGTTGTTGTTATCATCAGTTATTTTTTCTATCAGCTACTAGTATTCACTTCAGAGCAAAGGAAACTCTAGGTCAGAGAAATAAAGTTTCTTCCCCAAAGTCACACAGGAGGTAAGCTTATCGGGTCTTCTGACTTCTTGTCGAGGATAAACAGCTTCCTGTTACAGATATGGAATCACACTTATGCGGATACGAGGCTGCAGAGAAGCTCACCTCAAATTCCTCATGGGAAACACGGGGAAAATGCGTACCCATATGCTGTAAGGGCTAGGCAAGCACGTGAAGAGAGCTCTAGCACGGTTCCTGGCACACAGGAGGCGCTTGGTACATGCCAGTTCCTCTTCCCTCCCCATCTTTCCTCACTAATCTAGACACGTCAAACGGCTTCACATTTTTCAAGCACTTTTGAACACATCCTTTTCAGCAGCACAGCACAAACTCAGATTTCAGCCACCGAGGGATGTTACCCACCAGCACCCCGATCTAGGGGTGGTCAACATTCTTTCCATTCTGGGAGTGGTAGAGATGAAGCCAAAAAGGGGAAGAAATCAGCCAGGACCATGAGAGGTCACCATTTCTTCTCTCTGCCAAGAAAGGGCAGTGGGTCCTAGGGACTGATGCTCATTGGCTAGCTTATGAACTACCAAAGCCGTCGGAGAGGCGATCGGGCCTTGTTTTAGGATTTAGAGTGGCAAGAAGTTTCCTTAAAGTCCTGATCAACCACCAGGAATTTTGATTTCTAATTTGGTAGGCGTTCCTACCACAAGCCTCAGGAAAAGTTGTGGTAGGAATGTCCTCATTTCTACCGGTGGACCACAGGCCAGCTCTAGAACTCCCATTGCCACTGGCATGTCCAGATACGCCAAGGGTGTCCACACCAGTCCAGGTCTAGGGAGCTTTTAGAGGTGTACATCTGTTCTAGTATCGTGATATGGGGGAAAGGAGAAGCATACTGCCCAGTGATCTCCCAGGAAACCCTGAACATGTACACAGCACAAGATGGCAGTCAGTCATCAAAGCGGCAGTGAAAGAAAGAGAATTACCAGGTCATCAACTGTTAGCATTATTCCTTTCCTTCATAGTCTCGACTCCAAAGCAAAGCCTCTTCCCCATCAAGTAGCATAAAGGCACCAGGCTACTAACCACACACAGACCTGATGTACTCTTGTCGTATCAAGACAGATGACTTTTGAAAATGACAATGTTGATAACAGGTTCTTTAACTGCCTACTCAAAACGACACTACTTACATCTAAAAATAGATACGCATCTATATTACAGGCTTGTTAACGAGAAAGGGCATTTACCTTAAAGGTACAAGACCATTAATTCAACAAGACTTAAAATTATAAAGGGGGAAATAAGCCAAGGGTTCTACACCTCATAATAGTGTTAAGCATGGAGTAGCTATTGAATTTTCAGAATGAGCCCTTTGAGTAAAGCTCATTTTTCTCACCCCTCCGAAGATAAGAGGTAAAACTCATCTGGTCATTCCTCTTTCTCAAGAAGGGATGAGGCATCTATCATCCTTTGACCTCTCTTCCACTTTCTAGAAAATATGGAGGCCACAGCTCCTTATCGTGTCCCCAGTCTCCCTTCCACTCTCCTGCTTCTTCCTCATCCTAACATTCCATTCCCACCTTCCTCCCCAAGGCTCATCACTCTTCACATGTTCTCAGTTTTGTATTTTCTCATCTCCTCTGGGACCTTGCTCTGCTCATCATCACCTCTCTCTCCTGTGTCTTCACCCTCGCCTTCTCCACTGACATTGGTTCCTTCCCGTCAATCTCTAAACATGTTCACGTTTCTCTCCCCTTAAAAAAAGCTTCCTTCCAAATAATTGTTCCCCTTTCGTTCTACGTATCTTCCTTTCTTCCCCCCTCCATACAAAGACTCTCTGCAAGATCAAGTCTACATTCACTGCCTCTCTTTCTTTATTTCACTTTTTCCCATTTACTCCCCAACCCACAATGACTACCACCATCACCAAAGAAAACGACTCTCCCTTTCACCCCTTAAATGTTACTGCTCCTCAAGATTCTCTCCTTGTTCTCCTTACCCGGCCATCTGGCTTAGTGATAATACCCATTCTCACAGCTTCCACTGCCACCTACGTAGTAACACCTAACTCTCTCTCCTGACCACTCTCATTAGCTCCAGATCCATACACCCCAAGCTTACTGGATATCTCTCCCTTGACATCCACTGGCATCTTAAACCCATCAGGCTCAAAGCAGAATTAATTACCTTTTCACTACGAGCACCAACCTTGTTGTCCTCCTGAACAACCTGTTAATAACACCAGCCTCCTCTCAAATCTAAAAGATCGGAATCGTTCATTCCTATCGCACACTCCCCACCTCCAGGCAGACACCTGCCCTATCACTTCAACTTCCTGGCTCTACTCTAAATCCAGCCTGCCATGAACCCCCTCAGCCAACGACAATAGCTTCTTTATCTGCCTCTAGTTTCCCTTCCCTCCAACCCACCACTCTCCACACTTCCAACATCATCTTTACAATTCTTCGTCTGTCCCAGCCACGTCCTAACTTTAAAACTTGCGATGACTTCTCTTCGCGTACAGACCCATGTCCAAACTCCTTGGTACGAGGTAAGAAGGCTTCGGGCATCTTTCCCCTGCCTACCTCTTCAGCGGTTACCATGCGGTCATGCCCTCACTCATTCGTGATGATCTCTGCCACTGGACAAGGAATTCCTTGAAGGCAGGGTCTACGTCTTATTTCCCTTTGGACACTAGTCTAAGACGTGGCTGGGACACAGTGGGCCTTCAACAAATCCTTGTCAAGCTAACCGTATCTCTACATGCGCACATTCAAAGGCAGTAGAGAAATTAAATCAATTGAGATAGGAAAAATGGATTATTAAGGATTATACTATTATTGACAAATTGAAAACTAATAGTCTCTTTGTCAGACTTACCAAATTTGGAAGGCACCTGAGTGTCTCAATCAACAGCTGCTAGCTCAGTCTCAACAAGGCACCGGGACTCTGGTCTCACTGGTCACCAGTCCAGACAGCTTACTGTCTACCCCAGTCACTGTCTCCTAAATGGTGCTCTTCTAAAATCACAACTCGTGAACATTTCCTCTATTGTTGTTTTACCTCTTAGATCATTTGTGTTTCATTACAGAAAATTACCCTGCTAGTAAATGTCAATAAAAACCAACCAGCTGCCAGCAATTCACCAAGATTCTTCTCCCAACCCCACCCCAAATAGAACGTTCAGAGGCAGTCACTGTGAAATCAATACTTGTAGACATAGAAGTATGATCATTATTGGAGCTACACACTAGCCAGAATACCACTAGAAAGTCAACCTAGCTACACTAGCTCTTCTGGTTGAGGCAGTCTCCTAACCCATGATTATTAATCACCGGGAAAAAAATGATTGGCTTTGCCCTTTCTCCTAGAACAGTGATTTTCAAAGAGTATTCGAACCACTGAACAGCTGCTAACAACCTAAAATGGAAACAGAAAGCAGCGGCCTTGCCATGGATGGCACTGATTGGGAGGAGAAACCGACATATCCATGGACATTCTGATGAAGTCTTCAGGGGCTGCCACGCTGATAATCAAAGTGAGACAAAGCGTCAGGGAGCACTCCTTGCTGTAGGTAGTGTTGGGCAGGAAAGAATTCTTTGGAGACAGGAAGTCTCATAAGTCCCTTGCAAATCCTACTGTGTTCCCCCAAGAAGATGGAATTTGTCTCTGAAGACTTCCTCAGAAACTTGCCATCGCCCCCAATACAGCGTATGTATATATTTCATTTGTAAAACATATTCTCCCGGAGATGATTTGGGTGTTTTGCAAATAGATTAAGTGTTGATTAGTGCATTCAACAATATAACAGGCAACCATTTTCCAGAAAGATAAATGACATACATATTCAGCTACCTTGTAGGGCTCCCCAAAAAGATCAAAGCCTGAAGAAAAGAGATCGTCTTCTTGCTGGACTTCTTGGTTTCTCCGCTCCCATTCCCTTTTCTTAAGTGCACTACGGTCTTGTTCATAGTGACTGACATGCAAAGAAAAAAGACAAAAGGAGACAAAGATGAATTAGTCATGTAAGTTATTTAGATCTCCCTTGTTATCAATAAGGAGAAAAAACAAAACAACAAGCCGAGGCTACCCGAACTGATACTGCATAGAGAGCAGGCCTCCTTTTCTTTATTCTCAATGGGTTTAAGACCCTGACCAGTTCTTCCGAATACAGAAGAAAACAGAAACTTGCTTATTAGAAACTGTACTCGTGACCACTTAAGTAAGGCATAATCCTCTTCCCTTGTCCTTACTTGATTACTACAGGCAATTACAGCAGAGTCCCCCAAAGTCAGTCCACTGAGCAAAAAAGTACTGAATTCGGGTTGCGTTGTGTTGCCAACGGCCTAGGGCTCAGAATTCACAGATGTCACGAAGTCCTAAGGGGAAGGAGTTATCAAATATGTTATTGTGGATAAACTGGAATTCTGTCCTGGGCCCACAGCCAGTGTTAGCCTGTGGTAATGAAATCAAAGGAGAGGGAATTCCCTGGCGGTCCAGTGGTTAGGACTCCGAGCTTTCACTGCAGGGGGCCTGGGTTTGATCCCTGGTCTGGGAACTAAGAATCCCGCATGCCACGTGGGGCGGCCAAAAAAAAAGAAAAGAAAAGAAAAGAAAAATCAAAGGAGACTTTAAGAACATCTTCAGAAGTCTACAAAAATCCAAGTCACCCAATCAGTCACACTCCTTTTTGTTTTGTGGGAAACTGTTCGCAAAGAAAGGGGTCTGGCTTGACCAACAAACTACTAACAATGAAAGAGGTGTAAAAACCTTTGAATGACCTTAGGGCACAAATGTTTTATAAACACTGTGTAACCCTGACTCTCATGACATTTCAGGCTTTCCCATTGGAGGATCAGTACAAAAGCTTCCAGGCTATATCTAAGATACATTCTGGGTCCTTGGATTTTATAGAATGGAACGCTTCCTCATTAAGAAAACAATTATTTTCTTCATCATGCAAGACTATGCATACTAAACCATAATCTATAAGTCTCATTGTAGTGGATTTTATTTTGTTCATTGGGTTCCCCCCCCCCCCGCTTTTGATTGTAATTCCACTCCAAGTGAGTACATATACACTGGGAAATTTTCAATTATATATGTACATAAAATGCCTAGCGGGTGCCGTATAAATGTTGCTTTCCTTCCCCATGTTAATACAGGTATCCCCTGCTTTCCAAACGTTTGCACTAAGCCCCTTTTACGAGAGACCTGCGTTAGTACCTTTGTTCGCTAACGGAAAAAAAAATCCGAAGAGGATTTTCTCTTTTACAGAAAACGTCATTCCCTTACTAACATAGGTCTTTCTTAAAAGCCAAGTGGCATAATGAGAACTTGCAGAAATTGGGGGGATACGCTTCACTTTTACACCATTTTGCTTCTGAAAGTTTTTATAGGAACGCTCTACTTTCGGCTAGCAGACGAAACCTGTAATGTCATGTGAAGACTTAATTAGGTAATTGACATGCAAACGAACATAATAGCTAAAGGATCTATAAGAGATATACTGATATAATATATAAGTACAGTCGACAGGTTTTGAATACATTCCAAACCTTAATACCTATCATTGGTAGCCTAGTTTGCTCGTGAGTATCATAATGTTAATTTACAAAATAAGATCCCAGAGCATGCAATATCCATGGGAGCGTAACTAGATATTGATATAGATGGAGTGTAACAGGTCAATACACCTAACCATCCGCCTTTCTCCACAGGAATACGTGAACTGACAAATTCTAAGTGACCCTGAGAGCCTTATCTCCTGGATAACCAGCACTTCATTTCCCCATCTAAAAATCGTGGCAACATTTATAGGATGTTTACATGGACATTATCCTTTCATAATGCAAACCATGCCAGATACAGAGGAGCTCACCGGATCACTCATAGGTATGCCCAGCAAATGTCAGCACCGTCTGGGAACATCAAAGACACCCCAGAGCTCCACCCAAAGCCCAGGCCTCACATCTGGGCCCTGCCTGGTCAACAAAGACGCCGAGTCCAGGTACTACTGAAAGCCAGCCCATCATTCACAGTCCCAGATGCCATCCACAGGTAGTACGTTTGTTGGCATCATCTGTCATTCCCATTCACGAGCTGAGATCAGAACCCCAAACGGCCGCCACGTGACACAATGTCTCTGTGTTGGAGGCTGATGTGGAGTCAACGGTAACATCTGGGGCCCATGAAGCGTGGAGCACAAGACTCACTCTCAGCATCATACACTGGCCCCGTGTAACCTGAGCCCATCGTCAGTTTGCCGAAATGTAAGAACGATGGGGTGTCAGGGGTGGGATGAGGGGACAAGTTAAAGCGATATTCAGTGGGGGTGGGACCTGGGAAGAGGGTTTGCTGCAGCCATGATGCTCCGTGCACACATGAGAGCAGAAGCCTCACGCTTCCAAGGAACGCGAGCCATATGTCACTTTTCCAGCTCTCTGTTCGCTCCTTGCACCTGACAGCCCAGAATGACAGTCCCGGGGATCCCATTTCATTGTCCCATGAGGAGAACCAAGGGACTTTGGTCTCTTGGCTTTGCAAACTACCTTCCTCTTCCTCTGAGGGCAAGATAATTAAAACCCGAAAGGAAAGAAAGGAAGAGAAGAAAGGAAACGTGCTTCAACATGCATGAGAACCTTCAAGCGGCCGGCAGTCAGGGCGCTTGGGGCTTTCGACCCAGGCTGGATTTGTGAGAAGGCTCTTGGCTGCGTTTTGCATCAGTTCATTAAGCTACCAAATTCCAGACGAAAAATCGGAAGAGCAGATTGAGCGTGCACATGGGTGTTATCTGCTGCATTTTTTAACACATACAACAAAGAACAGCTAATTCTCATATCTCTGGTGAGAATGAACTTAATCTCCATAGAGTTTTACTGCTCTTGGAATGCAACCAAATCTCTCCCGTTTTTTCCTTTTTTGCTCAGCAGGGCGTTGCACTGAAAGCTTCACCGGGCGAAGTATAATGAGGAACAAACTACAGGGTGATGAGGTTTTCACAGTGCAGAACGTCACTGATTTCTGACTGAAACCAAAATGACTAATTTGAAGCACCAGCTAATTAAAACCCCAGCTAGGTATTTAGCCTCTTGTTATACCTACTGCTGTTTATAATTATGAGGACCTCTTTACCTACTCAATTAAAGTTCCTTGGTTTCAGGGAGGTTGTGTTTGAACCTGTGAGCCCTGCAGAGGCCACAGGAAAGCCGATGTCTGTCCCCTGATGATCTGTTGCCCCTTTACACTCCCAGGCCGGTTTTCCAACCAAAAAAAAAAGGGATCCACGGCCCACGAGGAAATGCTCAAGCCAGAAATCGGAATTCATCACCATATTACTGGTCTGAACAATTCAAGTTTCCTCACACTGATGAGGAAAGAGTGCACTAGTCCTCTCAGTGTGAAAACTCACTTTCATATTAGGAAGTTGAGCCCCAAAGTGCAACTCGAGGGCTCTGCACTCTTAGCAAGTGAGAATGTTCTTCCAACTGTTTTCTATAGGATAGAAGGAAATTTGGCATGATATGGTGACACTGAAAACTCAAAACCCAGGGGGAGGGGCAAATCAGGGATATGGGACTAAGAGATACAAACCACTATGTATAAAATAGATAAGCTGCAAGCATATATTATACAGTACAGGGACTAGAGCCAATATTTTATAATAACTATAAATGGCGTATAATCTATTAAAAAATTGTTTTGGCTGCGTTGGGTCTTCGTTGCTGCACGCGGGCTTTCTCTAGTTGCGGCGAGTGGGGGCTGCTCTTCGCTGTGGTGCGTGGGCTTCTCATGGCGGTGGCTTCTCTTGCCACAGAGCACGGGCTCTAGGCACACGGGCTTCAGTAGTTGTGGCTCACGGGCTTAGCTGCTCCGCGGCATGTGGGATCTTCCCGGACCAGGGATCGAACCCGTGTCCCCTGCATTGGCAGGCAGATTCTTAACCACTGCGCCACCAGGGAAGCCCTCTGTTAAAATTTTGAGTCACTATGTTTTACACCTGAAACTAATATAATATTGTAAATCAACTATATCTCAATTTAAAAATGCATTTACCCTTCAACCTAAAAAAAAACCACCTCAATTTACTCTTCATTGACCAAAGGCCTTTGTTTTCTGTCTGTACAGCCTATCTTTTGGGTTTTTTAAAAAAATATTTATTTATTTATTTGTTTGTTTGTTTATTTTTGGCCGCACCGGGTCTTAGTTGTGGCACGCAGGCTTCTTAACTGCGGCATGCATGCGGAATCTAGTTCCCCGACTAGGGACCGAACCCAGGCCCACTGCATTGGGAGTGCAGAGTCTTACCCACTGGACCACCAGGGAAGTCCCTCAGCCTATCTTTTTGGAATCCCTGCTTCACTGACATCTCCACTAACTGATAGAAAAAGGACAGAAAGAAGAACAAATTCCATTTAACTATACATTTAACTCACCAAGGCCTTGAGTCACGTTTGGTTTGAGGTGCGTGGGTCCACTTACACGTGGATTTTTTTCTATAGTAAATAGTACAGTACCACGCAATCCACAGGTAGTTGAAACCGAGGTTGGTTGAATCCACGGATGCAGAATCGCAGATACTGAGGAACCCGTGGGTACAAAGGGCTGGCACCCCTAAGCCCGCGTTATTCAAGGGCCAACTGTACCCTGTTACTCACTCCAGTGCAAGGCGGTGATGGTGAGAAGATACCCTCTAGAATGGGTCTTTTATATTAGCTCTGATTTCACCCACCCATCGCTCTCCCTGGCCTCCAATAACAGAGAACCTGCCCTGTTAACACAGGAGGAATCTACGGCCCTCCGGCGATGAAGGGAGCCATCCCAAGGCCTCATCAAGGTAGTGGCGAAGGAAGATGCCAACCTGTGTCTCTTCCGTCTTCAAGTTCAAGTGATTTCTTCTCCTCTTCTCCTTCTCTCAGATATTCTCTCATCCTCGTCCTTAAACTTGATCTTAGACTCTAGCAACTCCCATTTTCATCATTAGAAGCCACAGGTACATTCATGGGGAGATAAAACCCAGGACACATGGAGCTTCACTGAGATTGAAGAAGCTCAATTATGCCGTCTTCATTAGCTCACAGCGGCAGGACACCAGGCTGATAAATGCTGGCTAGTCTTTTAGAAGAGACACTGTCGCCATCATCTAGTTCTGGTCCCTTCATTTTCCAGATGAGGAAATAGAGCTCAGTAAGGCCATGGGCCTCGCAGCAGGTTTGTGGCAGAACTAGGAGGCGGGAACTCGGGTTTTCTGCTTCCCAAACTAGTTCTCTTCCTAATACCCCATGGTTTGTCCCTTCTGACTCTCATGCTTCCATCACACTCAAGAATAAATATTAGTCTCATTTGCACTCCGTTGGTCAACTTTCCTTGATTGTATTTTATTAGACATTCTCAGTAGGGAAAAACTTCAGGAACTTCATTTGGTTGCGAGTATAGAAAAACCATTAGTTTCCTTACACCAAAATGTACGGAACCTAAAGGGATTGTAACACTTAACTACATATGCGGGAAGAAGCTGAGCAAATGAGAGTAAAAAGCAGTCTAAGTCCATTTGGTTTGTATATTTCATGAAGTATAATCATCACTGCTTGCCTAATTTGGTTATTGTACAAAACTAGTTGGGGACACATTAAAAAAAAACACTGACATTTTAAAATGACAGGTTTGTTTAAAAATACTGCTAACTAATACAGGAGTTATGGTAGTAACGATGTAAGTGAAAGTAAATAACTCAGTCTCACTTGTTTTCGAATCCAGCTGGCACTAAAACACCTTTATTTTGGCTAATATCTTTGTAAAAGCATAAAAATACATATTTAATTCACCCAAGGGACAAACATAAGCTATAACTCACTCCTTCCGGTTCTCCTGAATGAATGTTTGCCGTCTATAAAATGTGTAGATATTTATACTTACTACATGTTCCAGAATTCCAAGTGGTACTTTTTTTTTAAATATCTAGCCCTGTTTTGAATTTGACCCTGACCTAATGTCTGTATAGCTTCTGTTAGTTAAAAAAAGAAAACCTCTGCTATTCAATACCTTCAAAATCACCCCCAAGTTAAAGCCTTATTTTATCTGCTAATATCCATGAGCACTGCAGTGTAAAGTGCTAACTCCCAAACTGTTCTAAGAAGCTAAAACCAGGCCATACTTATTTTGCACACATAGGGAAGACACACGAGAACCTTGGATCTGGGGATGTGAGTATGGCCTTGAGAAGGAGCTTCTATACATCAGTAGAACCTCTAAGTCCTGTTTCCACAGCAGGACTCATACATACAACCACTCTCTTCAGCAAATGGATTCTCTCCCCACAGACACTGGCTCTCATTAAAAAGAAAAAAAATCAAGATGGGAATGAAAGGACAGAAAACACACAAGACATTTACTTTCCACATCTGTCAGCTGTCCACCCAGTCATGCCAATTTCTTTAGGTCTTGGGGAAATGGGTCAGTGCTCATTCTGAGAGTTCCCTTAAATCTGTGCTTTTTAAAACTATGTATTACCAACAGGGGAATATTAAACCTGTTTCCCTCCAGGGCAGCTCGGGGATATCCCATTCCCTCTACTTCTGAAAATGGAAGCAGATTCAGCTCGTCCGGGAGGCTTGTCAAATCATCCTCCAGTGGGGTCAGGCAGACATTCCAAGAACCACTCCTCTTGTTTTGTTTTTGTCTCACCTCCTCTCCTTCTCTTCTGCTCCCCACCCTGTTTTAAAAATTATTATAACACCTCTATTGAGATATAATTCACAAACCATTCAATTCACCCATTTCAAGTATAGAGTCAGTGGTTTTCCGTATATTCAGAGTTTTGCAACTATCACCATGATATAATTTTAGAATATTTTCATGGTCCCCCAAAGCAGCCCTTTACCTTTTAGGAATTACCTCTGCCCTGAATCCTCCCTTCCAGCCCAGCCCTAAGCAACAACCACTAATCTACTTTCTCTCTGAATGAATTTGCTTATCCTGGATAATATCTCATACACATGAAATGATACAATATGTGGTCCTTTGCGCCTGGCTTCTTTCACGTATCAAAATGTTTTCAAGGTTCATCCACGTTGTAGCATGGATCAATACTTCACTCCTTTTTCTAGTATCTGAATAATATTCCACTGTATGGATATTCCCGGTCCTAAGTTACACCATGCTCATTAAAGGGGTTCAATCTAGTGAGTTGATAATGATTTTTAACTGGGGTTCTCTATGTCTCCCATTAGACTTTTTACTCCTTAAGGGAAAGGTCCATGGCTTCTAAGTCACTGACAGCACGCTACAGGTGATCACAGAAAACCTTCTTGTATATAAATAAGCAATGTCAAATACAGATACTGTGAGGAAGACACTTTTTTTGTTGTTTGTTTGTTTTTTTGTTTTTTTTTTTTTGCGGTACATGGGCCTCTCACTGTTGTGGCCTCTCCCGTTGTGGAGCACAGGCTCCGGACGCGCAGGCTCAGCGGCCATGGCTCATGGGCCCAGCCGCTCTGCAGCATGTGGGATCTTCCCGGACCAGGGCACGAAGCCGTGTCCCCTGCATCGGCAGGCGGACTCTCAACCACTGCACCACCAGGGAAGCCCAGGAAGACACTTTTAAAAAGTGTTTGAAGCTTAGGGCAAAACTATTTTGGCTAGCCTACTAAATTCCCCAAATGATGCACTACTTCTAAGAAATACCAAATACTCAAGCTGCAAAGATAATTGAATATATCTAGGAATGGTAAAAGAAAAACAAAAACAAAAACAACCTAGTGAAAACCGAACCTGACACCAACCAAAGAAACAGGTTCTGTTATTTCTAAAGAATTTCAGTGTGTCCAGAAATGATGGTATCCAGATTCTTTATAACTTTCACTTACAAGTCTCTTGATCATTAATAACTCATTTTACATTTCTAAGCCTCAGTTTTGTTATGTGTAAAATGGGAGTTCCTCTTCATGTGGTTGAGGTCAAGGTTAAGTGTGATAGTGAACAAGGAAGGCTTCTGTAAGCTGGTAAGGGCTGCTCACATGAGATCGTTGACACCATGTCAGGGTCAACATGATCAGGATTTACTTTCATCCCACAAAGCTCTACTCTGCGCATTAAGTCGTGTGCTTCTCAGACACCCCTGATAAATTAGCAAGACAGGTATTAGTATTTCATCTAAAGATGGAAAACTGATGCTCAGAAAATTGTTCCAGCCTATGACAACTGCATCCAGGACACCGCTCACCTGATTTCCTAACCCAGAGCTCTTTCAAAGAGTCTAAGATGGGCTTCCCTGGTGGCGCAGTGGTTGAGAGTCCGCCTGCCGATGCAGGGGACACGGGTTTGTGCCCCGGTCCGGGAGGATCCCACGTGCCGCGGAGCGGCTGGGCCCGTGAGCCATGGCCGCTGAGCCTGCGCGTCCGGAGCCTATGGTCCGCAACGGGAGAGGCCACAACAGTGAGAGGCCCGCGTACCGCAAAAAAAAAAAAAAAGTCTGAGATACAAGACCTGCATATGCCAAAGATATTTATGTGTAGCTTTCATGAGTTCTCTTCATTCCACAAAAACTAGAGCAAAATTTCCTAATTTTTGAGGTCTAATGTCTTTCTAGTAACAGACCAGGACAAAGTATATCTCATTAGATAGCCTTTAAAATTTTTTCTCTATAGGCTCAAAAATGATCTTTGAGATAGCGACAGGAAATTGATCAATATATGGAATTAATACACACATTAATATTGACATGAGGTTTAAAATAATAATTTTTAAAATTTAAAACATTTCTAAATATTACCGATCTTCTATAATCTGCTTCTCAATTTCGGCTGCCCATGGGAATCACCCAGTGAAGATTTTATAGATCCCCGCGCCCGAGTCACACGCCAGACCAACTGCCTGCGAATCTCCTGGTGCGGGGGACAGGGCGGGGCGGGGTTCCCAGGCATCCAATATAAAACAACGTCTAGTCTTTGCACATGATAGGATCCTTCGCATATAAACTTCTTTATTAAACCCCTTTGGGCGTGCCTAAATCGGATGGACTTCCCATGGAGGTAAATGAAGAGCCAGGGCCCGTTGCGGAACAGATGTATTCTGTGATGCAGAACTCTGCCTTGTTGGTCTACGCTGGCAGAAATGCCTCAAGGTGAAGCACAGTTATTACAGGAGCGGACTGTCATGCACAACAACCGCAGTAACACTAACAGCCACTCTTTGTTCATTCCTTGCTCCATGCCATTTTCGGAGGACTATCTTATTTAATCCTCGCAAAAACTCTGATGAGGCAGCGTCATCCTCACTTTGTAGATGAGGTGACAGGCGCATGAGACCCAGAGAGGTGGACACGCCCGAAAAATGACACAATGAGTAAGTGAAACACGTGGAAGAGGCGCTGAGGCTGCCCTATCCAGAGGCCACCCTTTAGCCAAAAAGAAGATGCTAGTAGATGGGAAGGAAGGCCCCTGCCAGAGAGGCACATCCCCACATTTGAGCTCTGCTCACAGGACAGCACAGCACAGTTGATCCATGGGGTACGTCGAAGATCTGAACTCCCTGCTCCAGATTATCTAAGCAGAATATCTCAGCTTAGAGAGGGCTCGTGCAGCGTGGAATAGATTCTTCTCCAAACAGCACGCACAGGTAGACACTCAGACGGAAAACGACTGGCAACAATGTTGTAAGAGTGCACGAAAATTCCGTTTTTTACAGGATTCCCTTTTAATGGAAATGCCACTCTTTTATAGAATGACCATGACTCTGGCAACCCAGAGGTGTGCCTACAGTAGTACTCAACTCAACTTTCTAGAAGCCTGTTAAAATGTACTTTAAAAGCAATTGTTCCAGTGAAATTAAATTCTTTTGTCCTTGGACAATGTGACTGTTGGCTAAGAGATGTGGTCCAATATCCCCGTCTGCTTGAGAGATGAGTGTCTCCCCAGCAAGTGTTCCTTCCCTCCTCTCCCAGCGGCCCAGATCGCACCTTCATCTCCTTCAATCTTCCCTCAAGCATCCCCTCCTCCATACTCAGGTTCCCCGCTACAAGAAGACTCCATTGTGCCACAGATATCTAAGCACGTGGAAGTTTCTTTTCTGCTTCTGTAATATTTTCTTAGGTTAGGAAAATCATTTAAAAATAACTCGAGTTCTGACCCATTCATCAAAAATGAGACTTCTCCGTCACTCCTGGCTCACTGACCCACTGGTAACACAAACCGATGTCTTACAAGCATCTCACATTCAATGTTGGCCACACAGAGAGAGCTGCAAACAATTGCATAACTCAGAAGTTTTCAAAGACACTTCCTGAAGACGAGTAGGGGCCTGGAATGGATAACACAAGCCAAGAAATACACACTCAGAGAGTGAATACAGTTAAGTGTATTTATCTATACGTTTATGTTTGCATCGGTGAAACTATTGGAAAATCGAAGTGATAGAAAACTTCCTGGCTTCCCCTCTTGTCAGCATCTCCCCTGTTCCCCACTGACAAGCAGAAGGAACAATTTTTATTGTTTTCCTGTTTATTCTTCCAGTGCTTCTTCATGGACTTTAAATTACCTCATTTCTAATTCTCTCTTTAAACGAATCAGAGTCAGTGCTAATGCTGAGTTTTAAAGAGCTGCCGGATCTAAATTTTGAGCCACTGCCAGGAAGGACATGCGAGGACGCTTCTCATAATCAGAAACGGAGCCACGCAAGAGGAGGCGGTGTCCAGCTTTGATTATTCTTTGTGGTTGGTTTGAATTCTGCCTCACGGCAGGCAGGGTGCCCGGCTTGGCCCTCTGCTCCTGATGACGCCTGGTCCAGCCCCCGTGGATCCTGGCCCCATCCCACAGGCCCCATCCCACGGGCCCCATCCCACGGGCCACATCCCCCGCTCCATACCTGTTGCTTCTGCCGCCAACCTACACAGAACAACTCTGTTTTTCAAGTTAGGAAAAAGCCGCCTGCAGTATTTCCTCTCCATGCCCACTAAACATCAGGAATTCTTTGCCAAGTCAAAGTTTTAATATAAACCTGGCTTCTCATAAATGACACTTTTCAAAGGTGTTTTCTTTTCAGTTAGCTATGAGCAAGACAGTTTCAATAACTACTTAATTTAAAACAATATTTTCTCAGAAATCGCATTCTTAATTACTTTTAAACTAAGGAAATGAATGCCCTTAACAAGCAGCTTATAATGGACAGTCTTAAGCAGACTCTACTTTCAAGTCTCACCAAACCCTCTGATCCGCATATACTCACTAAACTTTGCCCGGGCAAATTCTACCCCCTTACGGCTTCCTCTTCAGGCCCCTGACCCTCCCTGGCACACGCACCCCACAGGGCTCCGGCCTGAACACACAGCGGGGGCATGAGATCAGGCCCACGGCAAACAGCCACTGGGCACTGCTTGCCCCTGCTCTCTGCATCGTCACAGAGATCGGACAGAGGAGAGAGATCGGGGTGATGTTTCTACAAGCCAAGGAACACTCAAGATGGCCAGTAAGTCACCAGAAGCTGGGAGACAGGCCTGGAACACACGCTCCCTCACGGCCCTTAGAAGGAACAAAGCCTGCTCACACCTTGATCTCAGACTCTGAGCTTCCAGAACCAGGAGACAATAAAACTGTTGTTTAAGCCTCCCAGTGTGTGGGACTTGCTTACGGCAGCGCTGGCAGACCCCTGCACCCCCGGATGGCGTTTCTCAGTCAGTTCACGGTGAAAACGTTGGGCCTCATCACAGTCAGTGTGGATAATCAAGACCTTAGGAATGATCTTTTTTACTCCAGTGACATGATATCCACCCTCCTTGCTTCTGTCCCAGCTGAACTCTTTAGGCTTTCCTACTTGGTCTCCTTCCCCCTTTCCTGCTCTGAGAGAACCGTGGGTGCTCAATGAAACTGTCCACCAGAAAGGCATCACTCATTTCTGCTTCCCGTTTATCTGGAGAAGTGCCAACGTCAGTGTTCCGTTCTCAATAAGTATTTTTTGACTGAATGAATGAACAAATGACAGGTAAACATTCTTTCTGCCCAAGTTCGGTGACAAATATTGACCAAGATATTAAGATATTAATTAGTTTGTCTATTTAATCAACAAACATTTACTGGGTGCCTAGGTCACAAAAGGGACCACGTTTGGTGCTCAGGAAAAAAATAAGAAACAGTATGAGTCTTTGAGAAATTCACAGTTCAGGAGGGGAGGTAAATCTACTCTCAAATCATCACCCTGCAGGGTAACACCCACTATGGCTATAGGAACAAAGTGTCCTGGGAACATTCTCAGGTTGGCGTGGGGTGGGAAGCAAAACCAGGCAGCCGTGCTCCAGCTGGGTCTTGAATGGAAGTGTTCCCAGTCTGCACGTCAGCTCGTTCAAATACACACTAACCAAGTGGCACTAAAGATGGTCCCGTGGGACAAACACGGATGCGTGAACAAGGGATGAAAGATGCAGCCAAGCTCAGTCCCTCGGACTGTCCATGTCTGGCAAAATTGGTCTACGACAGTGGTGGGAAAACAGCGAGATTTTCTGCTCTTCGGGGAAGCTGGAAAATGAGTTTGGTCTTTGCAAACGCTTGGATTCAGGGGTCAAACCCGAACTGCACTTGCGATACCGAGTGAGAGGAAGAGCCTCACAGAGAAATGGATGACTGAGATAAGCACGTGAATGGTGAGCTCATAAAGAATAGATGAGATTTCAAAGGGAAGCATTTATTGTTTCCTGTATTCGAGCACATTGTCTCTCAATATGATTAGTTATCAGTCTCAGTTTCCCAAAACCGGTATGAAATAAAGCGTTTACGCAGTTATGCTTCATTGATGTCAGCTAGGGGAGCATGAAAATCTCCATGAAGGTGGGTAATTGATGCGTAAATCAGAGCTCAATCACTCTGTAATAGCAATGGTCCCACTGAAAATATGCTTGTTGAACACAGTCACCGAGAAGCCAGAGGGAGGGAGAGGAGGGCGGGAGAAGATAGGAGGCTTATTTATTAAAAATGATAATAACTGGCGATCTCCCTTCAACAGAGGGCTGCTGTCGGAGATGCTTGCAAGCAACTTGCGACCAATGCATCCAGAGAGTCGCCTTCTGTTCTAATGAACTGTTTCTGTTTTATTTAACTGCTCAGAGACCCTGTTGTGGATACTTCCTCTTTTGAAACATGACACATGGTAATGACATCTGTGATAATAATTTGGTTAACAATGCTCATTCTAGGTATGCTTGCCGTTGTTATTAAAATCCTTCCGTCACTTTGCATTTGCTCTCTGAAGAGCAGTGAATAAAAACGGGCAATGCCTTGCAATTTAATATTGTAATATCTCACACTGAAACGAAAACGACTTCTTACTGTTGATCAAATAGCAGCTCCCGTTCCTATCATCCTGACCATCATTATCATTATGATCACTTACGCTGCCATGATAGCAGCTAGGGGCAGATTTTTCTTCCCCTCTACTGTCCTCACTGAATAAAGAGAAAATTCTCCACAGGAAATACTGCCACAGTAGGTTTAACAGCCAACATTCCTGCCAATTAATATGAGAAAGAAAGCGCTGGCTTTTCGGTTTTTTCCAGCTCTTATGAAAAACGCTTGAGTCAATATGAGAGGCAGGTTTGTCCCAGGCATCGCGTGTGGATCCTGGGGCTTTACGCACCGGCGCATAATGCATTCTTGAGTCTCAGCACAGCGCATGTGCAAACCCCCCTTCCGTACAGAGTAAGCAGGGTCCGTGCGGCAGCACAGAGCCGCAGCGTCGGTACAGATGTGCCCTGCTGTGGAGGTGAGGGCCCTCTGCTCGCCTGAGGTCACCAGCTCAGCCCGGTTCAAAAGCACGCGTGTGCTGATGGCCCGTCTCGTATCTAGTGCCGGGCCTTCATCCAAATGTCCGCGCCTTGACAAAATGCCTGCGTCAGATGGACTGGCCGCGGGCGCTTACGGGGAGGAGGAGTGGGCTCTGACCGAGGAAGGCTTAGCCTTATCGGGAGTGTGGTGTAATTTTTTGTAGGTGAGTGGATTCCTATATTATCAATGTCCTTATAAAATAAAGAAATGCATGCATCTGGTGCATAGCAGGATTTTAAAATTTTGCTTCTCTTTTGAAAAGCAACACTCTCACATTTCCATGGTATTTGTCACTTCCCAAAGCACTTCCACAAGTCTGATCTGGTATGAGACTTCCAACAACCCTGGGAAACAGGCCAGACGGGCACTCTGACCTCCCATTTCACAGATGAAGACACTGAGACCCAGAAGGGCTAACTGCCCAATGTTCACATCGTCGCTCGGCTAATGAAGGGCAGGAACAGATACGAAGGCAAGCTGTCTGCAACCAGGAGCAGTTGTCTGGTTTGTTGGGGTTTTTTTTTTCCCTGCTACAGGACTCTGTGCTCTAATTGTAAAATGCTTGCTAATCCTATTCTTCCAGAACACGGGAAAAGTTGCTAGGTGGTAGAGCAAAGGGTCATTATTTTAAGGTTTTTAGAAAACAGCTTTTGATGGGCTATCATTATTAATGGGCTAATAATCCATAAGTGTGTCTTTGTAGAAAAACAATGAAATGGTGAGACACATAGTAGGTGGACTTTTGGAAGGAGGAGAGCATCTAGTGGAAAGACCTCAGAGAGTGATGCTGCCACTTCAAGTTTGAGTGACCTTGAGCCAGTCACTGGGCTGCTCACAGCCTTCCAAGACCCTCTGATCCAGAAGAGCACACAGCATAGGAGGAGGAGATAAACTATAATGGTAAATGGAAAACTGCAGTAACACGGTAACCGCTAGCCAAGCTGAGCATGGGCAACGTAGCTAGTCTGAACTGAGATGTGCTATAAGTATGAAATACACACCAGATTTCAGACTTGGTATGAAAATAGTGCTAAATATAGAATTAATAATTTTTTAACAGATTGCATGGTATTTGGCATACACTGAGTTCAATCAAGTGTCAAGAGAAGCAATTTCACCTGTTTCTTCTCCCTTTTTTAAAAAATGTGGCTACTAGAAAATTGAAACTAAACAAAGTAGAATTGTGTTTGTGGCTCTCCTTAAACAACAGAAGACTCTGTGTCTTTGGGTTCATTGTAACGATCTAACCTATGCGGTCCTGTTCTGTTATCCCCCCTTCTCTATTCTCATTTGTTCCCTCCATCTCATTTTCATGTAGACCTTGGGCACATATGCCAGTGTTTATTTTCATGACTGCTGTATTGTCTAATTGGTGCATTGTTGATCAATAATATGTGAGGTGTTGAGCTCTGTTTGTGTAATATGTTTAATATGCTTCTACCCAATGCGCCATATGGACGCACTGCACTGTATATTATGAGCGTATTAATGCTAAGACTCAATTGAGTATCGCTGGTGCATAGTAAACAAGTAAAACAAAATTATGCTAAAGTAGTTACTGAACATCGTGGTCCCTAATACTTGTAACGAGCGTCGCAAACACTGTGCTGGTGTGGGGGGGCCAGCGCCCGTCCTTCTCTGAAACCTCAAATGAGCCTAAGCGCTATTCCAGGCTTAATGTAAAAGTCATTTTACAAGGTGAAGGCATTCTTTTCAGGTAGAGAAACTAGAGAGAATAAATAATAGAGCGGAACTTAATCTACCAATAACTGTGTCTTTAAATCGAAACTCTGTGCGGTTGTGAAGCCGTTTATGCTTGTTTTCTTTCCCAGGTGCCTGGAGGAGCTGGGAAGAATTCTGATTAGCAGAAGCCACCAGCAGTTTCTTTCTACCTGTTTCACATACATTTCACACGTCACTTTCAGGACTCCTCAGTTTACTGATATTTTCTTGGGAAACTGCCAACCAATCTGTAGCAAAATTAAACTGTGCCTTTTAATATAAAACAATCATTGATTAGCACATACTGTTCAAGCCAGATGAATCAGCAGCCTGCAAGGATGAAGTGTTTTATCACAGTAACACGCCGTTCGAACACGCTGATAGATACATTCATTCTGCTGCCGGGCACCGCGACAGGCAAGAGCACAGGCCCACACTCCGTGGCACCTCACACTCCTGTTCCCTAGCACACAGTGTGCTTGACAACAAGAATGTCTTCAGATGAACAATGTACTATGATTAGTTGAGTTTCATTTGTTAATTACAGATTCAACAAGCACAGAATGCCGAAGCTTTTCGAGTCTCAGATACCCATTGATCTGTAGCCCCCTACATGCTCAAGTAATACTGGAAGTCTAACATAATTTATTGTTACTTAGAGCACTGATTGGCTAGAGGAATTATACTCCAATAAATGATGAATCCGTCTATAATTGCTTCCGTTCATCGTAATGCACGCTCGAATGCAAACTGGAAAGGAGATGATCAACTTCAAGCTTCAGCTGTTTCGAATTCCACAGTGTGTCCGTAAGTTAATGGATGTTGAATATTATGCTGATCTATATGCTGTGTTGCACTAGACGGATCTTAAGAGACTTATATATACGCACACTCATATATATTGCACGTCCGTAGATTTCACACAGATCTATAATTGATGACCACCCGGTGGGCTTGCTTGCCTCCGGGAAAGTGGATACAATGACTCTGGCAAGACGGGGCCAGGGTACAGATTCTTCAGGAACGCTTGGTCCTGCACTGCTCTGTCCCCCACCCCTCAGGACAAGTGGAATCCTCAGGCTACTCATTTCCCTCTAGAGTGGCTCTACCTGGGGCACAGTGACACACAGAAAATTTGTGCCCAGACGTTTGGGACTCATCTTCCCTGTTGCCTCCTTGAGCAATCCTTGCCTGACACTGCACCTTCCATCCAGGTTGAGTTCAGAGGCCCTCGTCTCCACTCCCAGCACTCCGAGGCTCCGCCACCTCAGGGAACTGTTTACTGCCAAACAGAAGGGGAGTTACTGTCTCAAGGACAATTCGCCACAAACGTGACGGCTTCAAACAACACAAATGTATCCTCTTTCTGGAGGTCAGAAGTCGGCAGGGCTGTGTTCCTTCTAAAGGTTCTGAGGGAGAATCTGTTTTCTTGCCTTTTCCAGCATCTAAGGGTCGCCTTCATTCCTTGGCTCGTGGCCCCTTCCTGCACCTGCAAGTCTAGCAGCAGAGCATCTTCAGATCTCTCTCTCACCTCCGCTTCTGGCGTCACGTCTCCTCTGACTCTGACCGTCCCTCCTGCCTCCCCCTCTTATGCAGACCCTTGTGATTACATTTACGGCCCAAGCATACGATGCAGAATCATCTCCCCAGCTCAAGACCCTTCACTTAATCACACCTGCCAAATCCCTCTTTTAAGCCACATATTCACAGGCGTGGGGGGTTAGGACATGGACCTCTTTAGGGGCACATTATTCTGCCTACCACGGGTACAACACTTTAATCACTCTTGTCCTCCCAGTCCCTAAGGCCAGTACATGACAAACAGTAGTCATACATGAAGAGAGCCCAGTGCGTGAGGCCCCTGTTCATCTACACCTGCTCTGTCATTTACTGCCACTTCGGCTCTCCAGCGCTTGACTTTTCTCACCAGTAAGTGTCTCTGGGAATTGCTGTGACCCTCAAATAAGAGAATGTATGTGAAAACGCCTGTAAAGGTAAATGGCTTTCTCCATGTTATTTAGCATCATCCTTGCATCGCTAAGAGAAGAGACACTAGACCCTGGAGAGAGGGAGATAAGAGGGAAAAGGTCCCACTTGTACAGAGATGTAAGGTATTATTACACAGTAAAACTAAATAGAAATAACCATCTGAACGTGACCTGAAACTATGTTTCTTATTCATATGCAAGTAGCTTATGAGACTGACACAAGACATTTAAATTAATTCAAATAACTAGATGCTCAATTGCTCAAGATAAGTGCGTCCACACTTGCCCTCTTACATGGTAGTTGAGGACAGCAATCCAAGATGGATTGGTCATGTTTACATAGTCCAGCAGGATGAAATCTGTGCTTACGCGTTTATAAAACCCTACACATTAACCCATCAATTTCATTGATTAATAAGAGGGTTCCGTGACATTACAGCAACAGACATGACAATACATCTTCCCACAGGAGCAAAATTATCCTGAAAGGCACCACACACCTGCAAAACACTTCATTGTGGTTCAACCGGGAACGTGAAAACAGGAGAGAATTGAGCACGAAAACAACCTTCAATCAAAGGGTCTTTCGGAGGGGACGGAGATCAAAGCTGTCATTTTCCATTACGGGGAAGATCAATTACAAAGAGGGCAAGCGGGTCAGCCAATGTCATCCACCTGGTCAGAGCCTGGACTTGGATGGGAGCCCCAGTCTCCTGACTCTTCACTGAGGGCCCCTCCTCTCTGGACCACCCTTCGGGTTTCCTGACCCCTATGCAGTGCTCTCAGCTCGCTGCTTTGGAAGACAAAGGGAAGGCGGAAGAGGAAGCGAAAGGAACATTCCCCTTCTCCTGCGATTTCTAAAGAGGAGGTTGAACAGATCAAATGACTTTGGGAAGTTTCCTTTAAAAGGTTCACAAATCACTACACACTGAACAGGATTCGACGTCTGCGAGCAGCCCACTCCATGTGAAAAGGCTGTCATACTCCAGACTGTGTGGGACTCCTTCCGGAGAGAAGGAACTTGGAAGCTCTCCAGGAAAGCCCATGGTTTGGCACAAGGCAGAGAGAGTTAGTAAATAAAGGAGGTGCGGACTCTCCGGCCAAGCGAGGGACCGAATGCCACCTTTGTGACTGGCTGTCTCAACGTCATGTTGTAGGCGCAGCCTGAGGCTAGGAGGCCGCTGACTAGGCTGAACGCTGGGCTGCATCTCTCCGATACCCGGCCTGAGTGTGTGTGCACACGTGCATCCACATCCGAGATGAGGCCGATTTATACGAGAGCCTCTCAGAACAGAAAAGCCCACAGAAGTCAATTCCCCAGATCCTCCTCTGACAAGAGGTAAGCTCATTTTCAGGGTGCTCAGGAACCTCACAGGCTGACCCAGTGACCCATGGGTACGTGCTTGGGACTGGGTGAGAAAGAGCGCTGCGTTGAACCCTCCCCTCTGGACCTCACACCCGAGGGTATGAAACTACACCACTGAGCCTTTGCTGCTATGTTTTCAGCACTCCTGGAACCCTGACTTTTTTTTTTTAACACCTTTATTGGGGTATAATTGCTTTACAATGGTGTGTTAGTTTCTGCTGTATAACAAAGTGAATCAGCTATACGTATACATACGTCCCCATATCTCTTCGCTCTTGCGTCTCCCTCCCACGCTCCCTATCCCACCCCTCTAGGTGGTCACAGAGCACCGAGCTGATCTCCCTGTGCTATGCGGCTGCTTCCCACTAGCTATCTATTTTACATTTGGTAGTGTATATATGTCCATGCCACCCTCTCACTTCGTCCCAGCTTACCCTTCCCCCTCCCCGTGTCCTCAAGTCCATTCTCTATGTCTGTGTCTTTATTCCTGCTGGAACCCTGACTTTGAGGGTTTTGAAAGGAATAGATGTAACATCTGGGTGCACTCCACCCCCACCCCCCCAACTGACTCTGGAATGCCCGTTACAGCATCGTTGCCAAGGAATCCAGGGATGTTTGCCCCAGTTATTTATTTATACATCTGCGAATTGATAAACCTCCGGGAAGTGCATGTGGGCTTCTATCTGTACTGGAGTCCGGAGACCCGGGTTTCCATCTCAGACCTATCACAAACTAGCTTGGTGACGTCAAGCAAATTATTTAACCCGTTTGGGTCTCAGTGTCCTCACATGTAAAACACAGCATTTGTACTGGATAATTTCCAGGGTCCTTCTCTGACTGCATTCACCCTTTGGTAACTTCCCCTACCTTCTCCAATTGTAAGCTCATCCCTTTTGTATGAGCCCTGAGCCAGCCCAGCTCCTGGCAGGCTCAGGACAGGTCACCAAGGGCTTCACTCATTCCATTACCACCCAAGCTAGTGGATGGTGTTGTGTATGTGCCTAAGTATCGCAGTAAGAGTGAGAGCAGACATACAGATGGCCAAGAGGCACATGAGAAGATGCTCGACATCACTCTTCATTAGAGAAATGCAAATCAAAACTGCAAGGAGGTATCACCTCACACCAGTCAGAATGGCCATCATCAAAAAATCTACAAACAGTAAATGCTGGAGAGGGTGTGGAGAAAAGGGAACCCTCTTGCACTGTTGGTGGGAATGTGAATTGGTACAGCCACTATGGAGAACAGTATGGAGGTTCCTTAAAGAACTAAAAATAGAACTACCATATGACCCAGCAATCCCACTCCTGGGCATATATCTGGAGAAAACCATAAATCAAAAAGATACAAGCATCCCAATGTTCATAGCAGCACTATTTACAATGACCAAGACATGGAAGCAACCTAAATGTCCATCAGCAGAGGAATGGATAAAGAAGATGTGGTGCATATACACGATGGAATATTACTCAGCCATAAAAAAGAATGAAATAATGCCATTTTTAGTAACATGGATGGACCTAGAGATTATCATACTAAGTGAAATAAGCCAGAAAGAGAAGGACAAACATCATATGATACCACTTACATGTGGAATCTAAAATATGATACAAATGAATTCTTTAAAAAACAGAAACAGACTCACAGACTTTGAAAACAAACTTATGGTTACCACAGGGGAAAGGGATGGGGGAGGGGTAAATGAGGAGCTTTGGATTAACAGACACAGACCACTCTACATAAAATAGATAACCAACAAGGACCCACTGTATAGCACAGGGAACTCTATTCAATATCTTGTAACAACCTATAAGGGAGAAGAACCTGAAAAAGAATACATACATACATATGTATAGCTGAAGCACCTTGCCGTACACCTGAAACTAACACTACATTGTAAATCAACTATACTTCAATTAAAAAAAACAAGAGTGAAATCAGTGATCCGCCAGTATACAAAGCACAAATGACCATAAAACCCAACGCATGAGTACGAGCTAGAACCGCCTGCTCTAGCAGTGTTTATATATCACGTTCCTTTGCTCGAGCTGCCCCAGTCTCGGTATTAGATAACCCCCAATTCCCTTGGTGTAATGACTACCATACTGTAATTCCAAGTCAAAGTGTATCCTATTTTGAATTCTACACTCCCAATCTGTTGCCTAGTATAAATATTATACTATGTAATGTGTAAATATTAAAATCTAACTTTAACAAGTTGAGTCACAGTCACTGGAATTCGGCCAAGACTCTAACACTTTTTCATTATTTCCAAAGAAAGACCAATTTAAGAAATGCAAGCCAGTTCCAATTCACTTCAAAAGTTGGCTTAACGTCAAAGAAATTTTAATGAAATTCTGCTTAAGCATTAAACGTGAAGGTATTTATATGATTATTAAGTTAGCATTTAAGTTACATAGAAATCAGTTCGGGGTCTGTCACGGTTGGGCTCTTAGGGCAGTGAAACCCAAAATGATAGGTGCGTTTCAACGCAATTCCGCATCTCACAGAGACAGGCTTTTAGACAGACACTAAGACACAACATTATTATCAGTGCCTCATTGGCTCCTTCGCTGCTGTAGGGACATGGCTCTGCCGTGGCACGCTGGCAACCTTGCACGTAAGCAAGGGCTGGACCCACAGCTGATACGAGTCTTGGACGTAAGCCTTGGGATCCTCCCTGAATCTGAGAGGGCGTGAGGCCTGGGAGAAGTCAGCTTCTCGTCAACTCTCGGGTTCTGGTCAATCCACCCCCACTCCCCACCCCGCTTCAAATGGAGCTGTAGAGCAAAAAACCCCTCCGCTGCATCTAGAACGAACTCTTCAGCCGAGAGGTACCCCACGACGGCTCACCGTGTTCCCCTTTTTAGAGCCCCTTTGGGTCTTCCTCCTTCACGCTGTCTATGGATGGACTAAACTGGCTCAGTCTGAACGGGTCTTGCTGTATCTTTTCCAGTCAGATCCCTCAGGCTTTTGCCTTGTCCTTGTGTGTGTGTGTGTGTGTGTGTGTGTGTGTGTGTGTGTGTGCGCGCGCGCGCTTGACAAAACACATATATTTTATTCCTCTCTGAAAACTTCCTTCAAGCAACCTTATGCAAAGCAGGAATTTCTTTCTCTTTCCTTCATGGGTAAAAGCAGAAACACTTTATCAATATAATCTCACTATACATTCTTTGACCGAGAAGGGCTTTATTCATTCAGGACGGAGCTTTTATGGTGGTCAGCCTTCAGGCAAATCGAATCCTCTAGAAGCCTGAACCCTAACAAAAGGGGAAACCAAAACCCAGCGCTCGGAGAGTGGAGGGTCAGTTGGAGAAAGTGGCAGGATCCTTCCCCAGAGGTAGAAAGTGAGAAGGCAGCCCAGGGGCCAGAGCTGCTTGGCAGCAGGGCGAGGCACTGTGGTGGGTGGAGGGGAAGAAAGATTAGGAAACCCCTGCTAAATGGCCAAACGGCTTTGATCTCCTGAGAGCAAGAGAAGATGAGCTCATGCTAAGGGCTGCAGCGAGAGAGCGAAGGGCCTCGGCTCTCGGGCAGAGGAAAGTTCTGGAATGGCAGCTGTGAAGACAACCTCAGGCTGAACCAGAGACTCGCCGAGCAGCGGTGAGAGAGGGGCCAGGAGGGTTAGCGAGGATGAATCTACCCGGACTCTGCCAGCACGTTTTCTTGTCTTTCTGCCCAGAAATCTGAGTGAAAAAAAATAGGGGGGCAGGCTGGCAGGGGACAAGAAGGTTCCAGAAGGGGCAGGAGAGGTCACTGTCTGCAAGGCCCACCCCAGACTCCGGTAGGAATGGGGGCCGCTGAAGTAAAGGCAGGTGCCCAGGGAAAACTTTCTACACCTTGACCTAGACCGGGGTGGGGAGAGGAATGGAATGGCTGGGGGCAGAGGTCCCCCATTTTGGCCACATCCATCATTAGAGCTGGTACCCAGGTGGCCACCGGTGTTTCCCACCTGCAAGAATGAGGGAGGGATGCCCTTGAGGACAACAAAGAGAAATATTTCCCCTGCTCCCCTATAATTACACTAAAAAGGAAGTGCAAATGTGAGGTGTCGTATCTCTCCAACCACTGCTCCCCTCATTTACCCAGAAAATCAAGACCAAAGCAAGCCCCAGGTCTCCAGTGCACCTCGCAGCCCAGTGAGAGACAGACACCTCCCGGGAAATGCCTACTTATGGGTGTTTCACGGGAAATCTGTCCCCTCTTCGGGGAGCCGCCCAGGCCTGCACAGAGGCCCCTAGGAAAGTAAGTCTAATGTGTCACCCCGACTGGCCACAGGGAGCATTTCTCTGGGGGGACTAGCACATCCTCGGGATGTGCTCAGCCCCCAGGGAGAGGCGCAGCTCACAACGCTGGCCTGTGGACATTGGTTGAAATAGCTGGGGATGTTTTGCCCTAAGAAAGACAAGACTTGGGGCACAGACGGGCTCTTCGTTTCCATCTCTGAAGGGCAGGGGAGAGGGGACAGAGGCGACAGCTGGGCTCCTCCAGAGGTTGCAGGACTGCTAGTCTGGGAGGGGCTGACAAACAACAGCACAAGAGCCTGAGAGTCCTGGGAAGGCTCCTGGCTTCTGAAATTCTAATTTTCAGATTCTCTGAGGACAGCGTGAGCCATACTCTCTGGTCAGTGTCAGGTGTAACTCACATTCATTAAAAAGCTGGCTTTGTCGCAATTCTAGGAGTTGCTTGGCCCAGCTCCACCTCTGCAAAGAACCTGGGAAGGGATCATCATTCTGGCAACCGAGCTGATTCCTCAGCATTTGCCATGCTTCACTCATCGAACTATACATCAATGTGCCTTTGGTCTTAAGAAAATACATAATGGGATTTTAATTAAATTACAAATTTACACGTTACCAACTGGAAATTAACTTAATAAACAATTTATTTCAATCGACTTACAGGAACAGATTAATGGTGCAATTAATCAAATATTTGACTTTTTAAAGTTTTGATTCATTAAACTAAAGTAACAATTTGCCACTTCAAAGCCCACGAAGCTTTATCTCAGACCCTGAGGCACATCTGTGGCTGTTCTAGTCGCGATATCAGGAGCACATCACATTTACAGTTGAAAGTACCCTCAGAGGTCAGCTGGTCCCGTCCCCTCATTTACGGATGAGAACAAACTGAGACCCAGAAAGGTTTTCACCGCTTATTCCTCCAATCCCCCCCGCCGCATGCCACACACTCCCACACACTCTTGCCATTCACTTGTAAACCACATGAGGGCGATTAATATTCTTTACGAGGTTTCTATTGGCCTTGGATAATTGTTTTAAAACAGGATATATTTTGGGAAACGCATATTTTATTTCAATATATCTAATAGGACTATGATAATAATTTTAAAAGTACATTTATGTATGGTGCAAACGCTCGTTCCTATGGGCGATGCCAAGTAACACATCAAAAAGAAGTTCAAGTACAACTGGCGTCCTAACACACCAAGAGGAGCTTGCTGGAGATCGCCACAGTCCATCTGCCGAGGCAGAATTGAGTTTTCCATTACAGTGCAGCTGTTACATCAATCCAGAGAAGGTGGCGAATTCTTGAAGAAACGGCCGCTCTATCTTTACGGCAATGAGCATCTCTCATTATCTATAAGCCGTGTGGCTTTGCTCTGAAGACCTATCTCCCAGCTACCTTCTCTTGCTCTGAAGTTTAAACATGGATGTGACCACTTAGGCTCTAAGGAGGTCAGGCATTCACAGCCCTGGGAATTTTCGTATAACTCCAAGCAAGATATGCAACAGAGGAGGCAACCCGCTATGCAAATATGTTTCCCAAACGGCCAAAGAAAGCAGGACAAGTGGGGGCAACTAAACAACCCTTCTAATCTCGGTTCTCTCAGGCAAATACTGTAAAGGTACTTTGGTTCCTCTTCCCAATTCTCATTCCCTTAGACTCATTCACAGTATGTGACATTGGTGAGCAGTTCCACTTTTGGGGGAAGGGGGGTATATTACATGATTAATTTTTTCTAATTGTGGAGATGATCGATAGATAGATGATAGATAGATACATAGATAGAACTTAAATAGAAAACTTACCATTTTAGCCATTTTCAAGTGTACAATTCACTGGCCTCAAGTACACTTATAAGGTCGAGCAGCCATCATCACTGTCTATTTCCAAAACTCTGTCCTCCCTCACTTTCTTGACACCCTCTTGCCTGCTTCAGGAAAGTGGAGCTAAGCAGCTCTGCCTCCTGCTGCCTTGCCCTCTCTGTCACTGTCTCCTTTCCTGACACCTCCCGCCCCTCCCGCCCCCCAAGTGACGAAGCCCCCAAGGCTCTCTCTCCAGCCCCGTACACTTTCCCACCTTGGCCAATCTCAGGGCTCGGAAGAGGATTCCACATAAAAGAGCCCCAAATCTCCAGGCCATGACACCCTCCTGAACTGAACCCCCAAATCTCACCGGGTTGAGGGTCCTATCTGCCTGGTCTTCCAATGGCTCAAAGTTTCTATTATCCAACTTTCCGCCACGCTTGGTCCTCTTCCTTTGCCGCTCATTTCTTTCATCGATTTCACCAAACTCCCAGTCACCCAGGACTCATCTCTGCCTCCGTCCCCTCATTTGCTCTTGCCCAGGCCACCCCCTCCTCCCTCTGGGACATGTACGTGTTTCCAGGCCATTTTACCTTCAGAAGCCAAGTCTCCCCATCAGTTCTTACTGCTACTGCCCTCACTCAAGTTTCTGTTACCTTTCTCTTCCAAGTACTTGCACAGTCTCCTGTCTGATTTGACAGTGTTCGGTCTTTTCCAGGCCAGTGGTTATGACGTCGGTCCAGTCTGTCTTCCTCAACTTGTCCTTCACCTCTGTTCTCTCCATCCTGTGCACAGGAAACCTGATCCCCATCCAGTCCTTCTCAGCCCCAGCCCTGCCCCAGTCCCTCCACTGTCCTGTCTCTGTACTCACACACTCCCGCCTGGAAAGACCCTTCTTCTACATGCCTGAACAGAAGGCTACCTCTTCCATTAAGTCTTCTCTGATGTCCATGCCTAGAGTTTGCTCCTTGTAGTATGTTGAATGGCGACCTCCAAAAGATCTGGCCCCTCAGAACCTGTGAACGGGACCTTATTTGGAAATAAGGTCTTTTCAGTTAAGGATCTCCAGACGAAATCATCCTGGATTTAGGGTGGGCCCTAAATCCAAGTACATGTGAATGTTCTTGATGCCAGTGAATTGTACACTTGAAAACGGTTAAAACGGTGTCCTTATCAGAGGGAGATTGGAGACACAGAGGAGAAGGCCATGTGAGGACAGAGGCAGAGATTAGGCTCATGTGGCCACAAGTCAAGGAACACCTGGGGCCACCAGAAGCAGGAAGAGGCAGGGAAGGCTTCTCTCCTAGGGCCTTCACCGGATGTGTGGCCATGCCAATGCCGTCCTGGCTTCCATAACTGTGAAAGAAAAACATATCTGTTGTTTAAGACACCAAGTTTGTGGCCATTTGTTACGGCAGTCCTAGGAAACTAATAAACCCCCCTGTCTCAGAAATCCTAGCCCCTAACTTCCTTTTCCTTTTCCTTTATATCAGTTATGCAATTTTATCATCTGCCCTGTTGCACAGACCACAGCATCTGGCACATAGTAGATGCTCACTTAATATCGCTGACCAAAAGTGAGAAGGCAGGAAGGAGGGAAGAAGAGGCCTCAACCCACCGCAGTAGGGGAAAGAGACTTGTATGTAGGCTGGAAAGCAGAAGGCCCGTCCTCAGCCCTACTCTGAACCCAAATAAGCCACCCAAAGTAAACGGTACAGAGGTGATGTTCTAGAGCAACACAAGCTGAAGTCTCTGTGGTCCACGATGTCTGGGATTAGGTACTGAACAGAGAATAGGAAAGGGAGTGGCCAAACTTTTGGGCTTGTCTTGGGACCACCAAATTTTCCAGAGGAGTATTTCCTGCCAAATTGAAAAGGGAAACTCACAGTTTGAAATCCATTTACTTTTGTCTTGGGCTAACATTATAAAAGACAATGATCGAGGCTTATTCATATAATTCATGAACCTCTGGGTTGTTTTTTTTTTCAGGTTATAACAGCAATAATTACCTCTGAATGGGTTTTCCCCGGGAATTAAATGACTGATGGGGGTTAATGGCCCTTTGGTTTTGCTGTGGGTCATCGGCTCCCCTGAGTCTGTCATTAATCCCCACGATCTGCCCTGCTGAAACAGGTCATCGCTGATAACGGGCTTTCGGGCTTAAATTGAACTAATGCATTTTACCTTCTTCTAAGTCAGAATGGCTGAAGGATCCTCTATCTTTAGGAACAAAGACATTTTTCCAACGGTGGAAAGAAAGTGTGATTTTCTTTTTTTTGCAGCACATTAATAAGACTAGAGAAATGAAAGAATCTGAAGTCTTTGATGTCCAGGAAGAAGGGACACATAGCACTAGATCACTAAATAAAGTGTACTCCAATTAGCGCGAGGCAAGATGTAACTGAGAATGAAGCTGACCACACTCCTGTGCTTTGAAGTTTCCTTTTGCTCCTTTGACCTTTTTCGGGGCAGGAGGGGGTCAAAAGTCACCACCACTAAGCGTATCTGTCACTGACAAAACAACAATTCCACAAGCCACGTCAGTTTCAGGAGTGGCACGCGCGTTCAACCGGTGACGGACACATCCCTCTTGCCGATCGATGCCTAGAGGTCCGAATTCACAGCTAATGACCGGACCCGGCTGCTGGGCTGAGAGCCTCGAGAGAGATCTCCCTTCTTTGGAGTAGCTCATCCCTGTGGACAAGCAAAGACGGCACAGGAAGCAAATTGGTAGGACAAAGTCAGTGAAGAGTGGCAGGTCCCTCCTAGTCACAAGGAAATTGCTCAGAAGCCTTGCAGAGATGGATACCCCGCAAGGGGCACGTCATCTGATTAGCATGGGAAGGGTGAGAACAGTTGAGAAAATGGAGCTCCTAATCAGAGATTCAAAGTGTTGGGAGTGGTTTCCTTTGGTTCACTTGTATTGTGCTATCAGCTGAGTACAAACGAAATTTAAGACGTCCTTGGGCAGTTTCTATAACTCCGTTCTTAGGCGCCTCGATGTTTCTGAATACGATTTTAAGATGCCGATAATTTCCAAATACAAAAAGGACTGTCATCGTATGGGGGGAATTAGACACGTGACAGAAAGTTTAGTTCCCCTCTGGGTTTTGGGTGCCCTATTGTCTGCTTTCAGCAGCAGTCATTTTTCTCATATTGAAAGCGACTGTTAATATTATTTTGGCATTATAAATTCTACTGATAGGTAAGCAAAGCGAAATGTAAAGAAAGTTGATGATTAAGTACATTTATTTTGAACCATCTAGTCTTATTTCCTTCTGCTCATTATTGTTCTATAAAAAGTAGACCTATACGTAAAGGCAAAAATGTAAAAATCAGTTAAAACATGCTCTAATGGTCCGCAAATGAAATATGATCAGCACAGGTGATATGAGAGGTGTATTGACGCAGGTATAGAAAGTAAAATAATGCTGATAATATGGCCACGTTACCTTTAAAAGGTGGAAGCAACTTCAGTGCTGTGGCACCCAGAGAAAGCTTTTTTAAAAAAAAAAATCACGTTGGAACCAAAAACAGAGCTAGGTCACTATAGTTTGTGTGTACAAGATTTGGGGGGGGGGGGAAGTACGTGGTAAAGGAGAGAAATCCAAAAGAAAGAGTGACTGGTGACAAGTTTAGAGGTGGTGATGGGGGAAGCACTGCAGACTTCAAAACTGCCCAATAAAACACAAATTTTAAAGACTTGGCCCTTAAAAAAAAAAAAGCCTATGCTTATGTCTAGAGCTACTGGGTTAGAAACAACTTCAGAATTAAATTAAATGTGTGGCATTTATCAAACTGTATTTACAAAATCACAATCTGAATATAAAACTGCCGGCTTGTGGCACACCTTCCACCGACGCTGGATGCTCTAAAGGGCACACGTGTTGGTCCAATTATGAAACCTCGCGTTAAAAGAGGCAGGGTTTCCAGGTTTCCAAAGGAGCTGCGAGAGGAGATGCTTACACCGCAGACTGTGGATGTGGTGTGGCCTTTCCTGCTTGAGGCAGTTTGAAAAGCTGCAGCTTCTTTTATGCTCATGACTAACCCCTACGTAGGTCTTCCCTACAAAGAGGTTATCTGTTTTATTATTTTACTTACCTTTATAGTCATAACTTTCCTGGATCCTCAAATGACTTGAGGTGGTTTATAACATGTGATCATTCATTTTAGACCAAGTGGAAAAGGACATCTTTATTCAAATGTTTGAGCAGGAGATATATACACACACTACCTAATGGAAGTGATAATACACTCATAAAACATTAGGACTACAGGACAGCTTTAGTCCTAATGTTTCTAGGCTCTTCCTTCAGTTGGTTTCTGCAAACATTAACATGGGCCTCCCCTGTGCCAGGAACTAAGGTAGGCATAATGGAATGGGGGGCGATGCAAAGACAGCATTTCACCTTTTCAAGGTACACCCGTTCCTACAGATCTTAAGCAAAACGATTTCTTTCTCTAAGCCTCTGAAATGTTTAGAAAAACAAGGTTTTGTGATTCTTTTAATATTAAATAAGACCATTCACGGTCTTCAGCATGGAAGTCAACTCAAATCACTGGCAGTTAGAGCTAAGAGAACACTTCATCTGGCCCCTTCATTTTACATGTGAGAAAACTAAGGGCCAGAGAGGGGCGCTGATTTGCCCAGAAAGAGTGCAGATCGCCTGATACCCACTGTTCTTTATAGTATATGGGGCTATCATAAGCCTTTAGGGCTAACTTGAAAGCTTATTATTATTATTTTTTAAATCTCCAGGCAATTCCTACTAGAATCAGTGGTCACACAATGCATCTCATTATTGCCACCAAGCCCGTATTTCATCCGTCCACTTACCAGGATGCCAACCCACAATGTCCTTGGGGCGCTTACAGTGTAGCTGAAAGGAAAGGTTAGTGACGACTGAGCTGAAACACTGCACTGAGCGTGTGCTGCATGCAAGGATCAAGAGAATGAGGAAGAGACACGGGGAGGAGAAGGACGGCAGGAGGAGGCAAACCCAGCCCAGTTCACAATTCTGGCGCGGCTGGCCGGGGACCGCATCAACACAGGTCACGGGTAATGGACTCCCTTCTACACCGAAGGGTTCTGGTACTCGAGGCAGAGAGCCCCGACTTACAAGACCTCAAACCCTTGAGGGCAGACACTGAGCCTGTCTTCTGTGTGCTCCCAGCACTGAGCACCGCACCTTCAGGGAGAAGGTGCAAATTTTGTGTGTCAATTTGGGTACACTATGGTTGTTTGGTCAAACGCCAGTCTAGATGTTGCCGTGAAGGTATGTTGTAGATCTGATTACCATTTACAGTCAATGGACTTTAAGTAAAGGAGATCACTCTCCGTAAAGTGGGTGAGCCTCAGCCAGTCTGCTGATGGCCTGAAGAGCAAAGACAGAGATTTCCAGAGTGGAAGGAGTTCTGCCTCCGGACTGCAATACACGGAGTCTAAGTTTGCAACCTTCGGACCCAAGACTGTAACGTCAAGTCGCATCTAAATTTCCAGTCTGCTGGCCTGTCATACAAATTTCAGACTTACCAGCCCTCACAATTCCGTGAGCCGATTCCTTCAATCTCTCTCTCTCCCTGTCTCTCACTATTTATATATATATAATATCTCCTGTTGGTTGTTTCTTTGCATAACCCTGACTAATACAGTGCTCAGCCTGTGTGCGCTGAAAGAACGGAACCCACTGACAGAGCTCTCAGAAGGGCCCACCTCATCTTGACTTTTTCAGGTTTGAGAATACATAATCGTTAAGTCTCCCAGGAGCTAGATTTCAAGTAAACAACTGACGATATTAAAGTAACTAAAGGCGAGTTAGTGGTCCAGTCCATTGCTCTCAATGTTTGAACATCATAAAATAGTAATTACAAGGCATGCAACATGGACCCAAGTAAATAAGATAAATCTCTACATCTATATCGACTTGTTTATTTTCTGTCTCTCCCGCTAGAATGTAAGCTCCTAGCGGATGGGCGTTTCTATTTCATTCATGAATACGTTCCCAGCACCTAGCAGAGTACCTGCCACAGAGGAGGTGCTCCATCAATAGGATGAATAAACCAATAGATTATCTTAACTCATTTTATTCAAAATATGCTCAACACTCAGAGCTAAGGGGTTCCTCTACTAGGTGAGGTGAACGCTTACCACGAGGAAGTTCTGTTTGCTCTCCAACTTGTTCATGCCAGTTGTAGTTGTTAGCATGATTACGGAACTAAACAAATAGTGGGTACACTGATTTAAAAGGAGTGGAAAAACACACTGTTAAAAACTGAGCTTAATGTTTGGACAAACTTGATTAAAATGCATCGCTAACAAACTGCTGTCAAATTAGTTGCGGATTAGACAACTGTCAAGGGTTGCTTAAAAAGAAAAAAAGAAAAAAAAGGTAAAACTGGAAATGGATTACGGCTGTGGTTTATACAAGAGAGTCAACATGGAATGCTAATCACCCGCCGATACTTCAAAAAAGACCATCAAAAAGTAGTAAATAAATGCAGATGCTATACGTTAAGTTAAAATAAAATGTTTTATATATTATCATTGTTCAATAATTCCCTGCTCTAACTGACTTTCTGATTAGTCGACCAACTGGTGGTCCCAAACTCATCCAATAGGAGGGCATCTGATCTAATATAGGATAGGGACCATAATATAGAAAAGAGAATGTCCTCACCTCTGCTGTCACTTCTACTGTAGCAGCCAGACCAGGCTAGCTTCTGAGATCGCCTCTTCTGAACTCATAAGCCTGTTTGGTTCATAAGTTTTTACTGCCTTGGACAGCTCTCTTGAAAGTGCTTTCTATCATTTCACATGAGTGTTGTTAGGTGTGTGAATATGCCTTGATATCACCAACAGAGGGCAGACCAGCGAAGAGGAGAGTTGCAAAAGACCCATCCATCCTCTCTGGTATGAGTTGGCAGCTACGATAAAGGGTTTTCATGAAACGAGTGGTCATCACAGTTGGTGCTAAAATTTGGACGCTAAACAGGCACTGCTTTTACTTTAGGAAAAACGGGGTCCTGAAATCTCCTAGAGGAAAAAAAAAAAAGTGCCCCAGCAGGAGCAGAGAAGACCAGGTAGAGACGTAAACTAACTTGCTCAAAATCACAAAGCATGATCAGAATCTTAGCAACACTAGAATCCAGCTCTTCCAATCTGGACATCTTTTCCGGAGTAAGGCCACTCTAAGTTACAACCCCACAGTCACCATAAAAAAATGAGGATCTGGCCACATTCTGTATTGAGCCCAGGGCCATGGTGAGTGACCCAGAAATTAATCAGGTGAGAAAAAATGCAGCAATTTTTAATCTCAGTGTTTCCTAAATGAATGGATTAACATAGTTTTTTTTGAGGATCCTAACCTTATATTTGGGGGGCGTTTTAAGGTAGCGCTATGAAGAAGAATGCTATGAGAGATAAGAGTTCTTGGAAAAATGAAAACAATCTTTATTACAAATCCAAGTCTCCTGCCATCTGTCTCGTTCCCTTCACATTTGCCAGCCACAAACCACCAAGTATGGATTTCCTAAGAAAATCACTTACTAGACCAGTGAGTAGGAATGAGAGACAAGCCTTACTTTAGACAACCAATGGCCCGAGGCACTATTTCCCAAGAGAAACTAATGCCTTTGACTCCTGTCTTGGTGACAGCTCTGCCCAGACCAAATCCCAAGGTTTGACAATGCGAACCACATTTGCAAGCTCGTGTTAGCGGCATGCTGAGGACTCAGTCCTCCCAAGCTAAGCACAAAAGGGCCTGCATTGAGGTGGTAATTACTGTCACTCTCCCAAATGATGAACTTCTAATCACACTGAGGAAAATGCTTTGTCAGGACAATAATCATAATTAAGAATTTCTTGGCAAAATGGCTACAGCAAACAAAAAATGTGCTGGTAGATAACAGAGAACTCAGAAAACCGCATAGCCAAGTGCGAAATAGCAGTCACCGAGACTGCCCCTTGGAAAGTCACCCATAGAGGCAAGATGGCAAAACACTGATGCCGTGTATTCAGGTATGTGCCTTCTCCCTGATTACTCTATGTAGCTTTTGGAGCTGGGAGCTCAGATGCACAGAATACGATACATCTTCCCCAAGTGGTTGTTTACAGAATGGACACGTGGGATATGCTGGTATAATCAACACAGAGAAGTCTCTGATTAGTGCAGCTTTTCCTCTTCCACCCATCTGTCATCTTCCAGCATTGTTAACAGCTCTGCTAAAGAGATTGTACAGCAAAGACATTGGAGCTATCTGGGGAAATCAGTTGAACCGGGACAGTTGGGGGGTTTCACGCGTATCATGCAACCTCAGGGCTGAGCCATACATTTGGTCAAAAGTCCCCGCTCCAGCTCTGCTTCAACAACAAGGCTGTGCTCCCACACCTAGCACCCGCTATGCCCAGCTCTGTCTTGCGGACATTGGCACCTGAGCCATTTGCAAGAAAGTCTGTAGCCCTAGGACAAGAGAGGTCAGAAGGGACCCCTGCAGGACAAATGATCGGGTCTTTCTGAAAGCCAGAAGGGATTGTATGTAGGGCTACTTGTGGATTCCTCCAAAACTCCCAGCTTGAGGGATTTCGAAGAGGAATAACAGGCCTTGGTGAAGGAAAAGAGAATATAAGACACCAAGAAAGAAAGAAAGAGGAAGAAAACACTCATCATCTCAATGCCCCCAGCATCCTTGGGTACTGTGTTCCCACTGAACAGTTTTTGGCCTCTGAACAGTTGGGCCATAACCTCACTCGGTAGCATGGGTAGTTCTTTTACCCTGACAGGTCTATGGTCAGAAGCAACACACAAGGGGCGACAAACTGCTTCAGTTCTAAAAGTCTTGGTCAACAGGCATCAATTTGGGGTACAAATCTCTTCCTGTGTAGGACTTGCCCAAATCCACTCGTTTGGTCCATTTGTTTTCTTCATAAATAAAATTATAACCAAGCCTAAATAAGCCCTCCCCAGTTAAAATGAGGCCCTCTTGTAAAATCTACCTGGTACCAATTTCTGCTGATATCATCAGACAGGGAAAGATTCATAAAGGAATGAAAAGGTACATTTTTTTAAAAAATTAGATTCATTCAATCTCAAAGGTTATAAGCTTCAGTTGTCCCCTAGTAAGAAAATGAGTTATGTTTAATGGCTCAAACAGATATTTAGAATTCTATAAGAGTTAGTGACAGGAGAAATAGAATTCAAGTTATAACTAACTTTCAGCTTCTTCTAATAAATATAAACTGTATGTATATACACACATATATGTGTGTGTGTATATATATATATATATATATATATATATAGAGAGAGAGAGAGAGAGAGAGAGAGAGAGAGAGAGGGAGAGGTGTTCATTGTATATACTCAATATACTGTCACTAAATGTCACTCTCTTTAAACGTTTATCGTGTTCTCCCTGCCGTAAGATACCTTTCAGTGGAAAGCAACATTTTGAAATTCAAAGCTTTATATCATAATTCAGAGGAACTTTGTTGAATCTCTTCCGGCAGCTAATCTTTCTAGTAACCAAATATTATGGCATCTTGGGGATAGATATTTTGTATGAGGTTCTTACACGCGGAGTTTATCAAAAAGGTATACATAAGACAGATTTTACAAGGAGTAAATGTAAGACGACTGTGGATCGCATCAACACTTTCTGTTTGTGCACTTGGGTAACCATGAATGAGTTAACACATGCAGAGAATAGACGCTTAATCTACAACGCCAGACATCTGGATGAAAATTGAAATTTTTAGTCAAAACCCCAGATATTTACAAATACGTGTTTTCATCTAAATATTGGATTGTGCATAGACAGAGCCTTAATGTAGGTAAGTGGAAAAGAGAACATCACAAATCTTCATGATTGGGTGAATTATTGCCTTCAGTTGGTGGGGGGCCGGGGTGGTATGCTCAGTACGCATGAAGCATTTTGAGATGTTTGCTGCGATGGGTATTTTTAAACTCTTTCTAGCCATACATAGAATGCAGAAATTAACACAAGAATGTCTTAATTGGGCCTATTTTATACACAAAAGAATAATGGGCTAAATGGGTTGGAATGAATGCCATATTTATCCTTCAAGGGAGGAAAGACATGATGATTCACAGGCTGTGAAGCCAGGAGCACCCAGCCTTCCCATGAGTAGAATAAATATATCTCCTTTCATAATATTCTGCCTTCTAGTCCTTAAAGGCCCCCTAAAGGCACAAATAGAAAAGAGATGGGAAAATCGGAAACAATTCATTTCAATTTCACATACAGTAATTTTCTTTCGGGGATTATGACGCAGACCCACGATAATGGGTTGACCACTCTGTCTAAACTTGAAAATGCCCAGAACGACACTGTCAAAGTTCCACTGCACCTCTTCCCAGCCTCCTACGTGCAAGGCAGCCAGTGACAGAGAGACTCAGCAATGGTGCATGAACTCAGGGGAGTGTGTCCTTGGCTTCTGAGAGCACTCCTGCATTTCACGAGTCTGTTTACTGTGTATTTACTCTCTTAACCAAAAACCGACTTGAATTCCCTCAGCAGGGAAATGACAGGAGGAAGAGGCAGGCACGAATTTTCCTGGGTGGCTAAGGCCATATAAACTTGCTGCAGACACTCTAGAATTGATGACAAAATTTTTTGAGCTGAGCAAAAAATGACTCTAGGTAAGAGAAATGAACTTTCATTGGGGGAATGAAAAAAGAAAGCAAGTGTGGGAAAATGACGTACAGGATCTCTTCAACAGAATCATTCATTCAAGAAAACTTAATGGTCCTTTAGCTTTGCCTGGAAACAAGGGTAAGTGGGAACTTTGATAAGCGTTCACGCTACCAAGCAGGGACCATTCCTCAGAGGGGGTTGCAGACCGGACTACTGTATCTCATGTGTTCAATCTGGCCCCCAGCATCAGACCCACGCACGAAATTAACAGACACTATTCTCCGTCAAAAGGACAATTCAGCTTTTCATCTAATTCTACAATGCCTGGGATTTCAGAAAGGCATAGCAAGCTAAAAACAAGCAAAACACGGCTTGTCGGTGTCACAGGTGTGTGTGACGCTGTGCTCTTGCAAAACTGCGTGTGAATTAAACTATCGTTAATTTCCACTTTCTCATTGGCTATCATTTAAAAAATGGTTTGTCTTCATTTCCAGTTGATCACCAATTGCTAGTTTATCCTGACAATTCAGCTCCGTGTCTCAGATGGCTCCCAGCCTTTCCATTAAGTCGTTAATCAGCTGCTCAGATTTTCTTATGCCAATTTTTTCCTAAGCTGGATATATGGTTGTTGTTATTAATTTAATGAATTGGTGCCAAAGCACCAGGCTAGGTTCTATAGGAATATATAAATGAATGAAACACAAATCGCTCTAATTCAGGCCTGAGTACAAAAAAAAAAAAAAAAAAAAAGAGGTGCAAAGTGTGCAGGGACGTGGCAGACGATTTTCCCTTTGGCTAGAAGGATCTGGAAAACTTTCTCAGAAGAGATGAGGATTTGAGGTGGATTCTGACAGGTTAGTTAAGGTGTATAATGCAGGGAAGAGCATGTCCGAGAGGGGGAACAGCCTGGCGAAAAACAAGAGACTAGAGCACAGGGTTCCTGAGGGGGTGTGATGGGAGACAAAGCCGGGAGCGAAATTGTGCTGGGGTTTAAATTCCAAGCCCAAACATCTGGCCTTGATTTTGAATGGGATAGAGAGGGGTGGAAGGCTGCACTGTTCCTGAGCTCTCATAAGCAGGTGGCAGAGCCGGAGTACACCTCTAAATGTCTCCATTGTAAAGGGCTTAGGGTGAATGGTCTCTTTTGCTTAGTCAAATAAGGTCAACCCGCAGACAAGCCATTTCATGTTCACTTTCACGCGCTTCAGCAATTCTTTCCTGAGACAGCATCTGGATCCATTTAATTTTCTTTACACCCAGCCCCTCACAAATCCTGCATCGCAGGGCATAACGAGAGATCTATTTCTTAAGACCATTCCCACCACGACCTCCCTACGGATGCCTTCAAGATTTTGCACCTGCAATTGGCTACTTGCCAGCACAATGGGCCACTTGAGCCTTAAAATTAAGGATTTAATGATAAGTGGGGAACTGCAATGATACATGAAAGGCTGAATTCACACTTCGGATTTCTATGGCCTCGTATGTTAGGGGGTGTAAAATGGAGGCAGGCCATAATGAAGTCTAAAAGCGATCCTTATGGCCGCCATTGAGCGTCCCAGAAAGAGCCTCTCCAATTTAGAAAGGGGAGTGAAAGACTGTCTTAAAAAAAATTGGCGATGTGATCATTATTATAGCCTCAAAAGGCAGCTTTGACACAAATACAGCAATTATTTTGTAACTTCTGTGGAACAGCCAACACCTCCCCTTCCCCCCCTTCTCCTTTTCAAGGGCCAAATTTTTTTGAAAAAAGCGTATCACGAAGGCCTTGGGGATTTTCACCCACAGGCTCATAAATATGTGCACGTTAGTTATGTCTTTTACTAAACAGAAAATTGCCTTGTACCAAATGTCCGGGCTGCCACAAGGAGAATAACCAAGTCACACATCCAGCTCTTAAAAGAGGCCACAAACCTAGGACAGGTCTGACCACGCAGCGTCTGTCTTTAAAAGTCTCCCCGATTAATGATATCGTGGATGATAGATCTTAAAACAAACAAAAATAATGAAACCACATTTGTTCACTTGCACTGAGTAGATTAAATTGAACATTTGGTGAGAAATTAATGTCTTGGTCATTATACCAAACTCTGTACATTCAGTTGCAGTGCAATCTCATTTTTGTAACGCATTTAAATGTGCTGTCACATAATAAGTTCTCAATAAACTTACTGTCTAGGTGGCCATCTCCTCTGATATATTGTAAGCCCTTGAGGGTAAATACTATACCTCACGGAGTTTCTTGCCCATAGTAGGTGTTTAATAAATATTGAATAAATGGAGAAAAAATAAAAATAAAAGTCTCCCCGATGGCTAATATGGCAGCGCAGACTTTTCAGTTTGGCAACAACAGCTAGAGAGTTCACGCCCTCATACTGGGGGTATCCTTGGAGGAAATGACAAAGACTCTGCCTTATAGAAACAGTGCTCAAGAAGAGGGAGCTTTGTCTGTAACAAAGGGTTTATGTCTTTGTAACAGGGGTTTCAGACATATTCAGCAGGGGAGAAAGATCTCCATAGATTCGAAATCTCTTCAGACGGGCCTGGTCAGATATATGGACTGAAGCTTAGGTGAAGTCTCTGTTGTCACAGAGTTGTGCAGTCCTAAACATGAGCCAGGACATCAATTTCTATAGGAGACAGAGGGGGGCTCATGTGCAAGCTAAGAAATTAAATGTCAATATATTTAAATGGCATAACGTGCCTGATTAATAGCACAGGAAAATAAATCCCAGAACAAAAGGCCTGCAAAGCTAATCCCTCTTCACACACACTGCTATCCAGGAATATGTATTTAAGGCTTACTGGGTGCTAAATGCTGAGTGGAGAGCTCGCCAATGTGGAAAGTCTGGCCCCTGAACTCAAGATTATAATTATTTGAAGAAATAAGACCTATTGACACGTAAAGATGATTAACCAAATTAGACACCCCCTCACAACTGCCAAATGAATGGTATAGATAACTACCAGAGGGCTCAGGGATAGGGGAAATCCTTGAAGGCTGGAGTGGGCAAGCAAGGCTTCACAGAGGAATAGGAGAAGGGAAGGATGCTGGAGGAGGCCTGGGGGACAGAGACGATGTGAGAGCCGGGGCCAGGACGGAACCCAGACCGCTCAGGGGATGCCGAGTGCCCGAGCCTATCTGAATAAACAGCCAATGTAGGGCAGCAGCGAAAGACAAGTTTGGGAAAGTCGGGGTTTTTTCGGGGTGGGGAGTGCATCATGGAAGGTACGGGATGCAGGCTGAAGAGTTCAGATGGCTCAGGGAAGAAGTGGTCTGTGCCAACAGTGCTTTGAGCTGAGCTGGGAATCCCATGTCCACTGGATTAAAGGGGAAGAGACTACAAACGAAAAAACTGCGGTATCACATGGCCAGTGGGAGACGGTGGTGGGAGACATCAAATAACAAATGAAAGGTCAGGTAAGAAAACAAGGTGAAACAAGAAACTTCTGGTTACCCATGTTTCCGATTTCAACTGGCGTATCATTGTTAAGATATTTAAATGGTTCTGGGATTTATTTTCCTGTACTGTTAATCGGGCACTTTATGCCATTTAAATATATTCCCATAGAAACGATCCGCCAAGGTGCTTATAGCACTTTCGGGAAACTCTTTCACTAAACCTCAAGGGAATGGGAAGATGGATGGGCGTTTGAGCCAGTCCTTTACAAAAGAAGAAAATGGGGCACAAGAAGTTTAATTGTATGTGTGGCAGGCTGGAAAAATGTCCCCCCAAAGATGTCTACACCCTAATCCTTGGACACTGTCATTACGTTGCCTTACGTGGCCAAAGGACTTTGCAGAGGCGATTAAGGTACGGCTCTTGATGTGGGGAAATGGTCCTGGATTGTCTTGGTGGCCCAATGTTATCACAGGGGTCCTCCTAAGAGGGAGGCAGGGGAGGCAGAGTCAGCAAGGAGAAAGGAGTGAGGAGAAGGGAAGCAGATGTCAGAGTGGTGCAGGGCCAAGAGGCAGAAAACGCAGGCAGCCTCAAGGAACTGGAAAAGAAAGGCAAGAAAGGATTCTCCCCTAGAGCCTCAGAGGGAACGTGGCCCTGCTGAACCATTTCAGACTTCTGCCCTCCAGAACCGTGAGATAATAAATGTATACTGTTTTAAGCCACTAACGGTGTGATGTTATAGCAGCCATCTAAAACTGCCTATGTATATACAAATATAGTTCTCCTTTTCACAGACTTGTTATGCTAACCACTAGACCACAGCACCTGATTTTTTCTTTTATTTCAACAAATTGCAGACAAGACAGCAAGATGTTGACTCATCCGGAAGCAGCAGGCAACGAGCCAGCTTCTCCCAAGAGAGCACCTTCCAAAATTCAAACACCTTCCTGGGAGTGCCACCTTCCAAAGGACAACGTTCTCACAGTCACAACCCTCTTAGAGCACCAGCTGCTGTCAATCTGAATTCAAGAAGGCTACATCTCAAGAAGGCACCATGCCGGAGTCGTCCCTACCTGCCAGCACACTTGACCTTGACTGGCCAAGCTTCGGTCTCTGTCTAATCAAAGTCACATTATAAAGTTCCTAAACGGGCCTGTTTCCTGTTTCCCACTGGGAACACTGTGAAGACAGAAAAATATTTGAAAAACACCGGGCTGAGTAATAAGAATTACAAAACATTATTTTAATAAGTCACTGCTTTTAGGGTTCACTACTACAGTTTATTTAAAGTGTTTTTAGTTCCTTAGCTTTATTTCCCATTTAACAAGCTCCCCGAATCACCTTTTAAGGGGAATGTATTGTTTATATGGAGACTAAAATATAGGAAAAATACAGTTTATTCTAACTCTTAACACAGAGGACTTTGCAAAGGCTGATATGACCAGCTGAGGCCAGTGTAACGCTCTGTGGAGATAACCTGATGTCATTTTCCAAATGCCAGGTTGTAGCAGCACCCGGTGTGTCGGCCACATCAACACCCGAGCCTCTCCAGGCATGTTATCCACCAGAAACCCAGCTGGAAAGGCAGCAATTCACTTGGGGGAATCAAGCCCCAGCTGACTGCATAAATCCCTAATCTTGCGGACCATAAAGGAAGCAACGCCATATCTTTCGTGGCTCCCTCAAAATAAAAGGCGAAAAGCAGAAAAGAGAAGCGCAACTTGCACGGCCCTCATTAAATGTTCATTATTGGCAAGGACGGTTGCTTCTGTTTTGTTTTTTATTGTTTGGAGAGGAAATACATAAAAACAGAGCCGTCATCTGCCACGGAATACTGAGAAGGCAGAGAGCACCGTGATCAAGTAGAATAAACCCTGAACTAGGACTCAGGCATCCTTTACCACAAGTCACCACGTCATCAACACAGAGACCATCTGCGCCACCCGTGACTCAATCCCAAGTCATTTCCAATTAGGAAGTGAACAGCAGTGATAATAATAGTGCACGCATCCTATGGACCAGGCTCTCGCTCTCTCTACGTGTGCAATCCCTCATTCTTTGAACAATCCATCCTAGTTTACAGAGAAGGGAGGCGAGGTTCAGCGAAGTTCAGGTTACTCAGCGGCTGAGTTGGGAATGTGTGGGGTGGAAGGGAAGAGTCAGCAAGGGAAGTCCTCTGGCAGCTCTGCTTCGACAAGAATTACAAAGTGCAGAAAAGAAGGAATGCTGCCATAAAGTTCCCAAAATTTCGACTTGGTTTTGGATGAAAAGCTAAGAAAACAGTGAGAACCCCTTATAATCCAGCCAATCATTACATACACAGACTCAGATGGAACACAGATCACAGAGTATCCCAGAAACATACCCGTGTACCTTCAGAGCTTTAATATAACCCAACTAGCATATAAGGCAGGTGTTAATACTATTCCCCAAATCGCATTTCCACGGTATTTCAAATATTTATAGCTTGTTATAAATTATAGCAAGGTCACATATCAAAGAATGAAAATCACCCATATTAAATTAATCAGAGATTTTAGAAAATTATACATCGCACATGGCTGAGTATAATGCATTTAATGTTTCAATGTCATGGAACATTTGCTTTATAAATAAAATATGAAAGTGATTAAGATCCCACAGACCCTCAGGAATATTACAAATCTACATGAGACCCCCCTAAGCTCTGGATTTGTATCTCTGGATTTAGGTTAGTGGAGAAAAAATTAAAAAATCATGCAACTGAACTAGATCTCACTAGTGTGTGATGCTCCACAGGAAAGTCAATGTCAGCATGGGGAAAAGTGAAATTCAATATCCCAGCTCCTAATGCTCTGATTTCCTACAGCAGAATTCAAATTTTACCCTCAGCTCTGCAAGCTCAGTTGCCGCTCTCCTTTAATGGAAACTTAAGTGCACACTGAAGACAGGATTTGGCTCAAAGACTTTCTACACTGCACTAAACATTCCTGTTGTTAAAAGCACCTTTACACATATATGCCGTTACGAACTAAGACTGAATTTCCGGACAAGATGTAAAATGCAGACTTTGGAGATGAGTGCAGAACAGTTGAAAGTATTTCACCAACTCCTCTACCAAAAGCAGACAAAAAAACGAAACCTTTGCCTCTTCCAGAGTCAGGCAACCTCCCCAAAGTCACCAGGCAGCCAGAAGTTCCCAGAGACTCTGAAGATACAATTCTGTGTCTCGGATTTCATGACACCCTCCCCATTCCTTTAGAGAGGTGCTTCACGGTTTGTATTTCTTTCTTTAAAAACTCATTAAAATTAACTTTGCTTTGAGAACCTTTGGATAAGTTTATCACACCGTGTGGGCAAATCTACTGATGCACTGCGGCATGTCCAAACCAGGGCTGAGAATTCCCGACTAAGCCTTGCCAGACTGTGTAATCCAATAACCGACCACGGCTCTGTTGTTAACCTTTCTAATCAAATACCAGATGGAGAGAGAGGTCCGTGCTGACGGAGGACCCTGGTCTCATGGATCGTATCGTCCCCTCTTCTAGGTCTGATCAGACAGCAAAGGCCTACGGGCACACTACCAGTATAGAACTTACCGAAGAGAAAAGAAACCACACAGATTTTTAGAATCATTTCAAAGAGACTTGTCCCCTTATAATAATGAAACACAAAATAAAGTTTCCAAGTCATAAACTCATTGATACGGATCTTCAGATGATGAAAGAAACGATTTGCAGTAGGTCACATATCCGTGACGTACAGGGCACTCCTCAAGAATTTGGACAGAGTGGTGTGTGCTGCTTTGCTGTTGCCCTCTAGTCTGGACGGGCCAAGTCCTCAGATGATTGTGTACCCCATTCTAGAGACAACCTGAGATAGTGCAAAGAACCTGGGTTTTGGAATGTGGAACATTGGGGTGGAAGATCTATTCACTAGCTGCATACGAGCTGAGTGGGCACGGGGGCCAGTTGCTCTACCTGCCTGAGATTCTGTCCCCTCCTCCCGGAACACTCGGCTCATCAAAAAATCTCAGTGTTCTTCTCTCCATCTTGATGCTTGTCACCCTAAAAAGGTGCTTGGCACATGAAGCCAAATTCTTATCATGGCCTCGGAGCAATAGAGGTGTGTAATGCCCAGAAATGAGGTCAAGTGCCCTCAGAATGAATGCTTTGGAAAAAAGAGAGCAAGTTATTTATTTCACTCTCATTAACACGGGCCTAAATCAGGAAAAATCTCATTTATGTGGCATTGTGTCAACCAGAAATCTCTGTTAATTGGCACCGCTGTGTGTATCTCTTCTGCTGTGCAATGATAATTGGGTGTTCGTAATCATGACCTTGGAGGTACTGCAAAATCTGGAAGTGTCACCTGAATCGGCAAAGATTCAATTATATCCAATCTAGTTTTAGCATTAAGCGATTGAAAATGGGTAATCTTCGTATGGTACAGAAACTGAAAAATCTGCTGTAGACCCTTCGTATGTGTCTTAGTCAGCTTGGGCCGCTATGCCAAAAATACCATTGACTGGGGGGCTTAAACAACAGACATTTATTTCCCACAGTTCTGGAGGCTGGAAGTCCATGATCAGGATACCAGCATGGTCGAGTTCTGGTGAGGGCCCTCTCCGGGGCTGCAGACGGCCGCCTTCCTATTGTGTCCTCACATGGAGGAGAGCAGAGAGGGGTGCAAGCTCTCTCATGACTCTTATAAGGGTGCTAATCCCATTCATGAGGCTCCACCCCCATGACCTCATCTAATCCTAATCACCTCCCAAAGGCTTCACCTCTAAATACCATCACACTGGGAGGTAGGGTTTCAACATACACATTTTAGGGGGATATAAACATTCTGTTCATAACAACATGCTATGGCATTTACAGGGCTTGGGAACACGGTGTAAAATATAAAGGCTGCTAGAAAGTGGGCTGGCTTTAGAAAGTGTAATAAACCTATCTGCAAAGCTGACTTAATTTCTTTTATTATTTTGAAAGAACGTTAGACTTTATAGAAAAGCTGCAGACACAGTACAGAGAATTCATGTACATCCTCTGCCCAGCTTTCCATAATGTTAACAACTTACATAGCTGCAATACAATTATCAAAAGAACAAGGAATCAACATTATTAAAACACAGTTAACTAGATTTCACCAGGTTTTCCCCTAGTGTCTGTTTTTCTGTTACAGGACCCCATTCAGGATTCCGAGTTGCATTTAGTCGTGTCTATTTGGCCTCTTCCAATCTGCGACAATTCTACATCTTTCCTGGTCTTTCATGACTTTGGCACTTTTGATGAATACTGGTCAATTATTTTGCAAACGGTCTCTCAGTTTGGTTTTGTCAGGTATTTTATCATGATTACATGGAGGTTACGCGTCTGGGCAAGAATACCACAGCCGTGATGCTGAAGTTACCTTAACTTTTCTCAGTGCATCACCACAGGGAGTCGTGATGTCGATATATCTTATTACTGGTGATGTGAACCTCCATCGCTTAGTTAAGGAGATGTCTGCTAGGTTGCTAAAGTTACTGTTTTTTTTTCCTTTGTAACTGATCAAAATTTGGAGGAGATACTTTGAGATTACTCAAACATCTTGTTTCTCCTCAAACATTCATCCAAAGATTTTAGTATCCATTGGTGAATAACGCCTACCACTATTATACCATGGTCTTCCTCAAATCATGACTTTGTGTTTCATTCATCATTCATTCACTCAATTCACAGCAGTATGAACTCATGGATACTTATTTTGTTCTATGAGTTATACCCCATTACTATCATTGTTTATTTTATTGTTTATATTGTCTGGGATTTGATCATTTTGTGCTCTTTCATGTTGGCTCCTGTGACGTTTTGACATGCCTTGGTCATTTTTTAGACTGCCTTACTTCTAGCTCCGTAAGATATTCCAGACTCATTTTATACGTTTCTTGCCCCAGCTGAAATCAATCACTTTCCCAAGCGATCCTGGTTCCACGTATTAGAGTATGGTATTTAGAAACCAAAATCTGAGTGCTAGCTATGCTCACGCTATGAGCGTGTCATTTACTTTTACGCTCTCGCAGCAGATCAAGCTAGAAAATATGATATGTATGCACACATGTATCTATTTATCTATCCATCTATCGATCTGTCTATCTAAAATATATGACTTCATATTGATACCTCCAATTGCAAGCTTCATTCTAGCTTTCTCTCTTTGTTTCTTTGTAACTCCCTTTTCCAACAGTGAGAAAACTACACTCATTATCTACAATACATTCACATGTTTGATCAACCCTAATATACACATAGTTTCAAAACTACGAAACTGTCTGAGCCTGGAGCTTTGTTGTGAGGTAGTTCATTAATAACGTTCTCTATTCCTTTTATGTATATTGATCTATTTAAGCTTTCTAAATCAAACGATCTAAATTTTGGCAATCCATACTTTTCTAGGAAATTATCAACTTTATCTAAGTTTTAAAGTTTGCATAGGGACTTACCTGGCACACCAGTGGTTAAGACTCTGTGCTTCCACTGCAAGGGGCGCAGGTTCGATCCCTGGTCAGGGAACTAAGATCCCGCATGCCCCACAGTGCAGCCAAAAAAATTTTTTTAATTAAAAAATAAAATAAAGTTTGCATAGATGTCAGAAAAGTATTCTCTTGTGATTTTTCAAATGGGTATTTCTTCCCTCTCATCTTTCATTTCATAGTTTTGCTTCTCCTTTAATAAGTTCGCTAGTGGTTTCTCTATTTGCATATTTTTTTTAAAATACAGGATTTTGATTTATTGATTAGATCTCTTTTTTTCCTGTTCTGTATCTCATTATATTCCATTTTAACCTTTATCACTTCCTTCCTTGTGCTTTCTTTTGATTTACTTTGTTCTTTTTCTAGTTTCTTGATCTGGGTATTTTCTCATTTATTTCCATTCTTTCATTTTTATTGGTAAAAGTGTTCACTTCAATTAATTTTCCTCTGATCACTGTTTTAAATGCATCCCATAGATAGATTTTGTAAATTTATTTATTTATTTATTTTTGGCTGCATTGGGTCTTTGTTGCTGCACACGAGCTTTCTCTAGTTGCGGCGACCGGGGGCTACTCTTCGTTGCGGTGCGGGGGCTTCTCATTGTGGTGGCTTCTCTTGTTGTAGAGCACGGGCTCTAGGTGCACGGGCTTCAGTAGTTGTGGCATGGGGGCTCAGCAGTTGTGGTGCACGGGCTTAGATGCTCCATGGCATGTAGGATCTTCCCAGACCAGGGCTCAAACCCGTGTCCCCTGTATTGGCAGGCAGATTCCTAACCACTGGGCCACCAGGCAAGTCCCATAGATAGGTTTTTATGTGTCGTTTTTTTATTTCCATTTTTTAATCTATAATCTCAGTTTGTATTTCCTCTTCCAGGCAGGAGCTGTCTAATTGGAGCTTTTAAAATATCTGGATAAAAGTGGCACTCTAGTTTTTATTTTGTTAGTGATTTCTAGTTTTATTATACTGTGATTGGAGAGTGTTGTTTGTACCATTTCTACTTTATGAAAATGATGGATGTTCGCTTTGTGACCAAAACATGGTGAATTTTTGTGCATGTGTCATTACACAGGAAGTGAAATTTTGTACTCATCAATTGAGGAAATTCCCTTCCAAGAGACAGTTATAAAGCACAAGAAAACTGTAAGCCAACACTGTAAAAGAATTAAATATACTCTAAAAGAATATTCTCCAAAAGGCATCTGAAGATATGAAAAACCACCGTGAGTCAGAAATTCGGAAACTAAAATTTTAAATGTACAAGAAAAACAGAAAAGAATGAAAAGTAAGTTGATGAAATACAGGAAAGAAATGGAAAAGACAAATGATCTGAAAAATAAAGGTGCAGAGAGGAGAATAGATTCAAATAAAAAATTAATAAGAGATATTGAAGAAATGTAGGAAAACAACCAAGAGAATTACAATGACACAGGGGAAAAAACGTAAAAGGGTTAGAGAGAAAGTAGTGGAAATGGAAGGAAGGCAAAGAATAAATAATATTCATATTACTAGAGTCCTTCGAAAAGAAAAACAAAATGCTGGAACAGATAACGTTTAAAATTGTAATGCAAGAAAATGTTCCTACAATAGAAAGAGACCTAAAATAATTTCACTGAATGGGCTCACTGCATACCTGGGGAAATTATCCATAATGATCAGCTTAAAGATATATGGCAGTAAAATTATTAGATTTGAAAAATAGAGACAAATTCTCAAGGCCTCTAGACAAAAACCATCAAATAACTTACAAAGTCAAGAGAATGAGACCGGCATCAGAGTTTACAAAACCAAGGCAACAGTGGAGCAGCATTAAAAAAACACAAAATTCAATGAAATAAAGTCGCTAGATTTTGTATCTAGCCGGTCTGTTATATCAAGGCTACAAGGGAAAAAAAGTCTCAACATACCCGAACTTAGGGAATTCTGCACTCGTCAGCTCTTTTTCAAGTTTTTCTCAGTCTCCCTTTGATCACTGAAAAGCCTTGTATCAGAGCAGGGGTGGGGCAGAAGCATGAGATCATGCGCTGTGATTTGGCAACTTTAACTTTTTACTCACAGTTATTTCACACCTTTGGCATTGTTTGTCTTCAAATGATGCTGAGCGTCTGGTTGAGTGTACAATTTACTTTTCTTCTGTTGTTATTTCTCATGGTTTGTGGGGAAAATATTCCAAGACAGCCAGTTATGCTACTGACATTTGCCCTCGGCTAACTGCAATTACCGACTCGACTTTTAAATATGTCAAAACAGAAATTTCACGTGGTGGGGGGAGGTTCCCCATCAGTTAGTTAACGAAACTCACACAAAGCTCCAAAGTTGTCTGTCTCCTAACACTTGGCTGTTAACTGTCTTCTGAGCATTTATTAATGATGCGCTGTGCGAAGCATTTTACCAGCATTAGTTCTTACAGATTCCACTTTTAAAATCTATGGAATAGCTACCATTATCCACCTTTCACAGATGAGGAAAGTGAGGCATAGAGAAGCGAAGTAACTTGTCCAAGGATCAAAAGCAATACCACTCCATTCCAAAGCTGGAGCTCCTAGCTCTGACTCTACACTGCCGACCGCCTTCCACCTCTACTCACCATACGGCTTCAACTGCCACACTCAAGTCACCCTTGATTCCTCATGTTCACTCAACCCCATGAGCAAGTTTCATCTGTTTCTCTCCCAACTGTATTCCTTTTCCCTCCATCTGTAATTCCATGACTCTGGTCCAAGCCAGAATCAACTCTCACCTGGACAGCTGCCATGATAACCTCCCTGCTTCCACCATCACCCCGTCCAATCCATTCTCCATACTGAAGCCGGAGCAAATTTTTATTAATAAAACATAAATCAAATCTTGTCACTGCCTGACTTAAATTCTCCAATGCCTACTTCTTTCCTTTCGAACTTCGGTCCCATGCCATGTTCCAACTTAATTACTCTCTTCATGTCAATACTGGCCTCCTTTCTCTTCCTCAAAATTGCCAAGCTCATTCACACTTTAGAGCCTTTGCCCTTGCTATACAATTAGCATGCGATACTCTTCTCCTGGCTCTTCCTTCAGGTCTCTGCTCAAATATCCCCTCCTCTGAAAGGCCTTTCCTGAGCACCCTATGAAACGTAGTGCCTGCACTCCAGCATTTCACCCAATCCCTCCCCATCACGTTAGCCAATGCTTTTTCATCCACGGCAGGCATCGCCTTCTGCTTTATCTTGCCATTTACTGCAAGTAAGGAGAACATGTAGCACACAGTAACCACTAGATATAAATGTATTGAATGAGGACTGAATAATCAATACATTGGCAATATTTTGTAAATCAATAATGGGGACATAGTACATGCACATGTCATTTACGCTGAGTGCCAAGTGAGGGCCACAGAAGTTAAATGCCAAAGAATTTAAAAGAGCTCGGAAATCCTAAAGGCAGACGAATGGAAAATTGATATTGAAGGATGGGAAAGGGTTAGAAAGCTTTTTTTATTGGATTTGTGTTTCTTCAAGGTGCATTTGGGGTAAACCCACTGAAGAGTTACATATATGCCAGATTCTTCTAAAGCATAAACTCTCCTCTGACTGTGTTAGGAAACTTCAGAAAGGCTTTGGCCTTACTGGGGTACAATTTCAAAACGTGAAGCAGATAGCTTGCTTAAATAGTACCCCTAGTGGTTTCAAAGAGTTTTTTCAGCTTCTTTAAGATGCCTCATTCCCCAAGCCAGGAGCTGAGTCACAATTCTGAGAACATGGTTCCTTAACAATATATGCGCTACATCTATAATTATAATTAGTACTTAAGTAGCAAGATCTTCCCACGGAGCATAACAATGACCAAAAAAAAAAAAAAAGATAAAATATTGCCAAAGATTTTTTTTTTTAATTGTGCAGTCACAAGCTGTTTGGGGGAGGTTCACCCTAGTAACTCTTGCGGGTCAGCAGGGAGTTTGCGGGTGGCGGACTAGTGGAGAGGGAAGGAGGTGAATTCCCAGGAATGGTCGTTGAGGAACATGTAAGGGTCTGTTCCACCACATCGCGGGGAAAAGGTGAATCGTCAACAAACATTTCCTACACCTGATATCTTCTGTATGGCGAGCTGCACATTTAATAAAGAAGCAGCTGCTACTTCTGAACGATTAATCAATACTGGTAAGCTGACATCCTAAGCACTGCTGAACTGAAGCTTTTCTTTCCCTCCCGCATTTACAAATAAAGTGCTCACTATTTGACTAAAGCCTGTCGACTTGACCGGAAAATATCAGAGTCCTATTTAAATGACATTTGCAGAGAATGAGATTTTCTCCTGGCCACTGCTCCTTATCGCTAATAATAACATCAGATTAGTGGATTTAGGCCAGCAGAAGAGCAGTGCCTTTTCTGATCCCTTCTTAAAGTAGCCCTTTCCATCTGGCTCATCAAGCCACCCTCCCACCGCCCCCGCCCCGCCTCCACTTGTTTGGGCCAATGAGCAATTGCTAAGCCGCACTTCATTGATACCAGGCGGGCTATCTACCTAAAGACCCATTGTGCTTCTCAATTCCGCACAAGACTTTTTCTCAGGTCTGCTTAGTTAGCCTAGAAAGATCAAAACACCTGAGATGATTACAGGTGCAAAGGTTCCTCTAGATAATCTCCACCAAAGGTTGATGAGTAGCAGGAATTAAAACCAAAAACTTAACTAATTCCAACGGATAGAGCTTCGCAAATGACCTTCATTCGGCTAAGTTTCGTCTGGCGTCATCTCAACTCATCAGATACTACGACGTTTCTCATTTTAGAGAAGGCTGAAGTTCTGACGGTTGATTGGGGGAGAAAAACCCATGGCCAAACGCACACTTGCACACTTAGATGACTATAGGGGAAGCTGCCTTTATTATTATTTTTACACGAATCAGGCCACTTTGAAGAACGCACGCAATTTAAAATTGAAAATGCCAGGTCTCCCAAGAACAAATGGAAGTATTTCTAAAGCTCTATCATAAATAACTACATTTCATTTCCTTTTTCAACTTCTGGCACTTTAAAGGCCCTCTTACAATTCGCACCTATGCTACTTAAGTTAATAACTGACATTTCCTTTTCGTAATGCATATGTAAGCCTGAGGACCCCTGTGAGCCTGAGATGAGCCTGGAGACCAGGAGACTCAGTATGAAGCCAATGTTTCAGATCATACTGATCGCCGATCTTCTTCTTGTGCCTATTTTGTTCTTCAATAACGTCTTGTTCATTCTTAACCCTGACCAAAGAGTATTTCTACGTGGTAGAGAACCCCATGCCAAGCAGAGCCACATGGGGCCAAATGGTTTGACTTCATGAAGCCACACGGCCTGAATTGAATGTTAGCAAGGTTAAAGTGAGACGGTTCTTTTCAAAACAGCACTAACCGACACTTAAAGGGAAAACCCTGGGTCTAGTGTCCAACTGTTTTACCTACATATTTTTCAATGCATTACACTGTTAACGAAGTTACACTAAAAACAGAACATAAGCAATCTGAAGGATGCTTCTACAGAAGAGATGCACTCAACTGGCCACTTCTGCATGTCGCATGTCATAAAGTCAGTAATGTATCCTGCATATGACAAATGTATCTTCATTTGACAGGGTCACAGTAAGTACACGGCTACATTTCCCTCAGGATGCCCACAGATGCTAAACCAGGCGGCATCCTCATTTTGAAACAAGCCTGGGCCGATTTGGATGAACATCTTCGAGAAGCAACAACTATGTAAGTTCTGTGTTATTTTCCTAGAGTTAAAATGAAAACACACACACTTTTAAGAAAGCCCTAATGATCAGATATGAAATGAAATAAATCTGATCGTTTTAGGTACAACTCAGATAAATACAGTGATTTTTAATAATAAAAAGGGAAGTTTAGTTGGTCAAAATAAAGTTTATTACAAGGTTTATAAAAAGTTTACTATGAAGTTCATATCTTTACAGTCAACAAGAATGAAATTCTCCTGGACATTAAACGCAAACACCACACCGCCAGGCACCCCGTTAGCTGTTAGCCTCTCCTCTTTGTTGTTTAGAAGCTGCTGGTAAGAGTAGTAGGGGTTTTGTTTGTTTATTTTGCTTTTCTTTTGTGTGACCCCTGCTCTAACCCCATTATAGTTCCTAAAGGAAGAAATAACTAGGCCTGGTGGTTGGGGAAACTAATGCCAAGGGAGCAGGACCTTCTACGCTACCAGTTGGCACCGGCACAGGAAGGATATTGGTCATTTTGCTTTGTTTTGGTTTGTGTGGGTTTGATTTTTTTTTCATTCCTTTTTCCTTTGGAAGAACAGGAGAGGAACCATGTCCTAGAAAGAGCCAGAATATTCTCCCCTGCTTGAAGGGCCGTGTGTTGCCATTGTCATGGCCGGAGCTGGCTGTACAGTGCAGCAAAAGTTTCAGAGCTGGAAGCAACCTGAGAGATCACGGCTGAAGCCTAGCAGATGCATTTTTTTTCTCTTTCTTAGACTATATAAGTTACCCTACTATTCTTTTCTGATTTCGTTCCAAAAAAGTTTAGTACCTTCAACGCAAGAACTTCCCAATTGGATGAAAAATTAATTATTAGACATCTGAGCATCTGAAGATTACATTTCACACACCCAAACCACTAAATGTACGCACTGTCCAAGGTGTCAACAATAAACTGAAAGTAGCCCCCAACAGCCACAGATGATGTGAAACAGTACGATGGGTTATTTCACCTTCTAAAGCACGCATTAATAGATGAAACCTTCACACTGTAGTGAACCATTTCCTATGATCAAAGTCGTTTTTCCTTAATTTATTTCTGCATAAAACGGAAAGTGTTTCCAATTAGCAACAAGGCAGCGGCAGGGTGTATGGTTATCCGGAGGTAATCACAGACCTGTGGCAGCACCTTTCGCTTTGTGACTCCCCAGGGGGGTGATTATCTCCTGATAATCATACCCCCCCACCCCATTGTGCCTTATTGCTTAATTAGCTACTGCATGAAATGGAGTTCTATTTGCACCAACTTTATGTCTACTATAATTGCCCTGAGTTGAAGTTCCAAGATGAAAAAAGTGGCTCAAATAACGACATATATTTTGTTTGATTAATCGTGAAAAAAATCACTAAGGGATTAAAGTGAAACCATTCCACAACTGCTGACCATATCCAGCAATTTGAAATTATTTTATGATCCTGATCAATGTAATTAATGAGAATGGCTGTTAATTAGTTACACTAGCAGGTGGGCCATGAAGATTGTATTCACTTAATAATACCAGAGAACAACATGAGATCAAGGGTTCCTGTGTGGGTTTTACCTGGTGCACAGACAGAAAGTCCCTGGTCAGCTCCGTGCTCATTGAGATGACCGCACCACCTTCTTTGCCCGCCTCTGTTTCCCCATCCCCTTCTAGGGCCTTTCCTAGGGCGACACAGCAAAACAGCAGGGCTGGAGATTTTCAATGCTATTAAGCATTTTTTCAGCTTAAAAGTTCTCTGTGTTGCAAGGCCCTGCCAGCAGAGGTCCCTGGTAAACTCCACCGAGGCACTCCCCATTTCAAACAAACGAGCTTCTCCCTAGAAAATATGGCGGCTCAGACACCCTCATCCTTATCTGCCCCATCTGATGTCGCTAACCAATCAATCCTTTCTCTAGAGGCCGGCTGCAGTAACCCCTTGGTCGCCGCCTGGGGACAGGCAGGAAATGCTGACACAGCATTGTCACAGAGTCGTTCATTACTAATGCTGAGAGTTTATCAGGGAGTGTTTACGGTCACAAGATATATCACGATCCCTGAGGAGCTAGTCAATATATACAGTCATTGCCATGGTGGTTTTTATTGTGCAGCAATATAGAAGGAAATGAAAAAAGTAACAAATATCTCCAATGTTCTCCCGGTTAAACTACAGAGTCCATCGATGATGTAAATGTCTACAGATATCTGTTAGTGTAATTTGCCTGTGCGCTGAGCTCTTGGATTTCATTAAACCCTGCTAACTGGCGGTTAGGATCTGCCCCACTGTTCAGCATGTCACCGTTTGGCCAAATCGAGAGAGCTGAAATGCTGACGAGCCACGCTCATGCGAAAGTCGGGGCAAATCCCGACTCCTAGACAGAGGAGGTGGGAACATGGCCGTCCCACTTCATGCTCTTTTCAGAGACAACCTCTCAGGCGCCCATTGTATTTGGGTTGGTTCCACTGGATTTGCAAGCAATTAAAGGAGAGACCTGGTTAGATGAAGGGCTCTTTGTGCAGCTTTCCTGGCCCCTCGGCTACGCAGTCAAACCAAACCATTTCCTTGGTGTTGGATGGTGTCTCCTTCAGAATTAACGTTTGAGGAAAGCTTTGCTTCTCTGCTGGTGGTCTCTCTGTCTCTCTGTCTCTCTCTCTCTGTCCCTTCCTCCCTTCCTGGCCATTACCTGCTTAGTAGGAGTTTCTGTTATTACTTGGTTAATTTTCTATCTCACGGTATTTTCCACTGTTGTGTTTGCAAAAGGGAGCAGCGGATGCTTGGGATTTTATCAAGTTTCTGTACGCACATGAAGACACAGAGCTAAGTCCCTCCAAAAGATTTAAGATGCACTGCAGTCTCCGGCTCTGCACTTCACCTCCGTCTCATCCCCCTTCTCAAGAGGCAACTGCTTGCAACTTTTCTTTAGGTCATTCTTTGCGCACTTGCCCCCTTTCTCTAAATAACACAATTGTATTGCTATTTGTTGATTTTCCAGTTTCTGGTATTTTCTCCTTGACTTCCCTCTACGGAAGTGGAGCATTTAGCCTTTCTTCCTTTCCCCTACCACACGCTGAAGTCCTTCCCATCCCTCCGTCTTTCCAACAGATTTATAGTAAAAGTTCAGTTCCCTGAACATTTATTTTTACATTCTTATATGTGCTCTTCTCCACTAAGCCTGTTTTATCCTCCCCACCCCCAAGAATAAACCTCCCGGGCTTCCCTGGTGGCGCAGTGGTTGGGGGTCCGCCTGCCGATGCAGGGGACACGGGTTCGCGCCCCGGTCCGGGAAGATCCCACATGCCGCGGAGCAGCTGGGCCCGTGAGCCATGGCCGCTGAGCCTGCGCGTCCGGAGCCTGTGCTCCGTAACGGGAGAGGCCACAACAGTGAGAGGCCCGCGTACAGCAAAAAAAAAAAAAAAACCTCCCATTTTCTGCAGGGGTCAGGGAATGGAAGGATGGAAGAGCGAGGGAGGGGAATTAGGGATTTAAGGTCTTCTGACGCTGCTTTCAACCAACCCTCTATATCTGAGACCCTATTCACTCCCACTTGCAGGGCTTTTGAGGGTTCTGTGATGTGAATCGATTCTCAACTTTCCCCACTGCCGGCTTAGGACTTGGATTCCTCGACCTGCTAAATCAGTTACTATTCGTCCAATGTTTTCAAACTTCCCAAATTTTGTTATTTCCTCTCCCATTTTCCCAGTCCTTTGGGGTTTATCCCTTTTAAAAGTCCCTTCATTGTAGTTTTAGTGTGGTTTTGAGAAAGGAGTGAAATTAGATGCGTGTGATCAATGCAGTTAATTCACATATGACAATCACGAGCCTCTCTCCCTCCCTCCCTCCCTCTCTCTCTCTCTCTTAAACATCAATTCCGTGCCTGATGTTACACAGTTAGCTCTGTACACTGATAAAGGAGGTCCTGAAGAGGCTGTCCCAGATGCATTTCTGAATTGATTCCAGACCTTATTTAAGCCTGCCTGGCTCAGGAATTTGAAGCGAGGCGCAGAGTCCATGCACGGTGAGCGCATCCGGCTCACACTCACGCGTGCGTGTCCGCAGCTCCTCAGCTGAGGCTGACATCTCATCAGCTGAAATCCCCAGCCTGGTCTTCTTCCTACTACAACCGCTGCTAACAAACCACTTCCCGTGCACATCCACGTACAGTTTACAGAGTACCGAAACACATATTGACTCCTTTAATTCTCACCCCTGCAAAGAAACTGTCATGATGGTGAGATCATCCTTACTTTCTAGAACGATGCTTAAGAGCTTCGACTCTGGACTCAGTGTCACCTGGGTTAGAGTCTGGCTTCCACACTCACTATTTGTACGACCCTGGACAAATTAGCCAAACTCTCTGAGGGTCTGGGAAAGATTAAAGAAGATCACACTTGTGACGCAGTCAGCACGTGGCTGTTTACATCGGGAGCCCTTGATAAACAGTACCTATGACCCCGATTCCCATTCTACGAATGAAGACCCTGAGATTCAGAGAGGTGAGATGATTTATTCAAGTTCACAGTGCCAATGAGGGACAGAGACGAGGCCAAGAACTCCCATCTTCGACTCAGAACTCACACTTCTACCACACATGTGGTTCTCACCGCTGGCTGCATACTCCAATCTCCCGGGGAGGTGGGATAACATCCCCGTGCCAAGGCACCACCCACAGAGGTTCGGACTTAAGCGCTCCGGATGGATTCTGGACACAGGCATGTTTCCCAAGCTCCCTAGGCGAGCTGATGCTAAGTCCAGGCTGCAAACCTATGCTCCTTACCAAACCCCCTCTTTAGTTCCCCGGTGGCCTTGAAGTGTGTATTTCATCCGCCATCAGACCCTTATTCACACCTGTGTTCTAGACCCCTGGTCAGTACACAGAAATGCAATCCTGATACACTATTTAGAAAAAGTGTTAAACAAACCTAAAAGTGGCTGCCCCCGCCCACTGTTTGGCCACCGCAGGAACTCGCTGGTTTAGACGATTCATAGCCGGTCAGAAATGACTAGAAATGAGCACGTCAAGTTCCAGCTACAGCCTGGCCAAGTTTTGCTGACTACACGGGGAGGTCGTTCTGTGTGGTCAGCCTGGGCCCCCCTACAGGGTCTGCAGAATGGTCTATTGCGAAGACTGTTAGGGCAACCCGAGGGTCTGAACTAAATTATCTAAAACAGGCTTCTGGTCTTCCAAGCCAGAAAGGACACAAAGGGAGGCTTTGTGGGGGGCAAAGGGGAAAATGCCACGTGGGCACTCTGGGGGAATATGAAGCCACAGGAGGGAAAGCAATAGGCCACCTCCACAGCATAGCTGTCAGGGACAGGGGTAAGCCGGGGGCTCCAAAGAAAGCCCAGGGCCCATCGCATGCAGTCAGGCTGGCCAGGAGCAGGTCCAGGATCACAGAACCTCACAGATCATTTTTATCTTCAGCAACAAAGGAAAGCTGTCATCACACATTCAGGGAAACTCTGTGAAGGTCCAGCTGGAATTTGGTATGTTCTATAAACAAATGTTCCCCTTCCTTTTTAAAAAGTGCATTTAGGGAAAAAAAAATAGATTGCCTATTAACGGGCCTTGGGCTTAACAAGCTTTCTTCCCATGTTCCCGAGAATAATGACCTTGTCCAGCACATGAAATCAAAATGAAAGGACCAAAGAATCTTCCATAATCAACCAAAATTAAGCTGCAGGGCCCTCACCTAGTTTCTCCGGCCTCGGGTGATTCTCACCTGCCCGTCTTGGAACAAAATCTGCTGTTCACAGAACTGCAAGCCCTAGGCAGCGTCTACTGGCCTCTTCAGATAAAAGACAATTGGCGTCGTCAGGCTCCTGAACACATTTTCATAATCAGCCTGATCATGGGTGCACGGCAGCTGCTCGATTGATGGTGTTAGACAGGGAATAAAGAGAGATGCCAGGAGTGCCCTCAGATCTGACATAACGAGGCAAACATCACTCATTTGGCTAAAAGGCTCATAAAGCCTCCATCAGCTGTGACACAGGCGTCTGTCTTAGGCAAAGCTAATGAGGAAATGTGGCGGGAAGCATTTTCCTTAGACAGGAACAAGTTGTGAGCGAGCCGCATTTTTAACGGGAAAGAAAAAAAAAAAAAGTCCCGTTGAAAACGGTGCGTCGTCTTTTGCTCTGATCAGAAATGATAGGTCTGTGTTTTGAAACAATTGTCTGAATGGAAAGATGTTTGTTCAAAACTGTTCCACTTCATTGGCCAAATGCTCGAGAGCACGTAAAATTAGTACTTGAAAGTGGGCGCTTCTGGGGAAGGCCACGTGACGCAGAACGTAATTCTGGCTCTCTCAGAAAAGGAAACTTCTTCGCTAATGATGCAATAAATCCAGTCCATGCCTCGAAGGAGCTGATCGTGGCTGGAAGCCATTAAATAAGGGATTTAGATCATAATATACAAGCCACAAGAATAACCAGTATATGCATGACACTTTTTGGTATTTAAAGCACTTGTAACTGTATTTTGTCTGAACCCTAGTGACAAAAGCAGGGTAGAAGTGACTCTCAGCCTGATTCCAGACAGAAAGAAACCGAGGCTCTCGTAGGTGAATTAACTTAGCTAAAGACCCAGAGCTGTCAGGACTGGGGCTGGGCCTGGAAGCCAGGCCTCCAGCCTCCAGAGCTCTGGAACTCTCTGCCCTACCGTTGAGCCAGGGGGCCAGACTTGTAGACAAGCTTCCAGACACAGTAAAGTGTTCTCCCAATTCAAGCTCTGCCTATGAAGCTGGACATCAGCTAACTATGATGACCTATGTCCCCCCTACTCCTGGTGGCTCATGTCTGTGGATGGACCTTAGATCCAATATTATCTTTTGATGGTGCTCATACCAGCGACAGCTGCACAGCAAGGGCACTAAGTTCGGGGGAAGGAAAACTAGTCTAGTTTGGGACAAGGATTGTTCACGTTTCAATGAACGTACAAGTTCATTTACACGGATATGTCTGTAACACCCACGCGGCAGCAAGAGTCATTCAAAGAGAAACAAAACCAACCACCTCCTGCATCTGAGGGAATTGGAAACAGGAGTTTCCTCGCTGAGGTGCCGCGCACAAGGACTCTCGGAAGGTGAAATCACAAGAGTAGACGTATGGCTTCCGGGGTGATGCTGTAGTCATCCTGCACACACGACCCTTCCCCTCTATCAAATCATAATGAAAAGGACCCATTTGACTGGGCCTTGGGGGTAGGAAACATTTCCTAAGGAAAAGCAACAAAATGCATGTGAAAATTCCTCACTTTGGATACTAGTAACCTTGGGGCTCCATTCTGCCTCGCCCTCACGGCTCTCTGGTGCTTCTAAAAGGGTATATGAGTATTTCTTTGGAGTCACTAGGATGCTGTCGAGAGCAATCCCACACTCTGTGCCAGCCTGGGACCTTAAGTGAGGCAACGTTAGGGTTTGCGCCCACTTCCTAGCAGAGAGTCTGGGGAGGAGATGAGGCATTCATGGAGAATCACCAACGTCTCCAGGGCTCCAGAGATAAAAGACAGAAAGAAAAGAGAGAGGGGGAAGAGAGAGAAGAGGGGGAGAGAGACAGAGAGAGTGAAACAGAGAGAGAGAGGGAGAATATGAGAGGAACAGAGAGGATATGAGAGAGAGAGAGAGAGAGAAAATGAGAGAGAGAGAGAGAGAGCGGGAAAGGGGTGGGGAGAGAGAGGGAGAACATGAGAGAGAGAGAGAGAGAGGGAAAGGGGTGGGAAGAGAGGGAGAACATGAGGGGGGGCGCCTAAAAGCGCACAGAGAGCTTGGCCACGCAGAGTGCGCCTTGCAGCATCAGAAGCCAGGCCTGGGCAGGTGTCCTCTCACCAGGACGGGAGAGGCTTAGGGAGACACAGAGATAGGAAAACAGCAGTGTCTTGTCTAGGCCCCCTGAGCAATCTGATCTTTAGACAAAAGGGAAGGGCTAATTACATACTGATGGATTTGCTTCTTTCTTTTTTCCGAATAGCCAATGGCTGTCTTTGCTCCTCAGACAGACAGCAAATCCAAGAACGGCTCTGCGTTCACACCGCCAGCTCTGCTCTCTGTGGACGGTAGTATATTTTAATGTCTACGCAACTGTGTGTTTTGTGCTAATGATTAGCAGATGCCTTTACTAAGGGAGAACCACACTTGTGTTCTGGAACCGTCTTGACGTGGAGAGCTGCTCTGTGACCGGCCTCAGCGCCTAACGCACTGAACAATGGGGCTCTGGTTTTGCTGAAAGGCAAGTGCTGCAGCGTTTGACTGTTTCACCTACTTCCATGTCTAGGTGGGTTTCCTCCATAATGTGGCCTTTTGAGGTTACAGTAAAATAATTTAAGCATCTGCCTTACAGCTGCACTATTTATATTGGTATATTTTTTCACAGCTGACTTTCTATGATGTATCTGGGGTAACAAGATCGCTATTTAGTATAATACGTTAGGCTGGTGGAAGAGAGCCTAGTCTGTAAGGAGCTGGTGAAATTTTCCTGAGAGAGAAATGCATACCCTAGAGCCACTGGGTGACATACTAAACGTCAAACAATTCCAGGGCTTCTGCAAACCTACCTGTTAGCGGCTGTATGGATTACACAGCTGCCCCTAGACCCCGGATGCAGTGGCGTCTACACGGAACGCAGTACAAACCATATTTCAAATCTCATAACATGCCAACATGCAAATAAATAAATTCTCCTTTCCAAATGTCACCAGCTGGGTGGTTTCCAGGCAGGCGCTGCAGTATTTTCCTGAAAGGGTAGAAGAAGCAGTCACCCTCCTCTGAATCCGAGCTCCCTGGCTTCTTGCAGCGCCCCTGCAAGTTCAGGATTCATATTCGGAACGCTGCATGGAGTAGCCCTTTGGGGATGGGTATTAATGAAGAAATGTGCTCATGCCAGAGCCCACTCTTTCTCTGAGACCGAAGGGTACGGTCTGTTCAGAGTGGCTTTTTAATTTCTCATAATTAACCCTGCCAGAATTAACATCGGTGGCATCAGTGACAGCAAATTGAAAAAGCCACATCAGCACAGTGCAACGCCTCTCACTGCCTCTGTGTTTCCGCCTTCTGTTGAAAGAGGAAAGTTCTCGAAGCCTGCCACGCAGCTTGTCTTGTCACTGCACTGAGACCTGCCGGGCTAGGTAGGACCAGGGCACTTTTCCAACTCCCCTGCTGCGAATTCCAACCTGGTTCAGCTCTTAACTGGCCACGTGCCATGTACATCCACGGATGGTCGGGGTTCCCTCTCTTTTAGTCAATGACATACAGCGGCCCGTCTGATCTCCGTGGCAGGTGTGGAGAGCCGAACTCCGAGTGCATCGTTGCATTACTACAAGTCCTAGAGCTGACTCCCCATTGAAAGACAGACCAGGGGCTCTGGGACTCACTTCAGTCTAGCCTCGCGCCAGCTGTCTCGAACATTCCGGGGCTGCGCCGCCTAAGAGCCCGTGCTAGAAAGAGTAACAGAGCAGGCTATTTTCCTGCTGTTAAAAGTCCACTGACGACATCCAAAGAACCAGTCTCAGGACTACCGAAGCCACCACAGCTTACACGCACTGCTGCTCCCTGAAGAGGACCTCGGCGGACTGCCTTTGGGGGAAAGCAGAAACCCATGAAAAATCGACGTAATCAACAAGCCTGCCTGGGATGCCTACGACCCGCCAAGTGCATGCAGGGTAATCGGGAGACTGTGGGACGTGAATACAGAGACTTGGACTAACACCTAAGAAAACACTGAATGGATCTTTAAGCATGCATGAAAAACAAATATATCTCTAAACCAATACATCTGCTTTTGCAGTAGGAGCGCAGAGAACTCTGGATTCTATCTGTCCCATCTGCAAAGGTGTTCTGGGTGAGCCAGGTGATGCAGTCGAGTTCAGGCACTTTCCACCATACAGCCTCTTTCCCTCAGCAAAGAGCTAAAGGTAACTTCAGAGTGATGTTTCCTTCTAAGGACTCAAGTCAAACTTTCACGACAGGCCTTTCTCAAGATCTAGCGCTGTAATGCTCCAGCAGTTATGCACTGGGTGCTCTTTCTAGGAGTTATTAGCCCCCTTAAAGCCATACTTTTGTAAGCACCTTTCTTGTTTCAATCATGAAATTTATTCTATATTTCATGCTGCTTATTACAAAAATTCGGAAGCTACTCACAGGCACTTTGCTCAATAAAATATTCATACACTAAAATGCATGCTTTTTCATCATGAGTAATATGTTTAGAAGTAATTTCCCATTGGTCATCCACTCTTGGAGTGGTCGGTCTTTCTGGCTTTGAAAACACTGTTAGGATCGAGCTAAAACTAATAGCTCCTGCCTCTACCTACCTATCCCTTAAAATATGCAAAATGCTGGCTGCGTAACGTTACAAGTGTTTTTGTTTAATACAGAAGTGATCTCTCCCTCTAGATTGTCTTAGTCAGTGAATCGCTAACAGAGTGACAGATGAATGTGTGAGCTCCAGTCTAGAAGACAGGCAGTAAGAGTCTCCAGCTGGAGTTGTGAGAGCAGAGGGCACTGCCACCTCATTTACTGCTGGGTCCCCAGTACCCAGAATAGCATCTGCCTCCTAGAAGGTGCCCAGTACACAAACGTTTGTTGGAAGAAACTCAGGAAGCAGGGAAGGAGAAGGGAGGGAGGGAGCAGAGGAAGAGGAGAGGCTGAACTTGATGTGTGACCTTGGGCAAGTCACTGACCCTCTAAGCCTCACCCCTCATTGGGTCAAATGAAGAGGGGGAACCAGATAATTTCTAATCCTGCCAGCTCTAAACGTCTATGATTCTGAGATTTAAATTGTCCACTGATGTCAATGGCAGTACTGATAATAAAAAAGTCCTTTGCTCACCAGTGAAATATGTAAAAGTATGCAGAAGAGAACCCCTTATTAGTCCAGTTTCTGTCCCATTCTCCAAACACTGGAGAATTCTTCGTTTGAAATATTTAAACTGCACTGGAAAGATGAACTGGGCATATATTTGCTTAATCTGTAGACTGACAGAGTGCAGATTCATAAGTGTTTCCATAGGTTTACTAAAACACTTATCACCGCTCTAGTTCAACAATTTGAGTATCATCCTCTTGAAATAATGTATACTTATAAGAAGAAAGAAAGCTAATGTCACCTAAAATGAACACATGTGGAATATTAATCTCTTGAAATTCTAAAAGCTTAAGAAGTATTTCCATCATGGTGTCGGCTGAGATGATCTTCTGCTAATTAAAGCACTGTCACCACTAATTCCCCCACTTCCAAAACGAACGTCTCCCGGAAGTGAGGTAATTCAAGTTTCTCCAAGTCTCCCAAAACCCCTATAATTCAAGGCTAGTTAACACTGTGTGCTTGCTGATCGAGCACTTATATCACAACATGCATATTTTCTCAAGTTTGAAAAGTATCCTAAGATCATACACTTCATCTGAATGCACACCTACCAAAACTAAGTTCTTGGTGTGCTCACAGTTGTAACTGTATCCCAGTGAGATACTTTCTCCATTATGCACCACTATACATGCTAAAGGAGGTGACCGTGTGACCAATGAATGGCATTATTCATTCATCTGCTTTGCCCTGGAGCCACTGATCAATTGATATCTCTTTACCTCCCTCTCATTTTCTCTCTCTCTCTCTCTCTCCTCTCTCTCTCTCTCTCTCTCTCTCTCTCTCTCTCTCTCTCTCTCTCTCTCTCTCCCTGTCTCCCCTTCTCTCTCCTTCTCTCTTTTCATGTAATAGCAGAGGCTGGTCGAGCAATTATTTAACTCAAGGCAGTTCATATAAATAACCCCCCTCACACCTATACATTAATTAAAAGCCACCAACAGCTCTCCGTTACCTACGGAATAAATTCAAACTCCTTGATCTGATACCTAGGATCCTCCACAGAGAAGCTGTGTGACCTTGTGCAAATCACTTAACGTCTCTGTGGCTCAATTTGCCCTCATTTGTAAAGTGGGAAAACTAGTGATACTTACCTCACAGCGTTGGTGAGAGGAGTAAGTAGATTGATATATGTAAACCACATAGAACAGTGCCCAGCACACAGTCCCATATAAATACCGTGCTGCTCCCTCCACAGTGGAGTCTCGACATATATTTCGGGCTCTACTCCCCACTGCTCCCGTCTTGAACATTCCGGTTTATTCACTTTTCTTAAGGTATACCCTGCGCTTTCCTACCTTTGTGCTTTTGCACAATAAGTAGCAAATATTATGGAGAGCAGAGCATATTATGTGCCAGGCACTGTGCTACATGTGGCATGGATTACCTCGTTTAAGCTTCACAAGATCTCTACGTGAAAGACACCATTATCCTTCCCGTTTACAGATGAAGGTAACTGACACCTGGAAGGGTAACTGACTTGACCATAACAGCAGCACTAATACATAGCAGAACCAATGGTGAAATTCACGCAGTCTGGCTCCAGCGCTCTCTCCTCAAAACCACTGGGATGTACTGCCTCTGTCCCTACCCACTCTCTGTCCCACCTCCTGCAACGGCTTCCCCTGCCCCTCACCTATCCGTGTGCTCTCCAAAAACACCTCAAATCTCATCCTTTGGACATCCCCCTCCCAGGCCAGTCCTCGGAGCTCTTCAGCTCTGAACTCTCAGAGCAGTCGCCACTGCCTTGGAAGCTGGGACAATCCATTTGTCGTATAATTATCTAACATCCTGGAACAGCGCCTCTATTTTCTTGAATTCTGAAAGATCTGACTTGCTTTTTGTTCATGTTTGGCTTCTTTCTCCAATTAGATCTCATGCTCTTTAAGTTCAGGGTCTGCATCTCACGTTTCTTTTATGTCCTAAAGAGCACTTGGCACAAAGTAGAAACTCAGTAAAAAAAAAAAAAAAGTGATGATTTGATTTAACCCCAGGGACACATAACTAGGTCAAGCTGACCTTGGCGCCTCACTTTTGCAGCTGGTAAGCAGACATAATAAAATTCAGGTTTTCAATCCCTTCCTTGATTATTCAATTATTACATCAGCCATTTTCCTAGTTTTCTCTCTTGGATTCTATTGTTTCCTCTGTATTATCCTGTCATCATTTTAAACAGTGTCTCAGATACTGGCATTTGAGAATAAGTTTCAAAATAAAAAACAAAGTAACTTATTTAGGCAACGAAGCAATAAATTCTTTTACTAGGGCTCTGTTTAGTTAAAATAAGCTTTAAACTGAGGACGAGCTCTATGAGCTGATGTGGAGTAAGATCCAGGATTATATTTTTAAGTGAAAAAGTTCTGACACTTGGAACCATGTTAATGTTTCACAATGATTTCAAAAGAAGAAAAATAAATTCAAAAACTCCAAAAGAAACAAATGAACTGAACTGTATTTCAAAATAAATAACATAACTGCACTGGGCAAGGGGTGGCGGGTGGGGGGAGGCAATTTTTGAATACAGTCTTTCAAGAATATACCTTTAAGCTGAACACAAAAAGAAATCTAAGCAAATACTGTATGTTACTTAGTAGGCTTCCTTTCATAGTGCCATGGATTAGCAATTCTGGAACTGCTCTCTGTGTATTCTAGAACTGAGCACATAAGTTAATATACGGTAAGTAATGGGATCAAGGTTTCCTTAAATCAGAAAAGGGAGTTATAAATACGGAAAGGGAAAAGGATAGAATGAACTGCGTGGTGTCAGATGGGAATTAGAGGAATGAGTGCAAACTCATGGTTTTTAACGTGTGTGTGCCTGTGCGTGTGTATAATATATACATATATATTGAAGTCTATATGAATATGTATTGAAGTCTATATGAGCGATAGATAAATATAGAAATACATGATAGACGTGTGAATATATGCATGTATGTACGTATGTATATATCTGTACACATGTATGTTTTAGCTCTATCTCCTAAGAGGGCTTCGAATCAATTGCATCCCAGCAGCAATATGCACAGGGAATGCCCAGGTCTTGTTTTTTAAATGTCATTTTCCGCTAAAAGTCTTCTTTGGAAAATAGCTGATTCCTGGGCTGGAACAGAGAAAATACAAGATGAACCAGGGTATTTTATGCATAAAGTAAAGAAAGACTTAAAGAATGATGGGGGCATGTCAAAAGGACACAGGAACCACCTTAGTGGGGCTCTCACGGGTCAAACAGGGAAAATTCGAGCATCAAAACACATAATAATAAAGGATTGCAATCCATTGAGAAACGTGAGAATCCACACTGAAAAACAGGAAAAAAAAAAAAAAGGAAGGAAGGAAGGGAGGGTGGGAGGGAAGGAGGGAGGGAGGGAGGAAAGGGAAGAGAAGAAAATTTGTCTTCACTGTAGAAAGCCAACAGAAATATCAAAGGAATTATGGAATTTTAAAAATCACCATTTGGCATCTACCGTAATGACTGATTCCATGGAATCATCAATGAATCATCAACAAATGCTAAGTCTGTGGATTTTAATATATTCACAAGATTGTGCAACCGTCACCACCAATTGCAGCACATGTTTTATTACTCCGAGGAAAACCCTGTACCCATTACGCAGTTGCTCCCCATTCCCCCTCCCTCAGCTCCTGACAACCACAAATGTAATTTCTCTCTCTTTGGACTTGTGTATTTGGACACTTCATATAAATGGAATCATACAATATGTTGTTGTTTATGACTGGCTCCTCTCACTTAGCATGACGTTTTCAAGGTTCATCCATGTTGTAGCATGTATTAGAATTCCATTTCTTTTTAAGGCTAAATCATATTCCATTTTATAGATAGAGCATATTTTGTTTATCCATTCATGAATTGATGGACATTTAGCTTGTTTCCACTTTTTGGCTATTACGAGTGATGCTTGTGTACAACTGTTTGTGTGGACGTATGTTTTCAATTCTCTTGGATATATTCCTAGGAGTACAATTTCTGGATCATATGGTAATTCTGCATTTAACTTTTTGAGGAACCACCAAACTTTTTTCCACAGCGGCTACGGCACTTTATATTCTCACAAGCAATGTATGAGGATTCCAGTTTCTCTACTTCCTCGTCAACACTTGTAATTGGATGTCTTTTGGGTTATAGTGATCCCAGTGGGTGTAAAGTGGGATCTCACTGTGGTTTTGATTTGCATTTCCCTGATGACGAATGATGTTGAGCACCTTTTCATGTATTTATTGGCCATTTATATATCTTCTTTGATGAAATGTCTATTCGCATGCTCTGCCCATTTTTTTTTTTTTTTTTTTTTTTGCGGTACACGGGCCTCTCACTGTTGTGGCCTCTCCCGCTGCGGAGCACAGGCTCTGGACGGCCATGGCTCACGGGCCCAGCCGCTCCGCGGCACGTGGCATCTTCCCGGACCGGGGCACGAACCCGCGTCCCCTGCACCGTCAGGCGGACTCTCAACCACTGCGCCACCAGGGAAGCCCCGCTCTGCTCATTTTTCAATTGGGTAGTGGGTGAAGCTTTGATGAGGAGCGAGATAATTCACATAGACTGAAAGTACCTCCCCACAAGATACTTATTAATTACAAAGGGGAAAGTACTCACTTTACAGGACAGGCGCCACCTTAACCTGGTGCTCAAAGTTAACATCACCAGTAATGGGACAAATCAACAGTATGTACCTCCTGATATGATGCGCTGAGAAGAAGAAAACCTCACTTCTCTGATACAACTGCCAATAGTACATAATCTGAATCTAATCACAGGAAAACAGACAAACCCAACATGAAGGACACTCTGAAAACTAACCAACCTGTAATCTTCAAAAATATGAAGGTCATGAAATAACAAAGACAGACTAAGAAATGTTTCCAGACTAAAGAAGACTAAAGACTGCATGCAACACATGATCCTGAAATTTCTATTACTATAAAAGGACATTATTGGGAAAATTGATAAAACCTGACTATCTCTAGATTACAGAATAGTATTATACCAACATTAACCTCCTGACTGTAACAGCCTGTGCTTATGTAAGAGAATATGGCTTTCTTTTCAGGAAATATACATTCAACTATTTAGGGGTGAAGAGTACCATGTCTGTAACTCACTCCCAATTCAGAAAAAAAAAAGTGCATAGATAGAGAGACGACAGAGACAAAGACAGAGAGGGAAGGAGAAAGCAAATGTGGTAAAATGATAACATTGGGGGAAGCTGGGTGACAGGTATATGGGAACTCTTTGCACAATTCCTGCAACTCTTCTGTATGTCTGAAAGCATATAAAAATAAAAAGTTAAAAGAAAAAAATGAACTTTAATAGTAGTGTAAAGTTGCTCTTTGTTACTTACATTAAGAATTAAAATTGTTTAATTTTAACCCACTGACCTTAGTTGTTCTTTTTTTTAAAAAAAATATAGCCGTTAAAAGCTTATTCCTTTAACAAAGCGACTAACTTCAAATAATTTCCTTAAAAAAATTGTGCTGGCCTTTCCACAACTCGGTTAAAGCATGATTTTAAAGAACAAGAAAATTACATTTTCATTTTATTTGAACAATTTTTACCTTAAAAGAAATATCCAGTGACCTGGATTTTTTTTCTTTGGGGATTCTTTCACAAGAAGTGGATGGGCGTGTTCCAAGGATAAGCCCCCCCAGAAGCTGAGACTCCTAGGAGCCGAGTTCAGTGTGATAAACACAGGCCTCACTGACTCGTAACCAGTAGCAGCCATCTGGCAATTAGGAGGCACTGGGAACAAAGACACTGGGTATAAATGGGCAAGTTCACCCAGGCCAGCCTGGCCCTTTTTGGAGTAGTAACGTAAGTGTTGGTTCCATAGCCGTACCTTGGTTATAAGCAGCAAAGCATGTCTGACTCAGATTGCAGTCTCTGAGCAAACAACTACTTGGCAGGCGAGGAGATAGCAGTGACCCAGCTTAGCACTGGAAAATTTTAAAAGCCACATGTTATCCCTAAAATACATGCTAGAGATGAAGGGCCCAAAGGAAAGTAGCTTAATGTAACTGCAAAAGAAATGCTGCCCATCTTCTCCTTGTCCCTCCCAGCGGACTAGAACCCCACGCCGAATCCTGTCCCTCCTGCTTGTCATTCATAGCATCTCACAATATTTACTCGAAAGAAATATTCATATCTTATCGTGGTTATTCGACTACCTTGCAGACTGAATGCAATAAAGCCCAGCTGGTAGTTTCACGACAAGCTTTCCAGGCACGGTCACAAAACATAAAACTATCTTTAACTTGGTTTCCACGCGCTGCATGCCCTGATTGCTCTTTAGTTTTATTTAGTCCAGTTTCCATGTAGGTCTCTGTGCATCGAAAGATTCCTGCTATACTATTATATTTAATAAAACAAACATGAAACAGCGTTTATATTGGGGGCATAAATGACTAACAGTATCATTTAAATATATCACTACAGACAACTCTCTTTTTACGATGGCAAATGACAACAAATCACTTTATTTTTCCAAACACGTGTGGCTGTGATATACATGTTGTTGATAAAAGCCTGTTATTCCTTGAACTAAATTGTGCTTGGCCTTGCACTGAACTCAGAGAAAACTGTGCACGTGCATCTCAGGTAACATTTAGCTCCATATAGATTTGTGTACGACTCCAATGTTATTTACAGACAAAATATATCGGAGACAATCTGGTAACAGATACGGAGGCTATATCCAGCCCTTTCAGCCATCAATAACAGACAAACTTGGGTTTTCACTTCAGCATATGCAGACTAACAGTGGTGCTTAATTGTCACAACAAAAACATTTTTATTTCAAATTACTCTTTGTGTCTGCAGCTGTGATCAGAGACACATTTTCCATAAGTTTACAAGGGCCCTGGAGTCTGATGCTTCAAAACAGCTCAGCTACCGCTCTGGCAAGGCATGGCTCCAGCCTAGAAACAAAGTCTGCAGCTCCGAAAGCGCTCAAGCACAGCCTCTGGGAAAAGGTGTCCTTTCGGGGGAGCCACTGGAGCCCCTCTCCAGGGGAATCTTTTCATTTGTAATTAATTAAGGTGACAGTGGCCATTTTTGTGGGAGAGAGGTACCTTTCTAAAACGCTTGCCTAAGAGGTCAGATTCTAATAACACTTACGTCACCAGATACCTTTTATTCCCTTCAATGAACATGCATACTAAAGTGAGAAATTTCAAAATCGCTCCATTTTAAAAAACAGTATGTTTCACAGCCTGTATTCAAATATCTTTGTCTTACAGAGTGCTGCCTAGGTGACGAATATGGTGTCCCACGATGTGGTTTTCTTTTCCCCAAATAGACACATCTAGAGGTCGCAAAAATTATCCAAGGTCATAAAACAAAGCAGCTTGACAATCTTTACAGCATTCGAAATGGAACCAACAGTGCTAGAATATTTGTGGGGCACCTCCTCTGTGCTGGGCACTGCCCAAAGGGCCAGGGATAGAAAAAGAAAGAAGATAAGATCCTCGTCCTTAAGAACCTTGCAGTTTCAGGGTGGTGAGGGCAAGCATGAAAGCGGATGTGCGGAACACACCTACCGGTGCTGGGCACGGTCTGCTCAAGGGCATCTGGTTCTGTCTGGGAGGGGTGGGTTCCACGAAAGGGAATAGATGACCCTCAAATGTCACCTGCCCAGATCAGTAGGAAGAAGCTAGAAAAAGTGATGGGGGAGAGGGAGGCTGCTGGGAAGCCACTGTGAATGACAGCTGGGTCTTTAAGAAACAACGAAGGAGGGGAAGGACAGCCCGGGGGGATGGAAAGAGATGGCCTTAGGGATCCGGCAGAGGTATATGGGAATGTCAACAAGCCCTTGCAAGCAGGTAAACTTCATAAACACAACTGCAAATTTCCAAATTCGAAAACCATGAACAAAATGAGACAAGAAAGGGCACTTGGAATTAGAGGTATTTAGAATGTTCTGACTGGATCAGTTCACAGAAAAGAATTAAAGGCCAAGAGCTACAGTAAGTGCAACACATGACTAAGTAAAAACAGTAAGATAATGCACTGACTGAGGGACCAGAGAAAGGACCGGGGGCTTTTGCTGTAGCCTCCGCACGGCGTTTGTCTGATAATTCCAAAAAGAATCGCAGAGGAGCTGCAACTTATCAACAGATGGATGGAAGCTGGCCCAGCAATGCAGTCGGAATCCTAATTAAAGCCCAGGCACAGCCTGAGAGGTGCAAAGTAGGTGGGACCTAATACAAGTGAAACACTGTGGCATTGCTGTCGGGACATTTGGAGGAAAGACAATATGGCTGGGCGGATTCACCCGAGAGAAAGGATCACCGGAAGACAAGAGGAGAATCGGGGACTCCGAAGGGGACCCCACTCAGGGGTACTTGGCATGAGGGAGCACAGAACCAAATAGTCCACACGTGTGGGCTTCCATGCGACGGCACATTTCTGGGAGAAAGTCCATTTTAAAGAGCAAGCAGAAAACTAGAAGTAGCAACAAAAATAGGTCTTTGCTTTCCTTAATCCTTTTTAATCTCCTAGTCTTGGTTAATAGTCTTGCTAATCACTTCCTTCATCAGTCGAGGAAAGCAGAGGCTTGGGAGTCTTAGACACTGAAGCTGTTTGTGGAATAAACCTGAGGGTTTACACTCTATAAATAACTTCCATTTATTCTTATTCTTTACACGTACACTATTACTGAAAACTGGATGATAGCTTTTTGCTCTTGCCTGGTTGACTTCTTACACACACACACACACACACACACACACACACACACACACAATTCAAGGTAATGACGATATTGATTCTGAAGAGACACTTTTTGAGACAAATAAAAGAGCCGTACAACTGATCTGACAGAACAGGTCTGGAAACTTCATGGGAAAACTGTAGTCTTTTTAGTGAATAGCAATTGTCTAATACTTGAAAATCCTACATCCTAATATCACCAGAGGTTTGGGGCAGCGTTAGAAAGTATGTGACACCTTAGAGATACTCAACACAGTGAGTGGTCTATGCTATTTTATTGTAAATTAAGTTCTACATTTTCTCTTTAATAAAAAAGTAATAACCTGTGATCATGAACAGAACTACAGAAAGTATGAAAACAGAAGCTTGCATGTGAAAACATCTCAACTAAACAGAGGATCCAAATATAGAGGGAAGGAAACCAATTAAGCAATTCAAACACAAAGATATAAAAATATGTATTACGAAGCATGGATTAGTTTCACACGCTTCAAAACAAATAAATAAACAGACCCGTATTCATTTCATTGTGCTGGGGGAATTGGGGAAAATGCTTTTGTCTTTGGGGGTTAGCCACCCCTTTTGGTTAAATGTTATACTCAAAATGTGCCTAATTCTTATAATCCAAATATGTGACACTGCTTGGGTTTCCATGACTACTGCTCTGAAAACCATATTAATTATTCAAGAGGTCCATGCCATTCTCCCTGCATGCCCTAAGGAATGCTGGGAACCGCAACATGCCATTAGAAAGGGAATAGCTGTTAAACAGACTGCATGACCAAATCTAAATAGGAAAGTTATTCCCTTGAAGTCCTGACATCGTCCTGATAGCATTTAAGCAGTATTATTTAAACTCCTTGGAACAAAATGAAATGAGCAAATGAAAGAGTTTTGCTTCACATTTAATATCTCAACAATCTCTGTAAGACCTTAAAATTGTAGCCTCTGCTCATTCCTCTGATAGGATCTTATTTTCAACTAAGTTGGTTGCCTTGCATAGAACAGTGCTAATTCCTATGAAACTTTCCCCCCAAAGGCTGCCATTTCGACACTGCGGGACTCAGAGGAAATCAGATAATCAAGTTAATAAGACAAATTGTGACTAGGCATCTGGGTGCCACATCCGCCGATGCCTGAATACCACAATAACCATAATTTGTGCAGCCTGTGATCTTGCCTTCATTACAAATAACATTATCAAAGCAGAGGCAGGGAGGTCTGAGTGTATTCAAGCAACACGCACACCGCTACTGATTTCCTGTCAAAGCTAAACTCACGGTGCCAATCCTGTAGCAGGGCAATGAGGGGTGTTATCAGCCCAATTACTCAAAGATGGGGGGCGGGGGGGAGAGGCTAGCAGCCATCTCTATATGCTCTTGAGCTCCTTCAGGGGTCACAGATGCTCAGACACAACATTTGCATTTATTTTCACTTGCATTTATTATAGTATCGTTGTATATTCCATTACATTATAGCACTGTGTAATGCTTATATGACACTGTACTATCATATATCATTTTATATTACTATATATTATATAATTCTTTGTCTTCATTAGCAAAAGAGACTGATTTTCAAAGAGATGGCTATTGCAATGGGACACGAGACGAAGTTCCCAAGTTCAAGTTCCAAGGTCTACGATTTGGAGAGATTTATACAATTATTCAGCTTCATTAATACTGAATTCTTTTCTATCATGCGCATACAGGGAGGAGAAAAGAAGTGCAAATTTTCCAGAAGCAAAGAACATGAGAGAAATCAGGGTGATTTGAATACACTGAATTCTGTACTGCATAATCTTGCAATCAAATTTCAAAATAATGTGATAAAAAATTATACCCTGTGGAAATGTAATCACCTGTCACCAGTGATAAAGAAATAAAATCAAATGATATGTAACAATTATCTAAAACATAATGAACAGTCTATTTGCTAATTAAAGGGAAAACATATCATGTATTGTAATTACCATTCAATATTTAGTAATATAATTTCTCTATAGTTAACTTATGAGCCTTTTCGTGAATTAAATGCTGATGGAAAGGAGTGAAAACTGTGATAAATGCTTACCCCACAAATAAACAGCCTTTATTATTAATTATTCTTTCCATCAACCAATTACCACTCCAATTGTCAGAAAGCTAATTACAGAAGGAAAGCCAACTTGCAAAATCTATTTAGTGAGATTTTAATTCAATTCAACTACTATCTATTGAACCTGTTAGGCAAAATACTCAGTGCTGTTCAAGACAAAAGAAGTATGGCTCTCATTTACTGAGGGTCCTCGTGTCCTTCTCGTGTCCCAGGCACGGTGTTCAGCTACCAGGCGCGCGCGCACACACACACACACACACACACACACACACACACACACACACACACACCAGTCCACCAGCACTATGAATGTATTCATTAATCTGCACAACATCCCAACAGAGGCAGGTAATGGTACTATCCACAAGGACTTCTGAGACCCTGTTTCATCATCTCTAAGGTGGAAATAATAATGGGTACTTCTTAGCTTTCTGCTGAGGCTTAAATAACAAGGTAAATAAAAAGCATGGTCCAGTACCAGCAAATCATAGTTATTATTAGATATTAACAGGCGAGTAAAGGCTAAGGCCAAAGCCACCTAGCACTGAATTGTTCGGTCAACTTCACGAAGCACCGCCAATTCAGCCCACTATCCCCTGCCCAAGACGCAACGTCCTCAGTCACATCCCCTTCCATGAACAGTTTGACCCAAACAAGAATAAACAAGTTGCCCGGCTACAGAACGAATCCCTGCGCTCCTATTATTAAGAGCGATTTCCAGGTCACTGACTAGGATCAAAGCGACCAAACCCAGAGCTGTGGTCCTGGCTCGGTCTGTTGTGCCGCTGCCTAACTTTGGCTTTGTCAACACCAACACTTCTAGGGCTATTCAGTCAGCTCCATTCACAAAGCCCTAACACTCCCCTTTGTCACCAGGGTGGGAGGGCCGGAAGTAATCTGCATATCAGAAAATCAGGTTCATGTATGGTGAGAATTAAAGATATACTGTGGAGAACGAACAAGCGGTTTCAGATCACTGAATATTTTCATGAGCCACCAGGACACTATAGACATAGGCTACCCATTTTCAGGACTCAGACAATGATAAAACTCCAGTTGCTGCGAAATCCTTACTGAACACAATTTATCCTTTCTTTGGGTGATTCAGGTCATCATAAATCCCGATGCTGCTGTGGGAAATATAGATTGGGCTAAATCTCCTCTATCCTTCTGATATAACCTCTATATTTACTCTCTTAAAAGACTGTTGGCTTATCCTTTGTCTCCTCCTTATCAAGGCAGAGTAGGCGATGCCAAGAGGGAAAAATCCAGCTCTAAGCTTTTCAGTTTGGATTCTATGAAATGAAAATTTGCCAAATATTTTTAGTTTCAATTGTCAGATCAGAATGTAACAGCTGATACTGATTTTCTTGTTAAATTATGACTTTTATTTCCCCTCAAATACACAAAATATTCCAATGTTTGGCACCTTTTAGTTTCACTTTCCAGAGGATAAAATTGCAAATCTCGACATTATTGAACCTGAACTTGTGTCCAGGACTGCAAAAAACACTAACAGTCCCCATGTTTGGAAATAAGAGAGATGGAAAGCTTCCTCCCCACATGCTTTTTTTTTTTTAATGTAACTCATAATAACCCTGATGTTTAATTCAAACAGATTCTAATTTCCAGGTCATTCTTGGGGACAAAAATTTTGTCTTTATCACCATTTTAAAGAGCACAAGCCTGCTATCGGCTTGCATTTCAGACACATGCATGAGAAGCTATAGGCTAGCCCAGAATTTCAAGTTCCTTTCCATTCCACAGTCTCTTCCCCCAGGCTCTTCACTCACTGCACTCATTGCGAGCCGCCTTTATCTCACTTGCTCCCCCTCTAGTGGAGGTGCTGGGGATCAGGGTCCCAGAGGCCTGGAGGAGGCTAAATGGCTGATCATCCAACTGGAGAGCCGGCAAACCACTGAGTGTTGACTGTCGCTACTCGCTGGTACAACGCTGAAACCCTTCTGTGTATCTTTCTTCCGGAAGCTCCGTGACTCCTACCTAACTAGACTGATTAATGTGTTCCATTGTGATTTCCCTAACAAATTTTTCAGTCTGTCTGCTATTTATTATCACTGTGCAACAGCAATTCTAAATGCCAGTGATAAAATACTCCTCCCTGGAAAAAAAATTGCGTTGGGCTAAGTTGTAAACAATGGATCTAGCTACTGTTTCAATGAAACACCAATGAATGGTAAAGCCAGCAAGTGAAACTTTTTTTGGTAACAGCTTTACTGAGATATAGTTCATAAAAATACAATTCACCATTTTAAAGTATGGACTTCAGTGGTTCTTGTATAGTCACAGAGATGTGCAATCAACACCGCTATCTAGTTCTAGAACATTCCACTACCGCCCCCCAAAAGAAATCCTGTACCTATTAGCAGTCACTCTCCATTCTGCCTTTCCCCCAACTCCTGGTAACCACTCTACGGATTTGCCTATTCTGGTTATTTTATATAAAGGAAACTATAATTTATGACCCTTTGGGTCTGTCTTCTCTAGCATAACGTTTTCAAGGTTCATCCATGGTGCAGTATGTATCAATACTTCATTCACTTTTGTGGCTGGATAATATCCCATTGTATGGATAAAACAATATTTTGTATATCCTTTCATCCGTTGATGGACATCTGGGTTGTTTCCAGTTTGGGGCTATTGTGAATAATGCTGCTATGAACATTTGCGTGCAAAGTTTTGCGTGCACATGTGTTATCAATTCTCTTTGATATATACCTAGGAGTGGGATTGCTGGGTCATATGGTAACTCTATGTTTAACTTCTGGAGGAACTGCCTAACTTTTCCGCAGTAGCTGCACCATTTACACTCCTATCAGCAATGGATGTGGATTCCAATATCTCCGCATCCTCAGCAACACTTTTTAGTGTCTATCTTTTACAGTACAGCCATCCTAGAGTGTGTGAAGTGGTATCTCATTGTGACTTTGATTTGCATTTCCCTGATGGCTAAGGATGTTGAACATCTTTTCATGTGTTTATTGGTCCTTTGTGTATCTTTTTTTGGAAAAACGTCTATTCAGAGGTTTTGCTCATTTTTACTTGGGTCTTTTTTCTTTTGATTATTGAGTTGTATCTGTTCTTTATATAGTCTGGATACTAGTACCTTATCAGATACGTGATTTGCAAATATTCTCTCCCACTCTGCAAGATCTTTTCACTTTTTTGATGATGTTGTTTGAAGCTCCCTATCAATTTTTTAATTAAAATAATCGCTAATGCCTCAGGCTGAATAGTATTTTTTCATTGTTTCTAAAAGTGCTTCCTATATGTAGATGGACCTAGAGATATTACTCCTCCTACCACTGACCCTCTGACCCGTGCTGATCCTTAGCTAGACTGGACCGTAAATACTTTATCAAGTGTCCATCTGTCCTTAGGACAATGGACCTCCTCAAACTTCCCAGAAAGCTTTTTAGTAGCTTTAAAATGATCACGTTGCATTGTGAATGCCTGCTTTTGAGCAAGTAAACTCAGTGCTTTTTTAAAAAAATTGGTATTATTTGGCCAGGAGGATTTGGGTTAGCAGCTTTTCCCGCGGGAATGCAGTATAGCTGTGAGACTTCTAGAAATGCTCTCTCTAATCAATACTACCTTTTACTTTACACTCCAAGACAGCTCCTGCCATCCGGTTTCCCATTTAAATTAAATTTGTCCAAAAGTTTAAATTTTCTTGATATCATTCAAATCTAGTTAAGCTTAGACTTAACTGCAGTGGGGGGCAGGGTAGAGGGCAATCCAGGCCGAATCCGTGACAAATCTGAGTTCTAGCATATTCGGAACGCAATGCTGCAGTAGCTACTCAGGCATGGTAATCATGTCCATCTTTAAAGACCCACAGGAGCAAGGCCTCAGGTCAAGTGGTCTAACAGTAGGACCTAGGCAACAATGAAGTAGCCCACAGGCTTGGAGTTGCTTTTAGGATCTAAGGCTTCATCTGGACCACAAGTATCAGAGGCACAGCTGCAAATAAACTTTGGGGATGAAAGCTTATCATGGGCTGAATTGTGTCTCCCCCGCCCCTGAAAAAAAAAAAAAAAGATATGTCCAACTCCTAACTTCCAGTACCTCAGAATCTGACCATATCTGGAAACAGGATCTTTACAGAGGTGATCAAGTTAAGATGAGTTCATTAGGGTGGACCCTAATCCAATATGACTGGTGTCCTTAAAAACATGGGAATTTGAACACAGAGACAGGCATGCACAGGGGAAAATCCATGTGATGACACAGGAAGAAGGTGGTTATGTGAAAGACAGAGGATTGGCGTGAAGGAACGTCTGAGGCTACCAGAAGCTCCTACCCTCGAGCCTTCAGAGGAAGTGTGGCCATCCCAACACCTTGATTTCAAACTTCTAGCCTCCAGAACCAGGAGACAAAACATTTCTGTTGTTCTAAGCCACAAATAGAGTTTGTGGTGTTTTGTCACGGCAGCCTTAGGAAACTAATACACAACTCTAGGCACCGTGCAGAAGGAGAACGTTTGGTATCTCAGGTGGAAGGGTTGTCGTGTCCTACAGTGGCCATCCAAGTCCCCTCGGCATCAGCAGAGTCAGCAGTAACGTCTTTGAAATGAAAAGGAACAAATACATAGTATACATCCCACATTTCTTCTCTGAAGATGCGCATTTCTACTTTACTAAACGTTACGAAACTTCAAGTCTCATTCTGGCTGCGTGTATGGTGTGTAATAAAGGGAAAGTAATGGTTGTCTGGGTCAAATTGATGAGCTCGCGAACTAAATAAGTCAAGAAATCAGCGAAGAAATCATAACCACCTCCTCACCCTAACTCATTCTTCATAACTAATGAGGATGTCTTATTGGGTGATATGAAATTTCATCATGAGCTTATTGACCATGTAGATATTGTGATGCTGTGTAACTAGTGGGGTTCAAAACAGGCTAAATGATGGTGATAATGAGTGTCTGGAGATTATAAATCGCCACAAATGTACGCTAGGCACTTCAGGTTGGTAGAAATTGTAAACAGTCTGCATCCTGATCCAATCAAACTTAAGTCAAATACAATCAATCAAGTCGGTATTGGTATAAATTAATGAGGCCAGTTAAATAGAGGCGAGGATTCTTTCCATTTTACCTACACTTATCCCTTTTTCATACACTGCCTGTGGGCTGATATTACACACGACGGTGTGGGAGAAAAAAAATCACTGAAGCAAATTTATTGAGACTTGTTTGGTAAGCATTACATGTTTAACTTTATGTCATGATATTGTCATTTATTCATTAGACACACATTTATTGAGCCCTTATTATGTGTGCTAGGCAACGAAGACCCATGCATGAATAAGAAGAGCTTCTGAACACTGGTGGCAGCCCCACACAGGTCAAACACACACACAGGTCTCCAGAAGAGCTTTGGGTCTGTCATAGCAAATCTAAGGATTTTAAATCTCAAATTCATAAAAGGACTCGAGAGATTTTGCACCCTCACTTTACTCCCAGGGGAAAAGAAGCTAAAGTAAAATGTGTCTAGAAAATACAGGGTATTTCTCATTCCATGTATATCTCCCATTTAGGAAAGTTCGTTTACTTTTCTGCCAAAGTATATTTTAGCAAAACCTGAGTTCTCATTTAACAGCAGAAAGATGATGGCTGAAAGCTTGGTAAGAAAGAAATGCTCAGTACTAATCTGGTTACTTTTGGGGAAGGGGGAAAGGAACATGACACATATTGTGTACCTCCTCTGTGCAGAGTTTTCTAGAATTCTCTTAAACCTTACAGAACCCTACGAGGGAGACACCCTTCTCCTCCCCCTCGTCATCATCACCATCACCATCATTTGTATTATTACCATTTCATAGGTGAGGAAACTGAAGTTCAGAGAGGGGAAGTGACTTACCTGAGGTCACACAGCCCGTAAGAGGCCACTTCATACCCTTCCACATTGCCAAATGCTGCTTCCAAAGTACAGCTTCAAGGAAGTTATCCAGCTTTCAACACCTGCTCACCGAACGTAGTCTTGTACATTTGTCCCAGTATTTTATTAGTGACCATCTATTATGTTTATGACCTATACACTCCTAAATACGTTCTTTTTATTTCGTAATCCACTCCCCCCTATGTCTTGTGTTTTCCAGTGATATATTTTAGATCTGAGGAAGTTTATATTTCAAAATGATTCATTCTGTTCTGCCAACTGCAAGGCAAGACTGCAATAAATGTTCTCTTGTTGATCAAGAGTGTGTATTTGTGAGCAGAAAGAAATACTATCTGAATTCACATCATGTTTTGGACCACCACCAACTAATACATTGACATGCCAATATACTGGATTGTTTACATACAAAGTAAATGTCAAACAAAAGGAAAACCCTTTTGTCAGTTACTAGATATTCCTCTTAGCTTCTGGGACATGTCAGATTGAAGCAAAATGCGCCTGCTTCATCCTGTCATTACATTTGACCTAAACTTCATTTAAAAGACTGGAGAAATCATTTTAAAGCTGTAGTATTGATTAGGCTTTAGAAAAGTATTTGCCTTGGAATTTGATTTAAGTCTGCCCCAACATTCACTTGTCAAGAAGGTAACAGCTTTACAAATGAAACCAAAAAGGAGGCATTTCATCCTAATTTCATTTGAAAAAAAAACGATTTTATAGAAGTAGACAAATTGCAAGGGCAACAAATTATCCTACCACCCACAGCTCAAATGCCTGCTTTGGCCAGTTTACCAGTAATCTGGTCAGGACACGACCAGGACATTTACTGCTCGATGGCAAGGAGCACACTGAAAGGCGTGTTGACAGCCGACATGAGAGCTTTCCTTATGTTTACCTTTTTCTTCCTCTTTCAACAAGAGATTCCTGTTCAGAGCCTTTCTGGCTCTATGATGCTCAGCGACTGTGGCCCGCAGCCCTACTCAGCCCATGGGGAAGCCGGGATTTCCAGCAAGATGTCCCCCACTGCCAGTGAGATCAAAGGGACACAGACAGAGGCTCCCCCGCTGATAGTGGGTCTTTAACTAGCCCTCCAGTGTGTGCTGGGGACTGCTGAGCTGGCCTTACTACCATGTACACATGAAAGAACACCTCACTCCTCATAGCTACTGGTTTCTATAGAAACAAGAAAGAATCTGTTCTTTTGCTAAAATTTTCCCCTAAAGCTTTTTCTAGCACTGTATAAAACATTTATTTTTTGCTATCACAGTCCTCCATTTATAGCATCATTTAACCGATCAAAGAACAATGGGCTGAGTGAGGATGAGCGTGTGCTCCGTGTTCGGAAACCAAATCTGAACGCGCATTAAGCAGCCGTGGTCAGTTCTTCTCTCCTGGGTCACATTAGGACTCAAGTATTTTAGAGTAACTACTTGAAACAATGGTGAATCGGAGAGTGAAAAGGGGTCAACAAGGTATTTACTCCACCATGCGCTGACTTTTCCAATTCAGAATACTTCAGCGGTTACAGTATTTAAATGAACTCTGTCTCATCCGTGTCACCATAAATTATCCTTGAAAACTCCAGGGCTCCTGACCACAGGAACGTGAGTCACGGCCTTGACGCCTGTGTGGCTTTGCTTCGAGATAACGGCTGGGTTTCCCTGCTTCATTATCATGTGCCCTTCTCCAGGGACCACATTTGCTCAGGAGTTGCTAAGGCTAGTAAATATTGTATCTGTCCTCTTGTAATCACCAAGCAAACAGATTTGCCCTCCGTCACATAAAACCCCCAGAGCTGTTAGGTCATGAAAGAGGTATTGAACTAGGTCTGTGCTTAAAAACTAAGAATGGGAATCTCTGTGGCATAAATCAAGACTAAATCCGCTACATGGTTGCATGTGCCTAGTCTTCTGTCAGATTCCATTCATTTATTCCTGCCTCAATAAATACTGAGCGTCAACTATTTGCTAGTCATGGGGTTTCAAGCACTGCAGGTAAGGTGCAGCACTGAGAACAGACACCGTCCCTGTCCACCGAGAGTTCATAGTCTAGCATGGGAGACAGGCATTAAACAAATAATCACACAATGAACCACGATTGTAAGAAGTCCTATGAAGCAGAAATACCAAGTGCCTAAGAAGGATTCTAATGTAGTCTAAGGGGTCCCAGAGACACCTGGGTGTTCTGCTAGCACCTTGCTTATAAAACAACTACAAAGTAGGGTTCCATTTCAGGTGAAATGTACTCAAAATTTGTGCGTGTTTTGCAAAATCGTGGAACTGTCAGCGATCTTGAGAGGTGAATGGCTTCGGGTGAAATCAACTTGAAACCTGTGCGTGTTTTGCAAAATCACAGGACTGTCGGAAATCTTAAGAGGTAAATGGCTCAGCTCTTCAGAACAAATAGATGGTTTTCTCAATCTGGAGATTCTTAAGAATGAAGTCTCACAGACATCCTGGGTGGCTCATCTGGTGTTTGAACATATTATAACTCTGGGAGTTCCTTCTTAGCTACCAAGATATCTAAAGGACCACACCATGAAGTAATTCACCCATAAGGTGGTCTTCAGCTGAGGAGGCGGGGAGGGGGGGATGCAACTGCACTGAAATGCTGTATTTCATGCTCTGAATCCAATACAGGCTGAGCACCAGAGTCTGAGGACTAACTCTCTACTCCTAAAGCACATGTACAATAAAATAAATCCTTGGTATTCACGATGATCCAGTTTTGCCATTCACACAACCATTACCATTTTCACACTCTTCATTCTTTTTTCTTTTATTCTGTATCTGAACTTCTGGGACAAAGTTGGTCTCTGGTTAAAAAAGAGACACTTACACGTGTACATTGATAAACAACATGAGCTTTAAAGTCACACACATTGGGTCTGAACCCTAACTGGACCACCTATTAGTGTATAAACTTGGGCAAATCATATAACATTTTTAAGTCTTGGTTTCCTTCTCTGTGAAATGGGGATGGTAGTAACTCACGAGGTTGTGGCGACACACCTGAAAATGCACTTTTAACTGACATGTACTTTTATACATGCTTTATAAATATGTATGCGTGTATACCTTCCTACCTTATTGCTACTGCGAAAAGCAATAAAGGAAACCTCATTTAAAATGGAGTCAGAAAGCTCTGAAGGGGGAGCTCTCACGCACTACCACTCTGCCACTGGCACGCCTCAGTAGGAAAAAGTGTGCCCTGCATTCCCCAAGAGGAAGAAGCTTACTTTACACACCCGTGCAGGAGGAAGAAAGACTTTTTCTTTGCCTAGCAACAGCCCAGCCAATGAGAAACCACCACACTCAGCCAGTGAGAAGCCACCACCACCCTGAACTCCCGCTCTACTCCAAAGAACTTTCATTTAAAACAGTCCCTCCCAACTTCCTCCTTTCCTCTATAAAAGGACGGTCCTCTTTGTTCTCCAGGCTTGTCTATGGCTTGACACAGTTTGCTTGTCCCGATTGCGATTCCTCTGCTATGCTCAAGTAAACTAATTTTGCTGGTAAAATAACTAGCTATTTTACTTTTTTAATAGGATTTGTTTTTTAAAATAAATTTATTTATTTTATTTATTTGGCTGTGTTGGGTCTTCATTGCTGTGCGTGGGCATTCTCTAGTTGCGGCGAGCGGGGGGGCTACTCTTCGTTGCGGTGCGTGAGCTTCTCATTGCGGTGGCTTGTCTTGTTGCAGAGCATGGGCTCTAGGCACGCGGGCTTCAGCAGTCGTGGCTCACGGGCTCTAGAGCGCAGACTCAGTAGTTATGATGCATGGGCTTAGTCGCTCCGCGGCATGTGGGATCTTCCCAGACCAGGGCTTGAACCCGTGTCCCCTGCATTGACAGGCAGATTCTTAACCACTGTGCCACCAGGGAAGTCCTGCTATTTTATTTTTAAGGTTGACATTTCATGGTGTCAGAAGTGGGATCCGAAGGTGCCAACACCGCTCCCCAACAACAAACTAATGACTCCCAGAACTGTGTGAGGTACGCACTTGAGCCGCTTGCACTCTCTCCTTCTGTGAGTTATCTTTTTCTTCTGAGTTCAGTAAGCCTTCCCTTGGATCCAAACTCCCTTCCTTTGGTCAAGCTCTCTGACTTTATTTGGGAACTGTTTTTGTTTTTATGAAGGCATTGCCCTTTCTGGTGAGTATTCTTCTGTTTTCTAAACTTCTGAGTTTTGAGCAGTTGGATCCAACTCGGCTAAATTATCTCGGGAGTGTCCCACTTTCGGGACCCCAGCTGGTTTTATGTTTAAAAACTATGGTCCCTCCTTATGTACATTTTAACTAAATGGATCAATTTGACCAAAAACAATTTAGAACTCCAGTGGCATTTATGGGGAACTTCTGACCTCCCTAAATTTGTTTTTCTCAGAACTAAATTAGAAGATCATGGCTCTAAAATTAAACAGACTGAAAGGGATGCCTATTTTAATTGGCTCCTGGAGGCTTCCAAATTCATTCAAGACTCTAAAATCGCCTCTTTACAAAATACCATTTCTAAATTAACTGAGGCAAATAAACAATTGGAAAAAACCAAAAAGCTTCTGAGGTCTCTTTTTTCCCTCTCCCATCCTCTATGTCTCCAGGTACACTGCAGTCATCTTGTGCCAAGGTCCCACCTGGTGTCAGCTTCCTCTTTCCCTTCTGCACTGTCCCCATCTCCTCCTTTTAATCCTTTTGCTGAACTTCCCTTTTTCTCTGAACTTCTCCCCACTTTCTCCTCCCCTGAGCCTATTAAAACCTGCCTCTTTAAATCAGGCCCTCTGAGGATCCAAATGCTAAACCCCTAATTTCTTATGTTCCCTGGACTAAAGCTGAACTACAAGCTATAGTCAGATTTTCCCAAAGTAACTGAGGATCCCACAAATTTGCTGAGGAATTTAATATGGACATTCAAGCTTATCAGCCTGGTTTCTCTGACTTATATCAGCTAGCTCACATGCTTGTCAGTGAAGGTCAAGCCAAACACTGGATAAAAACTGCTAACTGGGAAAATCCAGAAGAGTCCCTAGAAGTACAACCAGGAGACCAACCCTGTGCTTTATTATATGATCAAACTCAGGGAATCGCCAGGCAACTCCAGTTGGCAACTTCTAGGGCTTTCCCAAAACCTAGTGATTGGAATAAGATTCAGACTTGCACTCAGAAACACAAATGAAACTCTGCACAATTATTACAGTCAACTCCAAACTATTTTTAAGGACAATTCTGGTCTCTGGATGTTGAATCCATTCAGGCAGCCTTTAACTCTATGTTCATTAACGGGCTGAACCAGGATCTTTCTCTTCTAGTTCAAAGAGGATGGAATGGGGAACTACATCCATCCAAATTTAGTTAATTTAGCAAACCGGCTCACCTGCACCCTGTACGATTCAACTAAAAGGAAGACCACTAAAATCCTCAGTTTTAAACTCCAACAAATGGAGGTCTCTAAAGAAACAAAAACAAACCCTCCCGGTCTCTGCCATTATTGGAAAAAGCCAGGACTGTTACAAGCTTAACGCTCCAGACACCTTCAGCCCTCTAACCAGCCTTTCCAATGCCCTCCTAACCCCCAATGATGGGGCTCTGAGGAACTACAGGGGCTCTTCCAAATCCTCCCTCTTAATCGGCTTGAAAAAACCACTCTCCAGATTGGGAATGAATCTCTCTATGACCTTATTGACACCAGAGCCTCACTCTCAGTGCTCAAGCCCACTGTTATTAAACAGCCCCTACCTCAGAATACTAAGAGGGTTCAAATGGTGGGGATCCCAAATAAAGCTCTTCAGGTTCCTGTTTCTAAACCTATCACCTTTGATTTAGGCCCTCTAAGAGATACCCACCCTTTGCTCCTTAGTTCCTCCATCCCTATTCATTTACTGGGCTGAGATTTCTTAGAAAAATATCATGCTGGAATTTCTTTCTCCCAAAAAGGGAGAATAATTCTAGAATTTGATAGCAGCAACCAAAATAGCCACCTACTGAGCGAATCAAATGACCCTTCAACATCTTTTATTTGCTCCATCTCTGATGGCACTGGAGCTAATTCTAAGGAAACTAATCATTTGTCCCTATAAGATCAGCTGCCACCCTCCTTATGGGCAAAATCCTCAACTTATATCGGCAGAATCCTCCTATTAAGATGCAAATAGATCCCTCAAAGCCTCTCTCTGGAATTAACCAACACCCCATAAATAAAGAGGCCCTCCAGGGCACTAAGCCAATAATAGATGATTATAAGACCCAGGGTCTCATTATCTGGTGCACTAGTCCCTGCAACATCCCTATTTTACCTGAAAAGAAACCCAATGACCAAGGATGGAGATTTGTCCAAGCCCACCAAGCCATAAACTATACTGTCATCCCTTGTCACCCTATTGTTCCCAAGTCCCATACTCTTTTAGCTTCATGCCCACCACAAGCAAATTTCTCACTGCGAGTGATTTACGTAGCACCTTCCTTAGCATCCCTACAGATAATGCTAATCAATACCTATTTGCCTTTATTTGGGAAGGACAACAATATACCTGGACAGTAATGACCCAGGATTTTACCAAAAGTCCTTCTTACATCTCACAAATCTTAAAAGCTGATTTAGAAGATATAAATGTTCTGGAGGCTCTACTTCATGACAATATGTAGACGGCTTGCTTCTCTGCTCCCCTTCCCAGGTCTTTTTTCAGGAAGACAGCACCCACCTATAGAAGCTTTTAGCCTCAAAGGGACATACAGTTTCTAAGGAGAAACGGCTGTTTGTTCAAACCCAAGTTCATTATTTTGGGCACCTGATCATGGAAAAAGGGCTGGGCACCTAGACCCAGATAAGCTTCATAGCATCCTGAACTTCCCAAAGCCCAAAACCAAAGTCAGTTATGAGGTTTTCTTGGGTTGGCTAGTGATTGTTAGAGCTGGATTCTGAACTTTTCTCTCATGGCCCAGCCTCTATATGCCTTACTAAAGAACAGCAAACCTGACCCTTACTACTTAGGAATATCTGGATGACCCAGCTTTTAATACCTTAAAGGAGAGCTTGATAAATCCTCCTGCCCTTGGACATCCTAAGTATCAACTTCCCCTTTTCCTCTTTACGTTGGAGAAGGAGACAAGTACTCTCGGAGTAGTCACCCAAAAACATGGGGATCACCATCGCCCCATAAGGTACTACAGTCAGCAGATAGATACTATGGTATGAGGATACCCCTCCTTACCTCAGAGCCACTTTCCTTTTACTTAAGGCCACCAAAGAGGTAGTCATGGGATCCCCTCTCACCAATTTTGTACCCCATGCAGTAGAGCCCTCCTGGATTCTCATCACACTCAACACACTTCAGCCAGTCATCTCACTTCCTATGAAATCCTCATGGCAATCACGCCTCATATAACTCTTTCTCACTGTGATAACCGTAACCCTGCCGCCTTCTTCCCTTCTCTAGGGACAACACTCCTCATGACTGACTCTGACAGATCACCTTTTGCCTCCTCACGACGATTTACAGGAAACTCCTGTCACCAATGCTGCGTTTTCATGGCTTACCAATGGTTCTTGAAGAAAGAAAATGTTAAATATTGTGCTGGATATGCAGTTGCAACTCCTTTTAAAGTCATCAAGGTGGCACCTTTGCCTTTGGCCACCTCGGCCCAACAGGCTGAATTACATGATCTTACTTGGGCCTGCATTTCAGCAAAGGGCAAAACTGCAGACAATAGATATGCCTTTGGAGTAGCTCATGACTTACTGCTATGGAAACAGCAAGGTCTCTTTATTTCTAACGGGCCTAAAATTCAAAATGGCTCTTATGTCCAGGATTTATTAGATGCCACACTCTTGCCAGCAACTTTAGCTATTATTAAGGTCCCTGGGCATTCCAAACTTGACTCCCTGGAAGCTAAAGGAAACCACATTGCTGACATTTCCAAGAATGTTGCCCTCAAAGGAACGAAAAATCAAACCTCTGTCATGTCCAAAGGGATGTTGCCCCAAATAATAACCTAGAGAAATTGGTTAGAGAAGCCCAAGAATTGGCTCCAGAAAAGGAAACACAAGATTGGAAATCTAGTAACTGTTCATTTGATAAAAAGGGAGAACTCTGGTTTGGGCCAAATAACAATCCAGCCTAGCCAGGGACTCTAAAATTCCCATTACTGACTACTGTATATGCATTAAGCCACTGGTCTGCAGATAAAATGACAATGCTTACGAATCAGTACTGGTGAGGAGATATCAATGAGGCCACAAAAAGCGCCTACTCCGCTTGCCACACCTGCCCAAGATATAATTCAGGAAAACCTGTTTGCAGTGCTCTGGAACACTTTAAATTGCCCAATGGACCACTGGAGGTTTGGGAGATGGATTTAATTCAATTTCCCCCATCTCATGGATATAAATATATTTTAGTCATGGTCTGTATGTTTTCCCACTGGGTCTAAGCCTTTCTGTGTAGACAACCTACTGCCTCTTCTGTGGCTAAAATTAGTTTAGGAAAGATTATCCTTACCCTCAGGAACCCCTCTTGAGCTCCACAGCAACCAGGGAACCCAATTTACTGGTCAAATACTACAGCAGGTCTGTGTCGTTTGGCCAGTCCTAACGCATTTTCACTGTGCTTCCCCCCCTCAATCCTCAGGGCTGGTCCAATGCACTAACAGCAATATTAAGACTCAATTTGTGCTTTTTCGCAATGGGTTTGCCACCAGGACACAGGTGTCGTGAAAACCACCGCTAAACCTAAGCAAAAATGGGAAAGGAGAAGAGCCACATCAACATCGCTGTCATCGGACACGCAGATTCGGGGAAGTCTACCACTACTGGCCGTCTGATCTACAAATGTGGTGGGATCGACAAGAGAACCACTGAAAAGTTCAAGGAGGAGGCTGCCGAGATGGGCAAGGGCTCCTTCAAGTATGCCTGGGTCCTGGACAAACTGAAAGCTGAACGTGAGCATGGTATCACCATTGATATCTCCCTCTGGAAATCTGAGACCAGCAAGTACTATGTGACCATCACTGATGCCCCAGGACACAGAGACTTCATCAAAAACATGATTACAGGCACATCCCAGGCTGACTGGGCTGCCCTGATTGTTGCTGCTGGTGTTGGTGGATTTGAAGCAGGTATTTCCGAGAATGGGCAGACCCGTGAGCATGCCCTTGTGGCCTACACTCTGGGTGTGAAACAACTAATTGTTGGAGTTAACAAAATGGATTCCACTGGGCCACCCTACAGCCGGAAGAGACAGGAGGAAACTGTTAAGGAAGTCAGCGCCTCCATTAAGAAAATTGGCTACAACCCGACACAGTAGCACTTGTGCCTGTTTCTGGCTGGAATGGTGACAACATCCTGGAGCCAAGTGCTAACGTGCCGTGGCTCAAGGGACGGAGAGTCACCCGAAAAGATGGCAATGCCACTGGAACCAACCACACTGTTTGAAGCTCTGGATTGCATCCTGCCACCAATTCGCCCAACTGACAAGCCCTTGCGTTTGCCCCCCCAGGACGTCTACAAAATTGGTGGTATTGGCGCTGTCCCTGTGGGTCGAGTGGAGACTGGTGTTCTCAAACCTGGCACGGTGGTCACCTTTGCTCCAGTCAACGTGACAACTGAAGTCTGCTGAAATGCACCATGAGGCTTTGAGTGAAGCCCTTCCTGGGGACAATGTGGGCTTCAAGGTCAAGAACGTGTCTGTCAAAGACGTTTGTCGTGGCAATGTGGCTGGTGACAGCAAAAATGACCCACCGATGGAAGCAGCTGGCTTCACAGCTCAGGTGATTATCTTGAACCATCCAGGCCAAAGCAGTGCTGGCTACGCACCTGTGCTGGGTTGTCACACAGCTCACATTGCTTGCAAGTTCGCTGAGCTGAAGGAGAAGATTGATCGTCGTTCCGGGAAAAAGCTGGAAGATGGCCCCAAATTCTTGAAATCTGATGATGTTGCCATCATTGATACGGTTCCTGGCAAACCCATGTGTGTTGAGAGCCTCTCTGACTATCCTCCTCTGGGCCGCTTTGCTGCTCGTGACATGAGACGGACGGTTGCTGTGGGTGTCATCAAAGCAGTGGACAAGAAGGCAGCTGGAGCTGGCAAGGTCACCAAGTCTGCCCAGAAAGCTCAGAAGGCTAAATGAATATTATCCCCAATACCTGCCACCCCAGTCTTAATCAGTGGTGGAAGAATGGTCTCAACTGGCCATTTAAGTTTAATAGCAAAAGACTGGTTAACGATAACAATGCATCGTAAAACCTTCAGAAGGAAGGAGAATGTTTTGCGGACCATTTGTTTTGTGTGTGGCAGTTTTAAGTTATTAGTTTTTAAAATCAATACTTTTTTTTTTTTTTTTTTTTTGCGGTACGCGGGCCTCCCACTGCTGTGGCCTCTCCCGTTGCGGAGCACAGGCTCCGGACGCGCAGGCTCAGCGGCCATGGCTCACGGGCCCAGCCGCTCCGCGGCATGTGGGATCCTCCCAGACCGGGGCACGAACCCGTGTCCCCTGCATCGGCAGGCGGACTCTCAACCACTGCACCACCAGGGAAGCCCTAAAATCAATATTTTTAATGGAAACAACTTGACCAAAAATCGGTCACAGAATTTGAGACCCATTAAAAAAGTTTAATGCAAAAAAAAAGAGACTCAATTTGCAAACTTTGTAGAAACCCTCCCATGTGTAGTATCCTGGCCAAAGGCACTGCCATTAGTCCTTCTAAATCTCATGTCTAAACCCTTTTAGAAGTGATAAACTCTCACTCTGAGATAATCACAGGATGCCCAATACACCTGGCACCTGCTTCTTTTGATCCACAACTGATAAAAGGAGGTCATCCTTCAAAATTATAGAGGCTTAATTGCTTCTGTTGAAAATAACCATGCTCTAGTAGAGCAATCTTTTCTCAGTGTCTCCCATCTTCTCTGGACACGAAGACTTTAAACATCATTCCTTACCACCTAGAGATTTCACCTATTGGACAAGACACCTCCAGAAAGAGTCCCTTCAAGCTCATTGGAAAGGCCCCTATCAGGTACCATTAACCAACCCTTGTGTTGCCAAACTCCAAGGAATAGACTCTTGGATTCATGTGTCACATCTAAAGAAAACACCAAACCCTGGCTGGACCTGCACGCAAACTGGTGACCTGAAAATAAAGATTTTCAGGAACTGAAGTGGACACAGCCTCTGAAGGAGACAGCTTTCCCAACATAACCAGACCAGGCCTGTATGCCTTTTCTCACTGTTGCTTCCCACCCTATATTCTCCTTCTCTTTACTGGAAAGACAATACTCCTCTCTGCATTTCCCAGTCTCCTGGGAAAGCAGGAAACCTTTCCGACGGTTGGATCTGTCACCAGAAACTCTGATCTGTTCATGGTGTTGGAGATCCCTTGGTTTTACCTGTAACCAGTTTCTCTTTAGTCCCAAATGCCACTGTCAGTCATACGCATAAGCCTACTGGTGTTAACTATCTGCTTAGGCTATTACAGCCAGGTGTTCCCATACCTTGTTTCAAACGTTCTCCAACCACAACCATACCAGTTCAGCTGAGCACCTCAACCTTGGCACTCTTTTTCTTTTTTAAATACGATCCATTACCCTGCACCCGAGGGAAATGCAAACAAGCTAACTCCTGTTTTCAAGGCTTTTAGAAAAGACTTCTCTAGGCTGGGATGGTACCCTACAGAATGTCATCCCAATTCCTCTGACCCCGGGCTTGGAAATGTCAATCAGGAAATTCCAGCCAACAAAGCTGCCGATAACCATATGTTAGCTGGAATCCTCTGCGCTACACCTGGCTTTATTCTTGCCTGTGGTGCTTGGCATTTCTCACGGGCATATGAATGTTTAGATAGCTGGTGAACTGGAGAGCAATGCTTATTGGGATATTTAACTGTCCCAGTCACCATTCATAACAAATCAGAAGCCTCTCATTGGTCCTCCGCATTAAAGCTCCAATGGCCACTTTAAATGGGAACTTCTAGGAGGCGCACATGACTCCAGATCTGCCCCATAGGGAAAGCCCTTCTCCCATGGGTCCAAGTAAATGCCAGTGAACGTCGGATCAGAAATCTCTCCCTAACATTAGGTTAGCTAGCCAACTCCACAGCCAAGGCAGTAGCAGCCCCCAAATGATCACCTGACTCGTTGGCTAAAGTAGTTTTGGACAACGGTACAGCCCTTTGATTATCTACTTGCTGAACAGGAGGTGTCTGTGTAATAGCAAATACCACCTGTTGCTCATGGCTAAACGCTTCTGGTAAGGTAGATATTCAACCACACAAGATCAGGGAACAAGCATACTGGTTACAAACAAATGTCACGTAACTCTCCACGGTCCTTTGATTTGTTCAGTTGGCTACCTTCAGGCCTAGGTAAATGGTGTAGAACAATCATACAACCTGGATTTGTCACGTTAATTTTCATTCTGTTTTGCATAATTATTTTTTAACTTTATACCTATTGCCTGTCAAATCTCTGCAGAAGTGATGCACCAGATAGAGTGATATTAGCTCAGTGCTTCAAAATGACCTCCAACACTTATGACTTTGATAAGATATAGACTTTAAGTGAGAGGTGCCTGAGAGTTCTCCCTCCTACCCTTTCTTGTTACTCAAATGCAGCCTCAGTGGTTTCCATTCTGTGTACTTTCTGTCAGACGTGGGACATGACAACCAGAAAAGGTCCTTCGTGGAACCAAGGGGTAAACCCACCAAAACCTGACTGATCAGCAATGCTTTATAGGAAAGATCTTGATCAAAAGGGGAAACATAAAAATAAATAAAGGAAACCTCATTCTGGGATCGACATGTACACACTGCTATATTTAAAATGGATAACCAGCAAGGGCCTACTGTATAGCACAGGGAACTCTGCTCAATGTTACGTGGCAGCCTGGATGGGAGGGGAGTTTGGGGGAGAATGGTTACATGCACATGTATGTCTGAGTCCCTTTGCTGTGCACCTGAAACTATCACAACATTGTTAATCGGCTATACTCCAAAATAACAAATAAAAAGTTTAAAAAAATGCAGTTATAGGAGTAGAGCATGTAGCAGGGAGCCTAGTATATAGTAATAATAATAACTAATTAAAGTGAAAAAAAATAAAGAAAATGGAGTCAGAAAGCCCCGAAGGGGGAGCTCTCATGCACCAGCACTCTCTGCCACTTGCAGACCCCAGCAAGAAGTGTACCTTGCATTCCCCAACTGGAAGAAGCTTACTTTACACACCCCAGCAGGAGGAAGAAAGATTTTCTGCTTGCCTAGCAACAGCCCAGCCAATGAGAAACCACCACAGTCAGCCAATGAGAAGCTGCCACCACCCTGAACTCCTACTCTCCTCCAATGAATTTTGTTCAAAACAGCCCCTCCCAACTGTCTCCTTTCCTCTATAAAGAAGGCTCCTTTCCTTAGTTCTCTGGACTTGCTTATAGCTTGCCATAGTTTGCTTGTCCCAAATTGCAATTCCTCTGTGATTCCTGAATAAATTCATTTTGCCGGTAAAATAACTGGCTATTTTATTTTTACGGTTGACACTACATACATACAACCTACCTTACTGATGTATAAACAAATCTATATATATATATATATATATATACACTTCTGACAGCCTTGCTGCTCTTTTTATCCCCAGGGTTGAGCTCTGAACCCAAAACATAGTTGTTATGCAACAAATGGTTATTGGAAGAAGGGAGAATAGAAATAAAAGTACATTTTAGAGTTAAAAATTCTGGAGGTTCTGTGTTAACATGCTGTTTTCAAAGACATGTTAACTGGGTTGACAAGGGTTTCTAATTGTACTTTTCCAATAAGTTTGAACCCAATTCTTCTGTTGACTCTGAGCAACATCAATGAAATAGAAAGAACTGTAATCAAATGCTCTCAGGGCCATAAACCTAGTTGCAAGCATATGGACCACTTCATTATACTTGCACTGCTAAGGTTTGTTAAACACCGTAGAATGGAAAAAGTTAACAAATGTGAGATTTATTTTTATCATTATTAAAATAAAATGGAAGAAGCTAAAGATAGCAGAGAACCTAAAAGCTAAAGCTAACATATTCAAACAACTATGTATTTTAAATTATTATGGCTAATGACCTTAAAATTTTTCTAGCTCCATTTCCTAGGAATAAAACCCAAATCATCTCTAATAAAAATATGTTCATAAATTTCTGATGCTGATGCCTTTAGGGGAATATTGAGTAAAGTGTTTGAAACAGTCAGTTTCCTACAACCAAGAAAATAAAATACAGGGGATACAGCATGTGTTTTTATCATATATATGATGAACTACATAATGCTCCTTCAAGCAGAGAAATATTCAACTATATACTGTGGGTTGAGAACAACTGGCCAGTCATTGACATAATTCTGAACATAACATAAACCAGAGGAAACATAGAGGAACGTATAAAGTCACCCTGGAGAAATCCAAGAAGGCTGCTTAGAGAAGGTTGCACTTGAGTTGAACTTGAAGGATAGGGTACTGGAGATGGAGAAGGTGAAGGACATCTCTTCCTGACCACTGGAAGAGCAAGAGTAAAGGCATAGGTGAGGAAGGAAAGAATGAAGAATAAGTAATTACAAATGTTAAATGGTGTAAAATGGCAGAGCAGGGCTTCCCTGGTGGCGCAGTGGTTGAGAGTCCGCCTGCCGATGCAGGGAACGCGGGTTCGTGCCCCGGTCCGGGAAGATCCCACATGGCGCGGAGTGGCTGTGCCCGTGAGCCATGGCCGCTGAGCCTGCGCGTCCGGAGCCTGTGCTCCGCAACGGGAGAGGCCACAACAGTGAGAGGCCCGCGAACCACAAAAAAATAAATAAATAAAAATAAATTAAAAAAAAAAAAAAAGGCAGAGCAGAAGGTGTGCTGAGAAAAGGCAGATAAGGCCACATCAAGATGCCTCCAAAGTAGTACACTGAGTAATCCTGATGCTTTTTTCTCTAATCAGGAAGGAACTACCAAAGGCTTCGGAGGAAAATACCTTTCTTCCAGACAGTTCATTGCCTCTCTTGTATCAGATGAATGAGGCAGCTCCTCTATAGTTACACAGGCATTTTGGACTTCACTTTCTTAATAATTTCTTTATTAGTTACTGAATACAGTCTAATGATAGTATATCTGTCATCCAAAGTGTCTTAGACATGAACAAAAGATATATTTAAAACGTATCTGGGATTGAATTCAAATGATCACATAGAGTTGAAATTTAGTCCTAAACACTGTGACATTGCCAGACGGGAAAGCGCCGCGGTAGATTTACTAAATCTTTCCACAGTGAGGGAGATGTTATTTACAGCATATTTGTTGTTCTATCGTATTTTTCCTTTCTGGGTGTATTGAGGTTTCCTTCTCACGCTGCAGAGATTCCCTTACGTTATTTCCTTTTTTGTACCCCCTTCATTCTCAGGTTAACCTTTGAAAATAAAGGGTAGACGAGTTCTAAAGAGGGTCCGTTGTCTTTCCTTCCTTCCTTTCTCCAAGTATTTACCAAACACCTGTCATGTGCCAGACACTGACTTTGACACTAGATGCACCAGAAGGAATAAGACAGAGTGCCCTGTCTACCTTCAAGGAGTTCACAGTCCCGCTGGGGAGACAGCCCAGGTTGAAATTCAGTCCCAAGACGTTTGCAAGCTTACAAATGAGTATATGGAATGGGGAGTAAAAGGTTCCCAGTGGCATGCTGCAGTTTTATTTTGCTCTTGTCTCACCAAAGATAAAACTTCAATCATTCTTTGGCAAAGACTAGTGCTTTGTTTTAGAAAAACCATTTCAAGAGACTCTAGTTACATAGACATAAAGCGCCACGATCTGCCTGGCCACTCAAGACAAAAATTGAGAGGACACGCTCAGCTCCTCCCTTTCACTCACCCTCTCCCCGCCACATACACACTCTGGCTCCATCAGCAACTATTTTTGACTCCACCTCCGACATATCTCGTGCATCCACTCACTTCTCTCCATCCATGCACGTCATCACTCGCCTGCCCCACTGCAACGGCCCCAAGAGCTGGCCTCCCTCGCCTCCTTCTTCACCTCCCTACGGTTTGTCCTCCGAAGGTGCCATTGTAACATGTAAATCAGATCATGATTGGCCCCACTTCAACTCCTCCAATGGCTTCCCACTGCAAGGGGAATAAAATTCAACTTGCTCCTCTCAGCCTCTGAAGTACCCACTGATCTGGTCCTTGCGTACCTCCATGATCTCGGCCCCTGTAAGGTTACCCTCCTTAACAAGCCTCATTTTGTTCCTTGAACAAGCCAAGCATGCCCCTGCCTCAGGGCCTTTTGTATTCCGCTGCTATCTCCTTGAATAGCTTCCCCAAGATACTCGCTTCACCAGCTTCTTCTCGTTATTCCGGTCTCAGCTCAACCAGCGCCTTCTCAGACCACCCAGGCTAAACTCGGCCTCTTCCACTTCTGTAACTGCATCACGTCATCCGATTTGACTTCCTTCAAATCACTTACTGCAGTCAAAAATGAGACTGCTGATTTTTTCACATCTGCCCACTCCAATTAGAATGTGAGCTCTGTGAAAACTGGCGCCGAGCTCCCTCCTGGCCCCTCAGCACCTAGCTCAGGGCCTAGCGTTTAGTGGATCCCTTGCAAGAAGTGGGGAAGGAAGGGAAAGGAGAGAGGGGTGGAAGGGGATGGGAGAGGAAAGGGAGGGAGGAAGTGTGGTATCTACTGTTCTTGGGAATAGCAATGAAATCACCTTCGACCTGAGTGCAGTTGTTTTCAGGTTCGTTTTTCTTGAACGATTGAGTTGGCCTGTCTGTAGCTTTGGTTGCCTATATAGGGCTTGGGACAGGGAAGGGAGCATGGGAGACAGATTGTTCTTTTGACTCAGGTGAGAGGACAGGACTCCAGCCCATGGGTGGCCTGTTACCTGTGAGGATGAGTGAGGCTTGGGCTCTTTCTGAGAGTTGCTTGCATGAGTCAAAGCGCCCAGGGGAGATGCCCCGAAGGTGCTGCCTTCCTGAGGGACTTCGCAAGGCTCTAAGCAGCTGACTCTCTGCTGTGTCCATGGGTTTGTATGCTAGTGTTGCACGTCTTTTACTCACCATTCAGCCGAGACTTCTGAACACTAAATCAATACACAGCCCCCAGGACAGCACTGGCTGTGTCTACATGATGCCAAAGCGACCTGCCAATTGATTAGATGCGGTTAAAACAGAAATCAGTCAGGTAGACAGATTCAACAGCATGCAGACAGAGCCACGCCGTCACGAGCTGGCATGACCGTGTTGTCTTAAACTGCTAAAAAATTAACAATACTGGAGGCTGGGGAACTCGCCACTTTCATTAACATTTTCCCATAAGTAAGTTCAATAATTTCCCAGTGTCTACAACTAGGATTAAAACTCATGGACCCTGAATTTTAATCGCATGAGCTCCACGTGCGAGGGGCCATTTCAATACTGACTTTTGCGTCTCTGATTTGAAGTGATCATGCGTATTGTATAGTTTGCTCCACCTTTTTATTTCTTTTAGTGGGTGCCCTAGGGTGAACCAGCTCAGTTGAGGGCAACTCGCCATTGAGCCACTGTCATAAAAATATGTTAAAGAACGTGGCTCTCTAAGAAAGTAAAGCAGCCCCCCAAAGCTTGGCCACACAGAACCCCCAGGCAAGATTCCCACGTGTTCTGGAGTATTCCGTGGCCCTTGAGGATCAGGGCATCACCCCCTGGACGTTCTGGTTCAGCGGGGCGAGCCGGGGCACTGGCAGTGCCTGGCACGGTGGGGAAGTGCTCCCCACCCCAGGGTGCCGAGGCAGAGGCAGAGGCGAGGCAGGGCCCGGGCCCCAGGAGAAAGCCAGGAGGGCTTCTGGAAGTGCCCGCTGAACGCTGACCTTCGGCAAACCATCCTCTGCCCCGAGGCTTTGCTGAGCTGGGACTGAATCCTTCTGGGGTTCTGCACAGGCCATGAAGCAAAATGGGTGCAGGGACGGGGTCACCGAGGGCACGTCATCACCCACTTGGCGAACCTGACTCCCTGCGTGCCCTCAGGAGGGAGAGTCTCTAGAAGCAGTTCCCTCTGTGGCACTTGTGTTTCCCAACCAGGGTCCCTACGGACCCAGCGGTGTGGTTAGGAACAACTGGAAAACGTCAACGCGCAGGTCAAGTTCTAAAAGACTCAGAGGTTAATTTCACTTATTCATTGAACTCCTTTATGCACTTGGTTGTTGTTTTTAACAACCAGCAAATATTTCTGAGTACCTACTGAATGTCTGGCTGGCCCAGTGGATACAAAGAGCCTAAGATGTGGGCTTGCTCCTCAAGGAAGCCATAGCGCTCCGGAAGAGGCAGACAAACAATGACAGACAAGCATGGCAAGCGCTGTCAGCAGAGCTGCAGAAAGCACCGGGGAAGCCCAGAGGTAAAATACATTCTGCCTAAGAAGCCTGTGGGGGGAGAGGGTGGGGGAGAGGGAGGGAGGGAGGGGGAGGGAGGGAGGGAGAGAGAGAGAGAGAGAGAGAGAGAGAGAGAGGGAGAGAGGGAGAGAGAGAGAGAGAGAGGGAGAGAGGGAGGGAGGGAGAGAGAGAGGGAGAGGGAGAGAGAGAGAGAGGGAGAGGGAGAGAGAGAGAGAGAGGGAGAGAGAGAGAGCGCGCGCGAGAGAGCGAGCGAGAGTGGGAGAGGGAGAGGGAGAGGGAGAGAGGGAGAGAGAGGGAGAGAGAGAGAGAGTATTAGAGTTGGGCTTTCAGGGTGAGCAGAAGGTGCCCAAAAAACCCAGTCATCAAGTGAATTGGAATTTTAAGGCAATTTTTTTTTTAAATCAAAATTAATGGAACATTTTTTCCTTTTGCCTCAGGCTCCAGTGTCCCTGAGAACAGTACCATTACTGATCCTGTCTGCACTTAAAAATTAGATTTTTTTTCATTGTGGATTTTTTTTAATTTTGATTTTTTACAAAGACCCCATTAAAATATTATTTGTCTTGATGACTGAATTTTCGGTGCCACCTGAAATGATGGGCTGGGGCGTCTGACCTGCCTCACCCTAGTCGTAGCCCTTCCCTAAGCCAGGCAATCTATGTGACGAGGGGGTAGACGATCAGTCCATTTTCCCACCCAGTCGACTAGAACAGACCAACTCGAACTGCCAGACTAACTTCCCCGGCATTACCTCAAACATTCAGAGTCATACCTGTTTTCTTCAAGGGGAAACCTCACCGGTCACTCCCATTTTCCCTCTATTATCTAGCACACGGAAGGCAGCAAGAACTGAGCACACAGAATTCGACAGGCAGCTCCCTGGCCTACCAGCTCCCGGGGTTTCTGGTGTCTGTCAATGGCTCTCCTCTAAGTGAAGTCAGTACTTCAGAAAAAATGGCCGTCCCCACTCATCAGAGCGCCGAATGGCATCCATTGCTATTTGCCTCCCTTTTACTAAAGTAATGCATTTGGCACCGGTAAATAAGTTCCCCTTAGCTGAGTAAAGCTAAAGAGCTGGTGCCAGTCTCTCCGAGAAGGCGGGCGGGGGGACGGAGCCATTTCCAAGAATCCCAGGCTATAATTTCTACATTACAGTGTTATTACCAAGAGGTGGTTTTGTTTAGCACATCCTTTTCCGTTTCTTTTCTTACACGTCTGGAGACAGACATGAGAGCATACGTGCTCTCTATTATTTCTTCTAAATATTCCTCTTGTTTAAAAGGGAAAGGTGGGCATTGGGAACCCAGCTTGGTGACAGAGCCGCTATATATATATATATAGGTCTCTGAATGAGCCTCTATGGCTTCTGGCTTCAAAGATACAGCACGGTGAGCAGGGAAAACACTGAGGCCCACAAAACTGCCTCTCACTCTTAGGGCTCGTAACCTCATTGATTCCAGTCCTGATTTATGGCATCATTTGTTCCTGATAAGAACTACTCACCTGCACAACTCTACCAGGAAAAGGTGAAATAGAAGCTAGCAGGGCAAATAGAAAGGGAAAGGAAAAATCAAACCAGGTGAGAGCTTGACAAAATCACTGCTCTTGCACGGATTCTTTGTTCATTTACTACAACTTGCTCTGTAAAACTGGCTTGAACAGCCCTGATTTTTCCCTTCATCCTCCAAGAGAACAGCTAGAATGCTGGGGACCAGTAATCTACAACTCTACCCAAGACCCATGTGTTTATCAAAGGCAGTGAAGCATCGGATGGGGTGAAATATCAGATCAGCCTGAGTTCAAATCTCACCTCATCCCTTTACGAGCTCTGAACCTTGGGCAAGTTACTTAATCTCGGCACCTTTTGAAAAGATGGGTGCCTAAGGTTCTCAAAAATTCATGGGTGAATGAGTGAAAGCATAGCAAACACACTGCCTGACGCACAGTAAATATTCAACAAAATGCTAGCTATTACTATCAACAGATATTTTTGAGAATATTTACATTCATTTATATTAAGATACATTTTAGGGACTGTTCTTAACATATACAACAGGTCAGAATGAGTTTTAGTGTCATTACGGTCAATAGCTTAGAATTTTTAAGAAACCTCATTTTATTTAAATGGAGTAGAACCATAAAATAATGAGACTCTTCAGATAACAAACTAGCAGACATTTGACATTCAAATGAATGCCGGCACCTTCGAAGCAGCCCATGAGGAAACTGTACCCTGTTTTCAAGGAGACAGACATTGCTCAACCGAGTTTGGAATTCCTCTGAGGGAATTACCTTCAGCTATAGTTATGAACCAGGCATGAAAATGAGGCTCATTATTTTCCAGGCACAGCTATTTCATCCTTCAGTAAAATGTGTATTCGACCTTATCAGCCTCCCTACTCACCAAATCTGGTTCCAAATGACTTTTGGTTGTTTCAGGAAAAAGAAAACAAACACCATTGCTCTCAAGAGATAAAAACCTGAGGCCTAGAATGATATTCAGAAAGAATGACGCAAAGATTCCAGAAGCCACTCACAAAGACAGGGTGGATGGGTACTGCTGTTTTGGACATGGTTGTTAAATTGCAGCCACTTTCTGGTCAACGGTAGGAAGCCTACAGCCATTTATAGCAAGTCTATTTCCTAATGAAACGCTGTGACCATTTCCACTTCTTGAAAATGATTCTCTGCCTATTTTGAGCGTTTATACAAAAACAGCAATCTTAGCAATAATAATCCCTCTGAAATCATATCTTTTTAAAGTTACCCTAAAAGTGGAAAGGCCATTCAATTTTGATCTAGCCAGCTATAGAACGCAAATATTTTTAAGAGGAAACACTACGCAGCCAGAGGAGAAACTTCTTCCACACAGGGTTAATAACGAAAATGCTGATATGACCTTAAGTATGGTGGCGCCCAGAACCAGCGCTATAATTAATCTAAATGTACTGTAATTACACTAAATGTTACTTCTGTAGAATAGTTCCAAATCATGTGGCTTTTTTATGCTTAGATAACATGCAGTTTATTTCCAATCATGGATGTAGGCATGATTTGCTAAGGGAACATTAGGTCTGGAAGCAATATCTTAATCAAATCAGAATTTCTTCTGGAAAACAAATCTTTGGCTTTTGAAGAACTAGCAGCATCTAATGCCTTAGGGTAGAGATGTGAAACTGAGCTGAAATCCCCACCCCCTGGATCTCTCCCTCTGCCCTCTGGCTTCCAGTCACTCACGGGTACATCCGTGTAGCCTCCTACACTTTCTATGCTCATAAACCACCACAGCTATGTCTAAATTACACCCTGGAAACTCCACGTAGAAAATCAGTTGTAGGAAAGTTCACCTTGTGTGGTTTATTCATTTTTTCAGAACAGAAGCTGGTTCCTTTTGGAAGGAACTCATTTAAACAAAACCTAACAGCAAGCATCCATAAATTAGAAGGTTATTGGTATGTGCATAATTTGATGCATAAAAACTGAATGAATATTCCAGGGATGAAAATGCAGCCTCTTACATATGCAGAAAGATTTTTATTTTTATTTTGGTGATGTTACTTTTGTATGGGAGGACTGACTGGGATGGGACACCAAAGTCATTGGCTGCTGTCATCTTTATGTTTTGTGGTTCTTTCTCCATGCTCATCTCCCCAGTGCTGGGGGATTAAACAGTCACTGTCCCCCAAAAAAATGCCAATCTTGCTGAAGGGCATATCTCGACAAATCCAAGTCTGGTGCTCCAATCAGGAAGCAGAACATGTTATAGATGGAAAAGGTGGTCGAAACTGCCTTATCAGGGCAGAACTTAGACTCAGTCTAGGTCTAGGACAATATGAATATGTATTTTTAAATACAGGTCAGATGAGGATTAATTCTTCCTCTTCATCATGCACAGCAATGATCAAGTACTCAGTGGGTGGATGATGAGAAGACAAAGAACAAAACACAGGTTCCAAAAGAGACTGGAATCCTCTCGCTGCCCTTTCACTACCTTTTGTAGCAACAATGGAATCAGACATCTCCACCAAAACTCTTGTTAATGTGCCCTGTTTTTAACTGGTGTGAGTTCAGTTCCCCAAACTGCAGGGTAGTGAGCAGCTCACACCATGTGTGGGGGACAGAGGCTGGAACAGTGAAAGAAATGAACCCTAGAAGCCAGGTGATCATGGAATGTGAAACGAGATCCCAGAGGTCATGGAGGCGAACCCATTAATTTGCAGGTTGGGCAACAGGCACAGAGGCGTTAAGTGACCTTGCCCAAGGTCACGAAGCAAATGAAGGGCAGAAAAAGGGCTAGAATCCAGATATCTTAACTTCTGGGCCGAGGCTCCTTTTGTTGGGCAGCAAGATGCCTCGCCTCTGCAGGGGTTGACTCAGGGGAGCGCCCTGGAAGAGCTGCACTCATTCTGCCGATGCTCGCAGGCACCAGTCCACCCATTTGCCCATCTAGCCACTCAACACACATCTGTGGAGCAAAAATCGTGTGCCAGGCCTGGTGCCAGGAGTTACGCATTCAGTGAAGTCAATAAAAAACTGAAGCCTGAGCAGAACTGCAAAAGGACTCGGTACAGAAATGGGGTGAAAGACTGAGATACGGCGTGGCCCCTAATCTCATGGAGTCTGAAATCAGGACGGTAAAATGTGGTAAATGCAAATTCAACCCAACAAGCGACCAGTCTATTCCGGTTTTATTTAAATACTTGAATAATCCCAAATATTGGTAAATACTGAAGAGGATTTTCAAAATGTTTTCAGTAGGAGTGAGACTGCGAGGGGGTCCCCATTCTCCCCTCCAATCTTATCTCCCTCCACTCATCCCCAGCCCACACACACACTAGGCACATGTAAACTTGACTACACCTCTCACTCTTCCCCAACAGCCCATGGCACTTCTCAGGTCTGCCTCTCCTCCTAAGAAAACAGCTACTGCTCGCTAAACCCCTCATACAGATATGAAGCTTTGGGAGCCTGCAGACCATGCTGCAGTATCCCTAGCAACTAGCCTAGCACCTGGCACAGGGTGAGTTTTTAAAGTATCTGCTGAACAAACGAATGAATGAATGAGCCATCACTGCAGTACACTTTTTTTGACACCTCTGGTAGGTAAGTATCATTATCACTGTTTTATAGATGATGGAAAAGAGGCCCAGAGATGTGAAGCAATTGGCCCAAGGTGACACAGCCGGTAAATGGTGGAGCTGGCCATCAGCCTGACTATTAACTCGTGCTCTATTCATTCTTAGTCCCTGTTCTTTCTGCTGGTCCCTTTGCCTCATCAACTTCTAACCATGCTTTAAAGGTTAGGCCTCATCTTCCAGAAGTTTCCTCTAACCCAAGGGCTGTGTCATATTTCTCTGAAATGGTGCTTGGAAGTATCCTCTTCCACTGGGTTGTGAGCTGCTCCAGGGCCAGGACAATGTCATTGTTTTTCTCTTGCCAGTTTTCTGTAGACGCCCTGCACTTACGAAGCACTCAGGAATATCAGTGGAAGGAAACTGAGGGGTGAGGACGGACAACAACAGCTCGAAGCTCAGGTACAGTTTGGGTCTTCAGATCACGTCACAGAAGGGACCTGTCTGCCTCTTGTCCACAGGATTCCAAATTCAGTGTCACTGGAAAATGGAAATCCAGGGAGAGCATTCTGTTTGAGCAGCCCCTATTCACTCAGCTCCAGAACTTGATTATACCCCTTTCAGAGAAGGTCACAACAAATTTTATGCTACGTGTATTTTAATACAATTTTTTAAAAATTAGCATCCTAATTGAGATGTGTTATAAGCATAAACTATATATCAAGTTTCAAAGACTTGTTACCAAAAAAGTGTAAAATCTCTTATTATAATTTCTACATTAATTTTCTGTTGGAATAATAATGTTTTAAATACACTGGGTTCAAAATAGAGTATCAAAATTAATTTCACCTGTATCTTACTTCTTCTCATGTGGCTACTAGAAAATTCTAAATGACACATGTGGCTTGCTTTGATTGCTCTTGGGCAGAACAGGTCTCTATCTTGTTTGGGGTGGTAGTCACCTGGGTGCATGCAATTGTCAAAAATTGAACTGAACACCTAAGACCTGTGCATTTTATTGTGCTATAGTTCAATTTAAAAAATCACACACACACACACACACACACACACACACACACACACGAAAGAGAAAGAAGGCTACAGAAGAGTCTTCATCCTTTTTCATCCTCAAAGACTATTCTGACATAAAGGGGAAAAGCGGTACACGGGCCTCTCACTGCTGTGGCCTCTCCCGTGGCGGAGCACAGGCTCCGGACGCGCAGGCTCAGCGGCCATGGCTCAGGGGCCCAGCCGCTCCGCGGCATGTGGGATCTTCCCGGACCAGGGCACGAACCCGTGTCCCCTGCATCGGCAGGCGGACTCTCAACCACTGCGCCACCAGAGAAGCCCGCACGTTTTTTAATTCCTACTAGATGTCAGGTCTTCGGTGCAATTCCCTGCCTCCCCACGAAGCTCAAACTATTGCGGGAAAACCCTCTCATTTCCTATTGTTTTGCTTTACCTGCCACAAAGCAACAAATACTCAGAATGGAGCCAGGACCCTGACTGACTTAGCAGTTGTCCCTACAAAGGTCATGAGTAAGGGATGTCCTGATTTCCACATCTAGAGGTAAACAGGCTTTGAGCAAAACATATTAGAGAAAAATCGAAAACCAGCAAGTCTTCCATTCTCCCACATATGACTTCTTCATTCATGCAAAAGCATCTGCGCTGTGAAGCCGGGACTCGCTTTGTGATATTCTACTCGGTCCCTCCACTCAAAGACGAAACAGCCAAGTGAGCAGAACCAACGAGTCGTTCAGGAACGCCGCCCAGAGCACACTGAGAACCAAAGGCAGTCAGAGGCCCCACTTTTGCTCTGCTTGCCTGGCAAAGGCTATTTGGCCAATGCGCCCTCGTGTCTGACTCCACGGGAAAGAAAGGGGCACTGGCCAGGAGCCCGCCCCAATCCGGGGCATGGGTTCCACCTTTCCTCTGGCCTGGGAAGAGCCTGACTCCTAAAGGGCCAAATGGCCAGTTCCAGCCGGCCATCGAATCAGAGCTGCCACACATCGGGCGAGGCCACAGATTTGGGGTCTGCGTACCACAGTTCAACGCCCACCTTCCCCCTCACTGTCTATGAGTTAGAGGACATGTGGCTGGATGCGAGGTCCCCGAGACCAGCCTCAGGTACAATGATGCGTTCGCTAGAATGTACTCGTTTATTATATGAGTACGTAAAGAAGTAACACACAGTTGTTGTCAAGTAACACTGGAAATTTCAAAAAAAGTCCAAAGAAGAAAAATTAATGCCCAGTATGTGGATGTACCAAATTTGATGCATTTCTTCTCTTGTTGCGGAAACTTTGGACTGTTTCCCATTTTAGGTCTGTTTTATGACTTAACCTGTTTAAACGTAGGCATGGAAATCCATTCCCTACCTCCGCAAGGAGACTTGGGCATTTAAATAATTATCTTCTACAAATGTACACCACAAAGGTCCTGATTCCTGATACAACTTCTTTTCACAACATTCACACGAAATGTCCTGGGTTAATATCCCATTTGTTCTCAATCTTTAACATTTTACCGACGCTGACAGACTTCACTTGGCTAAATCTGAATTCTGTCAACTCTCATTGTAACAAAAATCCAGTCTTGGAGATGAGAAGCAATCCACTGGGGGCTAAACAACAGCGAATCAATAGTTTCAAGCTGAGGGACCATCCTGGAGCCTTAGAGGAAGCTATTTGAAGATGCTTCATAAACTATTAAGCGTATCGGTTTCAATAACCAAGAGGGAGATGCAGTAGCCTCCTTTTCTGATGCTGCCTAATCACGATCCTGAGTTCTAGAAATAGCAACTGGGGGAAGGAAGAGCCGAGAGTGGTCAAACCAGATTTTTAAAAAACTCATCACAAAACCTCCATTGTCATCATCCAGGTTTAGATACAAAATGCTTGCTAATCCTCTGTAAATCTCACTTTGGCATATCCAGGCCTGGGATCCACAACAGAGACAGGATTACAATGCACCCGGGGATCAGACAGCCCCAGACACTCTTACAGGCCTGGAAAGATGAGCCTATGAGGAAAGGGAAATGAGGCTGTGATAATTCAGCCACAAGAAGAGTAGACCGAGAAAAGAATTTTATCTGCAACATGAGGAAATTACCTTAGCTACAGTGGCAAATATCCTAGTGGCTGTCTGTCCATTCTTTCATCTGGGCATCCACTCCACAAACATGTGCTCGGAACTTACTTGCTAGCCAATTCAATGCGGTTCCAATAAAGGCTCGTTCATGTATTTGACGAGTGTCCGTTAAGCCTCTGCTATTTTCAGCTAAGGAAGGAAATACAGAAGTCATTGACACCGCCCCGCCCTCAAGGTTGTGAAAACGAATTCTCAGGACACCTTTGGAAGCAAACGACACCTCCATTTGCCTAGAATGGTTAATCCCTATATCATGAGGACAAATCAGATAACCTCTAAAAGTTTCTTTCAGCTGTATGATCCTTACTTTTGAACAAAGTAAAACAGAAAAATCAGAAAAACCAAATATTTTATACCAATCAGTTTTTAATGACAGGTTATATTTGGAGTCTTTTTAAAAAAATGGTAAAAGGTCTATCTAGCCAGTGTATATGAAGGCACACATACGTAAAAAGATTACATTTTGAGCCTTCTCTTGAGTCTGTGAGCTAATTGGTCAGAATCCATTCCATTAAAGGTATCCCCGTCTTATGGTGATGCTGACCGGAACAACTAGACCATGTTTTAAAGGAAGTGGGAAACGGCTGCTTTACACGGTCGCCTCCTTAGACGTGGATGAACACTGCAGATGCAGACAGAGACAAAATGCAAACGCTGAGAACTCTGTGTGTGGCCAATCATCGGGAAGTAGCGGCTGGACATCAAACATTTTCTCCCATCTCCCCAGCACAGAATGTCTGCTGGTGAAACCCACGGGGCAGAGGGCACGGCTCGATGGCCACGGGCAGTGGGAGCACAGGAGTTGATCTCGGCCCTCCCACTGAGGAGTGTCCAACAGCATGACATGCTGAGCTATTTCAGGCAACCACAATGGACTTGCAGTGGCGAGATGGCTGAGTCATACTGGCCATACAGCACCACCATGTCCTGCTTAGTTAGCACGTGGCCTGGCCTCTCTCGAATCGTGAGTAAACTGTCCAGGGACAAGAGCTCGGCGGTGAGAGCAGAGGAGAGTGATAGATGGAGGATGAAGAGGAGATGAGACTCTTTTCTCAGGACACGCCTAGCCAGACGGGTAGCGCCGAAGAGAAGGTGATACCTCCGGCTAAAATCCTTGTCTCCAAGGAAGGGCTCTTTCCTTGTTTGAAATGATTAAACCTGGACACTTGGAAAGTCAACACTTCTGTCTTGACAGCTTCTGACTTCATAGAGGAGCCTGGGGACCAGACCCAAATCATGGAAACTCAGTTTCCTGGGTCATTCATTGCCTAATTCCCCCACATCCCTCTTGGAGGCATGTTGGAAGCTCTGCTCCTGAAAAGTATTCACAGGCCTTCCTGAAAGGTGAGAATAAAAGAATTCCCTTCCTCAGAGCCATTGCGGGGCTCAAATGAGAGAAGGTACAGAAGACGCCTGCCACAGTCAGGGGCCCATAGCAGGGGCTCTGGTCCCTTCCACGTGTCCTGGTCTCTCCGGCCTCTGTGGTAGGCAGGTCACTGATGGGCAGAGACACATGCCTTTTTACCTTCACAGCGGCCAGTCACAGTACTTCTCCAAGTGCCAGGGCCTGAGCAGCTGCAGCAGAATGACCCTGAGCACTTAGCAGATGTGCAGATTTCTGGGCCACATCCCAGACCTACAGAATCTAAAATTCTGCTGAGGGTTCCAAGGGCAATCCTTAGGCCCACTAGGGTTTGAGACCCATTCGATCAGGATGGATCCTAAACACACACACAGTTCCCTGTTCCGGATCATTTATCTTACATTTGCAGACGACTATATTCAAATGAAAATATCCATTGAAGAGGAATGGCTCATTCCAAAACGACAAGGAGGGTCCAAATGCCTGTGCTTAGAAGTACATCGGTTGCTAAAACCATCACCTTCTGTTTTCCAACTGGTCACCAAACTGGACTTCCTGGCCCCAATCCCTCCGGCCCAGGACACCAACGAAACTGCCCTAGCTCTAATGCCACTCCCTGCTCACTTGCACTGGCTCCCAGAGTCCGCATTCCCTGCCCGAATAGCCAAGGCTGCCAGCAGTGTGGCCACAACACAGTGTACCACCCTCACCTTCTGCTACAGCCTGCCCTGCAGCCAGCCAAATGAATATGCAAACGGTTCCCTGGACATACTGTTTTGCTTTTGCCTTTTCTCCCTGTATCCTCCACTTAGACTGTCCTTCCTTATCTCCTCATGGACAAAGCCAGTCTCAAGGCCACTCTCACCGTGGGAAGGGAGCTGCCCTTCCTTTGCATTCCCAGCAGGCTCCCCCCCCCTTCACAGCTCTTAACCCTGTCTACTTTTTATGTGTTTGTGGGCTGTATTACATCCTCAACCAGACTGTAAATTCCTTGAGGGCAAAGTCAACGTCTTAGTCACGAGTTTATTTTTCACAGCCCCTCGTGCTTACTAGCTGCTCAATAAATATACGTCTGGTAACACACAAACAACGAGCGAGACCCAATCAGCGCTAAAGTGTTAACATCTTGGCAAACTAAACAGTGTCATACGTCTCAACGATGCTCCCACCAAGACTCTACGCACACCTGGCCTGCAGAGAAGGAAAACAAGGGCACAAATCCTCAGGATTTGTCATATGACCGATGAACTGATTAGAACTATCCCACCCAAGGGATTCTCCCCCTCAGAGGCAAAGAGGAAAACCTTTTATGTTTAGAATGCTGTTGAAGCAGTCAAACATGGAGGAAATGTCAGGGAAACAACAACATGGAAACACAGCATGATACAATAGACACTGGATGTCAGAATCAGTTCTGGCATTATTTTCTTCCTGTACATTCCTCTCCTACATGGGGAGCAATGCAGACCACATATGGCAGCCACCTAAAAGCTGGAGATGCCATTGTAGAACACTGGCTTCTATCAAGAAAAAGCAAAACGAAAGACGGCTCCTAAGTGTGCGGTCATTATCATAGTTGGTGGTGTGTGTGCGTACACATCCATCTTTTGTGTCTCCTTTACACGAAGAAACAGGGCACAAGATCAATTTATGCCTTTAGCAAATCAAACAGAACAGCCATTTACCTGGGCCATCTAGGAGGGCAGGTGCCCACTGTGACCCCAAAGCCACTGCTATAAATGGGGGTAGGCTGACTCTTCTAAGTGGTTCTGTTTCCCTTTAAATAAAAACTATAGAACCAAAGCAAACTTGAAAGTCTGCGGGGGAGAAAAAGGTTTAGCAAGATTTACAAGCTATATTCAAAGCAAAGATTGCTGCATCTGACACCATTTAGGACTACTTTTTAAAAATTTTATCTTATTATTTTTTTATACGGCAGGTTCTTATTAGTTATCTATTTGATACATATTAGTATACATATGTCAATCCCAATCTCTCAATTCATCCCACCACCACCACCCACACCCCTGCTTTCCCCCTTTGGTGTCCACACGTCTGTTCTCTACGTCTGTGTCTCTATTTCTGCTTTGTAAATAAGATCTTCGATACCAGTTTTTTTCAGATTCCACATATGTGAATTAATATACGATATTTGTTTTTCTCTTTCTGACTTACTTCACTCTGTACGACAGTCTCTAGGTCCATCCACGTCTCTACAAATGACCCAATTTCGTTCCTTTTTATGGCTGAGTAGTATTCCATTGTATATATGTACCACATCTTCTTTATCCATTCGTCTGTCCGATGGGCATTTAGGCTGCTTCCATGACCTGGCTATTGTAAATAGTGCTGCAGTGAACATTGGGGTGCATGTGTCTTTTTGAATAATGGTTTTCTCTGGGTATATGCCCAGCATTTAGGACTATTAATGGTACTTGATAATACTGATGTCACTTTTTATGTACAGTAATATAATTAGCAGTGCTGTTACTACTATCTTGCCTGTGCCACTAATTACATCTCTATAAACATAATTTACTAGATGGGAAAAGTGAAGAATTTTTTGAAATAAATCTATCCCATGGTATCACGCCAAGGTAGAAAAGATTACATTCTAGTAACAAACATTAATAATACCTACAAGTGAAAAGTTTCATGATGTTAATCAACATATTAATCACACAGTATGTCCCGAGCTCTGGAGGTGATGCGTCCCAACATTTCTGTTTGCATCTTACCTGTAAAAATAGGCCCAGTGCAGAGAGAATCTGTTGGTAATTGTGGTTCAACATGACATGGATGGAGCCCATGCCAAACACTCAGCCCTGAAAAAGTGGGGCAATATCCCTAACCCCACGCACGCAAGAGCCTAGATACCCAACAACTATGCCGTCGGCTTGAAGTCTTATCGTTGCATCTACAAACCAGGTGATATGAGGATAAACCATGTTCACTGACAGATTCCAAAGCAAACGTAAACTCTGTTGAGAATAAAGCCTGAAGGGTAGACTCTTACTGGCAAGTGCACACGACTAGAGTGATTGGCCTGTGGAATCCTCTTCCTGATGGTATGATGAAAAACAAACACCCCGGGCTTCCCTGGTGGCGCAGTGGTTGAGAGTCCGCCTGCCGATGCAGGGGACACAGGTTCGTGCCCCGGTCCGGGAGGATCCCACGTGCTGCGGAGCGGCTGGGCCCGTGAGCCATGGCTGCTGAGCCTGCGCGTCCGGAGCCTGTGCTCCGCAACGGGAGAGGCCACAACAGTGAGAGGCCCGCATACCGCAAAAAACAAAAAAAAACAAAAAAAAAACACCCCCTTCACTATATACAAGCTATGAAGCCCCAAGGAAACTTAATTTTACTACAGTGTTTGAAGGATAGGCTGTTTTAAGTGCACTCTCTGGTTAAGTGAAGGGTTCATTGAAAAGTTTTTATTTCATCTGTTATTGCTAAAATTCCTTTGAAAATGTGTCATGTCCCTTCCACTTTCCTGCCTTAATAAGTACAGTAATAAGGTACTTACCATTCTGTATATGGAGATGGGTAGCAGAATGGAAGGAATCTAGCCTCATTTCATGACATAACTGAGAAATTTAATCCAATTCAACCTAGCAAGCATCTATGTATTTATTTATTGTGCTTAGAACAGAGATGACTACTGCATGCTGCGGGTAGGCAGACACTGACAGCAATTGTTTCCTCATCTCTTGAATTTAAAGAAAAGAGTAGAAAAATGCTGATGTAGATTCTTCGTTGGTTGGTGTCCAATTAACTGGATCATTACTATGCTTGTAGAATGGACTAGAAAAAAAAACGATTTAATAAGGTACAAAAACCTTAATACCACCTTGCCCTCAGAGTCCAGGCACAGAGGCCCCAGGTCTACGTCAGGTGCCTCTGGTGTCCACACACAGGGCACCTTGCACTTGCCCTTGTCACTGTTCACCGGCCTAACTGCCTGTCTGCCCCCCTCCAACCAGGACAGTTCCCGTCGCATAGCGGGCACCCTTCATCCCTCCATTCGTCCACTGCCCTGTGAGTGTGTGTCCAACGCTTAGGGCAATCGTTCTCCAAGTGGAGTCCCCAAAAGGCAGAAGTGGCATCACCTCAGAGCTTGTTATAAGTGCCCATTCCCAGGCCCCACCCCAAACCTAATGAAAGAGAGCCCGAGGGGGTGGGGCCCAGCAGTCTGTGGTTTAACAAGCCCTCCAGGTGATCCTGACGATCATCCCAATCTGCATACTTCCTAGGGGAAAAGGGGACACCCTTGACAATTACACCTGGAAAACAGGTACAAACCGGGACAATCCCAGGCCAACCAGGATGCACGGTCACCTTACCTATGCTGCCTTATTATGGGGTATCCACTTCAAAGGGATACAAGGTACATCCGTCTTATTTTCAATTCCACTCTACAATGGCTCACGCTAGTGGAGTCCTGTGTATTTGACAAAGACTTTTAAACACAGCAGGGACACCAACAGCCCTCCCGTACCCAACTATGAAGTACAATCAAGACTGTGTTATTCAAAAGATAAACAAAAAGCACAGCAGGGCGAGAGAATGCACCTAGATACTTTGCACAGTGCTTCACACAGTGGCACAATATAATGGAGAGGCCTGAGCCGGGAGTTCAAGGAGATGGTGTTCTAACGCCGGCGCTGGCCCCAAGGTCATGGCGTGATCTGGGGCAGGGCATTCCCCTCTCCAGCCTGTTTCCCGGGCTGAAATGAACGGGCTGCAGTGACTAAAGCTGGATCGACTTGAGCAACGAAATAAATAAAAACTGTATTAGATGATAGCCATTGAATACAATAAACACCCACAAGTTCCTACTAATATAAATAAAAACGATTGAACAAATCAAGGGGAAGAAAGGATAACCCTCATTTACAAAAGAATTCCAATTACTAAAGGTAGAAGGAATGCTGAAATTAGTGGGTGCACCTTTAAGGAGCAATGGGGTATTTCCATAGTGTCAAAGCATCTCCTCCCTAATTTACTCTTGACTGTGTAGATTGTCCCATGGGACCATCCACTCTGCCAATGGCCATACGAACTGAGCTCAGTGGACTCCCAGTCTCACGTCTTTCTCACTAAAGGCTTTGTGAGAAGAAGCCTTCTTAGAAACTCCTACGCCTGATGGCATGGCAGTTGGCAAAGCCTCAAAGTACAAAAGAAAAAAAACAATAGCTGGTTCATACAGAATTGCCCTGCATCGTGCAGGAGAAAATACTAAGCTCATGAGCGATAAACACGTAGCGAAACTTGGCCACTACAGTCTGCTCTGCAGCAGCCCCAAAGCCCAAAACAGAGATGAACCGAGATGTAGACACGCACACACAGGCACCCACACACAGACACACCCATTGTGAGACTCTCACTCGGTCCCAGAGGAAGAAACCGTCCCCCCCAAAAAAGAGAGGATAGAAACCCACCTATTTTCTTAGGGCATCAAGTCATTTCCCACCTGAGATGCTTTTAAGAAACAGTCAGAAGTATAAGAAAGAAGTCATGTGGGTAATGCAAACACGGAATCCCAAAATTATTTGAACTTGGAAAGGGTTAGTTTATATTTAAACCAATAAGTATTTTGTTCAGGAAAAATGTAACCATAGAATGAGTTTGGGCAGGTAGGACATGAAATAAAACACAATGCCTGATGCAGAGGGTGGCCCTGGGAGGCTCCCTGCTTAGTGACCATTCACTCCAATTTCGAAAGTGACAACCTCACCTCAGACTGTGGCAAGTCATCAGCTTAAACAGACTTGACCTTTTCGATTTCTTTTGTCTTTCCAGTTCCCTCCCAGGGGAGGTAATTAGATGTTGTGGCTTAAAAGACTTCTACCTTCATGGACCATGGAGGGACAAAAACAAATAAGTGATAGAGATGGTGGCAGCAAAGGGTTTGATCACCTACTTTAACCTTGTTACTTTAACCCTGTTCATAAAGAGTGGAAAGTAAGACAAGCAGATAATTGAGCACTCAGCCAAAGCATCTAACCTTAAAACACCTTTAGAGCCCAATGCGATATTTCACAATACCACCAAATAACAATTCTTGCACGTTTATCAGCAGATCTGAAAGCTGCTATAAAAAATATCACTCTAATCATTAGGGCTAGTAAATAACAACAATGACATCATTCCTCCAGGGATGTCCCCTGAAGAACTAGGTGATTCCATCTTTTCCGGATCACCTCTCTCTGCTCCCTCCTACGGCGTGCTGTCCTGGGAAGGCTTTAGAACCTTATCTCACCAAACTGGGTTCAAACCCCAGCTTTGCCAGTTCCCCTGGGACCATGGGCATGCTGCTTTGTGCCTCGGTTCCCTGTCTATAAAATGAGAAAGGCACTGCTTATCCTGCAGGGTAGTTGGAAGGTTGGCAAGCGCATCTCTAACACACCAAGCACGTTCAGGTACTGGGGCTCAGTCAAGATCAGCTCCCACAAGCTAAATGTCCAACGACAGATGAATGGATAAAGAAGCTGTGGTACATATATACAGTGGAATAGTACTCAGCCATGAAAAAGAACGAAATAATGCCATTTGCAGCAACATGGATGGACCTAGAGATTCTCATACTGAGTGCAGTAAGTCCGACAGAGAAAGACAAATATCATATGATATCGCTTACATGTGGAATCTAAAAAAAAAGTTACAAATGAACTTATTTACCAAACAGAAACAGACTCACAGACATAGAAAACAAACTTATGGTCATCAAAGTGGAAATGTGGGGGAAAAGGATAAATTAGGAGTTTGGGATTAACATCTACACGCTGCTCTATATAAAATAGACAACCAACAAGGTCCTACTGTATAGCACAGGGAACGATATTCAATATTCTGTAATAACCTATATCGGAAAAGAATGGATATATGTAGATACATGTATAAGTGAATCACTTTCTTGTACACCTGAAACTAACACAACATTGTTAATCAACTATGCTCCAATATAAAATAAAATTTTTAAATGGATATATGTATAACACTCACTTTGCTGTACACCTGAAACTAACACAACATTGTAAATCAACTATACTCTGATACAAAATAAAATTTTTTAAAAGATCAGCTCCCTTTCTCTTCTTTTGCAAAAAGTAAAGCAAAAGGACATAATCTTTGCTCATTTGATATAAGATTTATGTTTCCATGGACGTCAAGCTTTATCACCAATGTGCACTAAAGCACCGAGTGTCTGCATCACCTGCGGATCTCGTGCACTGCCGGCAGCTCACGGGGTCTGGCCGGGACCCGCGCTGGGCATCTCTAACAAGCTACACCGAATGAGGCTGGTGCCACTGGTCCACAGACCTCGCTTTGAATAACCAGGGTCTAGAATTCAGGAAGCCTGCATTCCAGCCCCGGTTCTGCCATGCATCGTATGAAGACTTGCCAGGAAGGTGTCAGGAAAGCATTCGCTAACTCACACAGAAATGCCAAGGCCAGGTGGCCGGGTTCACACCTGAGAGGAATGGGAGATTTCATTACAGCTCTACCCCGCGTGATCCACCTTGTGATGTGGGGACCAAGCTCCATTTCCATGTGTGGACTCACTGGTGAAAGAAGGTGGGAATGGCCCCCAAGACCACCGACAGCTGAATGAACTCTCACCAGTGTTCCTTTCCTCTTCAGGCATTCCTTTAACAAATACGTACCAAGTTTCTACTCAGGGCTAGGCTCTCGCCTCCCCGCCCCCTCCCCCCCAGGGAAACTCATAAAAATAAGATGAGAAATATTCTGAGTTTCAGTTCCCATCCCACTTCCTTCCGTCCTATGAGGCCCTTCAGCCCGCGGGCACGTGTGTGCACGGATGGATGCCAACCAAAGGGGGGCGCTGCAGATCTGCCTCCCTTTTAGGAGATCTAAAGAACAATGCCCCAGGGTAGAGGAGCTTAAGTCATACCTTAAAGTGTGTAATCACTATATGTGCAACACACCTTCACTAATGGGTTTGAAGATGCATCCATCTGGGGGCATGCTATGATCAGTGACCCGAGACCCAGGTTCCGGGGGGCAAACGTCCTTAGTACGTCAAGGACTGAGCATGGAATTGACTGCACCGTCCCTCTAAAGGAGAAAGTGTTCTAAATGCGGCTTGGGAAATGGTGACTTACTAAGGGCTTAGGACCCAGGCCTGTGCCTTTAAGGACACTCTGCTTTGCCAAGAAGTAGACTTCACTCAATTTGACTGAGAAAAAAAAAAAAGGAAAAAAAAACGTTTTTGGAGGCAACTGAAAACAACCCACAGGCCATGCTTCCTGGTGCTGCATATATGACTCGCACACACAGCAATGCCTCTTCTCAAAATAAACGCAGAAATAGCAGACTATGCCCCACGGAGCCAGAACTAGCACGCGACCATTGTTTAACAAAATATGCCAAGCCCTGGTTAGCTCCAGCTACAGAGAGATCTAAAGACTGGTGGTACACACTTAGCACAGAATACGACACAAGTCATTCATTTTCCAAAGAGCTGTGCTCACTGGAGGTTAGTTTCACTTTTCCGGTAAAGAATATACACGGGGAAAGCCCAAGTCATAAGGCACAAGTTCCACGAGAATGGATGTGTGAAACCCACTTCCGCCCAGCTGGCTGCCACTCCTCAGGTGGTTCAGGCACACTGAGCCTCGGTTCACTTGTCTGTAAAAGAGGGGACCACAGTGCCTGTCCTGTGGTCAGGTCATGTCCTGAGCATGAAACAGCTCCGTGAAATCCTCTACAAATGGCAGCTCTTTCTGTTACCCACGGAACTGAACGACATCTGCCGCACTGCGGTTTGTTTAAAATTAACCTGATGTGGTCCAGCAATGAACACAGACACCGGCATAATGGTAATATGATCTGCCGGACTGCTTCCAATGTGAACTCTGGCATCCACCCCCATCTCCTTGGAAAGTTAATGAATTAATGAATCTTTAAAGGACAGTCAGGAAGGCCTTAAAAAGAAGATGCCTTTTTCAGTAAGGAGAGAAAGTGGTGGATTACAACTTAATGGCTTCAGAATAATGGTAATTTCCCTATTTTCTTCACTTCCCTTAGCTCAGCTAATGGCTTCATTAACGGCCACGCTCCCCAGCGAATAATAGAGACCCTTGTCACATCCATCATAGTCACGTCACAATAAAACCAGTTAAATACAGTCCAGCTTCCTGTCTCATGCCAGTCAGCGCGAGGAATCGGAATCAGGAGAACCACCCATACGAAAGCTTGTATGTTAAATTCCTTTTAACAATAAGCACGCAACAGGCTACTGGTAATGCCACGTTAACTGTATTGTACGTGCCATGTTGAAGAGATAACTATGGCAACAATCAAAAAGCTGTGAGGATGAGCTGCTCTTTATTACAAGTTGAACCACAATGTCTTTTTATTTCCTTCCTTCTACTCTGATCAAAGTAGCATATTTTCTCACAATTAGCACAATCATGTCAAATCTGCAATGTCATATCATAATCTAAAATGTCACTTCATAAAATCAGGCTGTTTGAATGACTGAGTTCTTTCTTTTCAAAAGCATCTGGTGTAGCTGAAAGATCTTAAATTTTCAGACCTTTTTTTTCATATTTAACATATAGTATATTTCACATTTTGCGGTTTTTCAAAGTAACATTCTTTGCAAATATTTCCTCATTTTATCTGTCTCTAATTTCAGTTACATAGAAGGACCTAAATTTTATGTAGTCAAATCCCCAGGCTTTTTCTTTGGGTGTTCCCCCCCCCTGGCTTTTTTTTCCTGCACATCTTGGCTACGGAGAGGGAAACTAGCAGTGAGAAGGCAGTGTGGCTTTTGTCAGGGATGTCAGTGATTCTTACTAACCAACGTACCAAGTATGGCTGCTTCCCAGCTCTACATTGCAAGTAACAAGATTCTGGAAGTTTCCAAAGCATCTCTTGGCATGCGTTTGGCACGGCTTAGGATGAAGCCGATTTTCCTGGTGCACAAGCTACTCCTGGAAGTTAGGATGTTTTAGAAGCTGCATTCATTCACTAGGGCACCCCTAAGTGTCCTGAAGCAATAACTAACTGAATGGGACCCTAGTGGTCTGAGACCAACGGGGAAAGCAGTTACCCAAAATGTTTCCTTAAACTCCCAGGAAGTGGTGTCTACTCCGGGATAGGGGCTTGGTTGATGTGAATTATACTCAAGGACGATCTCTGTTGTGGGGAGTATAAACTTAGCATCTGTGACTGGAGAGGCTTCTCTTTGTTATATTTTGGTCCTATTTTATAATGCAATTTAATGGGATTCGTTTTTTAAATTCAGAGAAAATGAAACAACAAGTCAATCTTCAGCTGGTCAGTCACTGTCTTTGTTCCCGCTGACACTGCCAGCGTTTCCCCCTGTGGCACACAGCTCGTGGCAGATAACGATTTGTCCCTTTAATTTTAAGAATTCAGAAGGTGTTGTGCGTTTGCAGTGCTTCCCTAATCCCTCCTTCTGGCAATGTAAATATGAACCAGCTGGACCTGGTAAGGTTTTAGGTATTTCATTTTCGTCCTCATCTTGAAATACTGTTTATATTTAACATTTCTCTTTATTAGCAAATGTAATATATAAACCGCTTTGCCATTCTCTTGAGTAACCCCAGATTAACGAAAGTGCACATATTTCTGGCAGATGCCTCACAGTTATTTCTAATTGAAACAAGCTGGTGTGGAGGGCTATGAGAGAAGGAAAGAAACGATGTCTTATATCTAGCGACTCAGATCCTGTCCTTCTAAACCAGGAGTACAGACAGAATCTAACACTGAAACTTTCAAAGTGACATGTGGCATTTGCCCTTCATTAATGGGAAGCAAATGGTACTCTTTGAAATTGTGAGGGCAAGAGTGAAAGCTACTAACCTGAAGACACATATGTCCAAACTGTAGGCTAGGTAGGGTATATTTCAATCTTAGAGAATCTTGGGTGGGGGAAGGAGTGGGGGCTGTGGTGGAGAATTTCTGTGGATCTATTTTGCTTCCAGTCCACGCTGAGTCTCATCAAAATAATAAAAACAATACGTAGCTGCCAGTATTGACCACCTCGTGAATGCCAGGTATTATGGTTCGCCTGTGTAATGGCTCTTATTCTACCCATTTCACAGATGAGGAAACTGAGAGGCAGTAGGACATAATGGAATGAGCACGGCCTTGGAATCCCACAGAGCTGGCTTCCGACCACACCTCAGTCTCTCTCTAGCTGTATGACGCTGAGCGGGTCAGTAACGTCTCTAGTTGTCATTTGTAAAATGGGGAGGATAATTCCTACCTTCGGGGTGGTAAAGAGAGTTATAAAAGAAAACAGATAGGAAAGCACAAGGTACATAATAAGGCTTAATAAATGATACTGTTTTGTCTGCCCATAACTTTCCTAAGACAAACTAAATTTAAAGACTGCCCAGAGTTTAAGAAAAATTACAGCTCTATAATCCACCGCATGCTTATTGGAGGATTAAAAAAAAAATCTAGCTGGCAGAGGCTGTCTGTTTATCTGTGTGGAGCCATAAAGATTCTGCTTAGCAGAGAACATGTCAAAGAGGGACCAGAAAGGGACATGACTGACAGAGGGCAGATAGTTTGAATATCAAATGAATGTCTTCAGAGTGAATACTGAGTAGCTATTAAAGGAAACAGGATGGTATCAGAGAGCAGTCACGGGACTTCACAGTCAGCCACACCTGGGTTCAGATCTGGAGCCGACAATTTCCTTAGCTATGTGACCTGAGTGATCGCTCTGAGGCTCAGTTGTTTCATCTGTAAAATGGGGATTGTCTTCATCTCGTAAGTTCTTGTCAGGACTAAATGGGATAAGGCATGCAGGGCAGTTAGCACAAGACCTTGCTCATGTAAGGATTCATGAGTGGTAGCGATTTGGGGATCGGGGGTTGGTTTTCTTTTTCAATGCTATTCTTGACGGATCAGATTGTTCTAGCGAGCACATCAAGAGCCTTTGCTTAAACAGTTCTCAGGATCTACTGAGTCGCAACCTGCATTTGTTTAGCACAAAGTTTGAGAAGCACGTCGGTGCTACTCAGGGGCTCCTCAGCCTTGCTATTCCAAGTGCATCCAGGGACCAGCAGCATGGGCTTCACCTAGAAGCTTGTTAGAAATGCAGCTTCCAGGGTCCCAGCCCAGACCCAGTGAATCAAGAGAGTCTGGGGCTGGGCCCGGCAATCTGCATGTTTCTAGCTGTCCGGGGACTGGGTGAGGTCCAGTGCCTTCCACACGGTAAGCATTCAATACATGCTCCATAACATCTGCTTGATTTCAATCCTTGGTAAACAGGTCCTATATTAGAAAGGGTAGACTTTTCTTGGGTTGAGTCAAATGTCCATCACTGTCTCTGTCTAAGAGACTCTGACAGTAGGTGAGAGGTTGGTCTAATCACAGTGCAGGCCACCTTTTTGGGGGAGGAGAAAGATGGTCCACGTCTGGGTCTATTTCTTAACTTACTTCATTACAAACCACCTACACCCCGACACGTCCTGTGAGGCACCACAAGGACACAGCTATCAGAGCTTGCCTCGCTGAAAATGCCTCATTTCCTACCATTAGATGAGAGGATTGTTTAATCCCGATGCTACTGATGGGGCCATTTCTGCTCCTTACTAAGCCGCTGCCTTTTCCCCCTCTGCTCTCAGCGCTTCATTTCAGGAGGACAGGACAAAGGGGCACCCTCATTATCCCCACGTCTCCAAATGAGCCGAGCTCTCTATGCAGCTGTGGGCTAAGCAGCGGGGAGGAGAAGCAAGGCCCCCGCCAGTGGACGGTCGGCGCACAGACCTCAGTAAAAGCGCCTGGAAATAAACAAGAACCGCCGCTGCGTGTTATTTTCCCTGGAGCGCCATGGCAGGATCGAAGGGGGTCCGATTACGTAAGCACTCGCCAGAAAGAACACGTTGGGCAAATCAGAATTGAGAAATCTCCTTCTCCTCCTTTCCCTTCGAATCCCACAGCTACCATCGCAGGCCAGGCTCTCAGCGGCTTACGCCTGGACCGTGTAAATCATCTCGGAAAGCCTTATCTTTGATCTCTCGTAACCTAGGGTCCAGGTGCTCGGAAAACGTTTGTGCCTGTTTATACGTCCCTCTCTCCTAAGCACTGTCCCTCCCCAGTTCACCAAACCTCTTCTTTGACATCTGTTGCCATTTCTACTGAATTTGCTTGCAGGATATTCACAAGCCTTTTCAGTTCCATGACTACCTTTAGAAACAAAATCAACTTCTCCCTAACGTTTGAATAATTCACTGTTTTTGTACTTTACGTTAAATTTGCTCAGACATCTTACCAAAATATTTTTTTAAGTGGTAGCGCACCTTACCCATGCTTGTGTATGCATGGTTCTCCAGACACGTGATATCCTTTGAGCATTATACAAGCTCTGTGGGGTGGACAGGGCAAAGGTTATCATTTGCATTTCACAGCTCGGGATACTGAGGTCCAGAGAGATGCGAGCTCTGCCATCGTTATTCTAGGGCCCGTCCAAGGTCACACAGCTTTTCAGGGGCAGAACCTTGGCCCGAATGTAGCCTTCTCACTCTTAGAGGTCCTGGGCTACTTCCATGCCTCCAGGTCACACGGAGTAACTGCTGATGAGGTGCTATAATAAGAGGCTAGTTAGCAAAAACATTTAATTTCAGGACTATTAAATTTATTTCTCATGGTCAAGGTGGACGTAAATGTATTAAAATATTTCTATTAAGACAGCTCCCCTTTTCACTATGTGAAAAACCTCCCACACACAAAGGATATTTTGATCTGTCATTTCCACGTCTGTCTTTCTAAAACATCTCAGCCCCCAGCCAGTCTGCAGCCCTTCAGGGGCCAGCCTCCCTCGGCTGAGGGTCCCCAAAGGCGGAGATGTTTTCACCCAAGTTAGCAAGACAGACACATATGCCATTTTACTATTTAAATGGTAGCAAACAGAGAATTCCCGAAGTATTCGTCGTCTCTGAAGAGGTACCTTAGCATGCAAGGGCGCTAGCTGCCCAAACTCGTCTTTTCTGAGCAAAGTTTCGAGCTTAAATTTTTCTTTCATTAAAATGCAAATATTCCAAGACTTTAACAATAAATTGTTTACGCCAGACTAACAGCCCTCAAAGGCTTTGGGGAAAAAAAGTAGGTTCAACTGCAGCTATAGATTCAGATTTCACTGCGCACTAAGATGGGTAAAGATCCTTTTATTTTCTATTGGCTTAGTGTGTTTTAAACAGAAGTGCAGATATCATAGTGGGTATCTAGGAGTCACATACAGAGACTACAATTCCCAAAGTTCACAGAAGGGAAGCAAATAATTAGGCCAGGTCAATGTCTTCTCTTTTGGTTTCCAAACAGCTTTTATAGGACCTGGGGTAACAAGGTGAAATGAAAAACCAAAGCCTGATATGACTTAATGGTGTCTATGAAGATATTTATTGTTCTCTTTATAATAAAGTTAATACAGGTTGTTAAAAATTCTTTTAGTTTGAGATAAAAGGATTAGTAAACATGTGCAGTAGTTTCTTCATGAAAAAATACTGAGAGAAGTTATACCGAGTTTCTGTCTCTAGTAGCTTCTTGGTGGGTTGGGGCCTCAGTGATGCCAACAGCACTGTGCTAGGGGCATCCACTGGGGGAAGGGACAGTTGAACCCAGCTGGCATCCTTGGACCTCCAGGCTTCCCCAAATTACGGGGGAAGTAGCCCATGGAAGGCAGGTGGCGATGAGGGTCTCTGGGAGATGATTTAGGGTCTTCAGGGATGGAAAAAAAAACGTGGGAATGGGAATGAGGGGGACCCTCCAGGCAGAAGGAACAGCTGGCAGCAGGGGCCTAGCAATTCTTTGCCACCCTGCTGCACATGGGCATCACACAGGGGAGCTTTTCTGACATGCCGATGCTGGTCACACCACCAGAAAAGCGGATGCGCTGGCGGTAGGGGGTCGGGGAGCGCAGAGAGAGTTCCAGGGCTGTAGGGCAGGGCAGGGCAGGGCAGTGAGCGGGCTGGAGGCTGAGGCTGGCAGCCAGGGAAACTGGGTGGGGGGCCTCTGATCTTCTATAGACTGCACTTTCGAGAAGCAAGAAGAAAGAAATGTTCAGCGAGAGAAATAAAGGAAAAGAATAAAAAATATTTCTGCCACAATGGTGCAATGGGGAGCCTGAGAAGCTCCTTAAGTAGAGACTGGGGAGGTGGGGAAGCTCTGCCTTCCCAGAGGTCCTTCCACCCCCGGACGGACGGAGGTGAGGAAGTGGGGGAAGGGCACACGTACGAGTCAGGGAGCCAGATTTGGCAAATGAAAGTACAGCATGCCAGGTTCAACTTGAATTTCAGATGAACAATAAATTATTGTTTAGCAGTATAAGTATGTTCCATGCGATACTTGGGACATAATTATACTCAAAAATGTCGATGTATAGAGAAAGAAAGGGTGGAGCTAGACCATATTATGAAGGGCTTTTAAATGCCAGTCTCCAGAGTATGGATGTCATTCTTAATCAAAATAACATTACCTTTAGAAGAACAACCAGTGATGACGGTAGCAGCCATCATGATAAAGTCAGTATTATGGCAAGTCCCTGTGTCAATTACCTCGCAATCAAGAGCCCCATGACTTGGGTACCATGAGTTACCTCCATTCTACGGATGAGGAAACTGAGGCTCGAAGAAATGAAGCAGCTTTTCCAAGGCCACCTGGCCAGCAAGTGAAGAGTAGGCGTCTGCATCCATGTCTCTTTGACCACAAAGCCACGCTTTTTATCATTTCTCTACACAACCTCTCAGGATGTCACTGGCGGGGCCGTCCTATTCCACTGAGTGAGCAGGTCACGAGATGGGATCCCCGATTTACAAACAAAACAGAACTACACTGGCCAATCTAGGATGGCCGAGAGAATTCGATAAAGTTGTGAGGATCTAAACTTCTGGTAAGTAGACAATGAATACAAAAGAAATAAAACTTTATCAGACATCTAGCACCTACCAAACGAGAAGTATTTTTATTCTGTCATCATTAATACCATGTGTCCCAGTAGTAACAGCTAACCTCTCTTAAGTGCCTTTTACATGCCAGACAACATTCGGTTCAATCCTTACAACAATCTTATGAGGTGGATACTCTGTTATTTCACAGATGCGGGAAGTGAGGCCAAAAGAACTGACACATCGGGCTTCCCTGGTGGCGCAGTGGTTGGGAGTCCACCTGCCGGCGCAGTGGACACAGGTTCGAGCCCTGGTCCGGGAGGATCCCGCATGCCGCGGAGCAGCTAGGCCCGTGTGCCACAACTGCTGAGCCTGTGCTCTACAGCCCACGAGCCACAACTACGGAGCCCACGTGCCGCAGCTGCTGAGGCCTGCGTGCCTGGAGCCCGTGCTCCACGACAAGAGAGGCCCTCTGCTTGCTGCAACTAGAGAAGGCCCGTGCGCAAAGACCCAAGGCAGCCAAAAATGAATTAATTAAATAAATAAATTAAAAAAGAACTGACACATCCATGGCTGCACATCTCAACGGGGGGAGTGCCGACTGGCACTAGAGTTTGACCTTGAACCAACACGTGATGCCAGCTTTTCAATACCTCGCTCTGTTAACGAAGTCATAATCTATGCCATTTACACATCCTTTTCAGGTTTCCAAAGAGCTTTCCCATATGCGTATCACATGATCATCATGGTAGCCACAGATGAGGATACGCAGGCACAGAGAGTTTGAACAACTTGCCTAAACCCAGGAAGCTGGTCCTGGACAGAGGTCTTTGGTCTCTTGGCTCAGGGCTGGCCCACCATTGCACCCAGCCATCCTATCTGAGGGATGCAACAAAGCTCTGACCCACATCCCGATTTGCACCTCTTTCGCTGGAGGTAAAATTCTTTTCGAATCCTTTGGCTCGACATGATCTAGTTAGTTAGTGTGAATGAAATGTTCAAAGTCCAGACCTACCTTGCTCTAAAACCTCATTTCCCCCACGGGATTTAGCCGGGACAAAGGGAAATCTGGCAAAAGCAACAACAGGGATTACAATTAAGTGCGGTTTGTAAAAGAAAACCAAAGGACTTACTGAGCTGTATGTCAAACCACAAAATTTTAACTGAAAAAATCCTTAGGAGATTTATCATTCATTATGAAGATATTAAGTAACAAATACTGAAGGTAATGATTTACTCTTCAAATGTTTCAGAGCGCTGATACATTTTAAGCGAAGGCAAATGAAAATCGGTTTGGAGATTCTGGAAAATAAATTTATGAAGGCAGTAAAACTAATCAACTTGTAGATTTGTCTTACTAAAGTTCTTATTAGAATAATGGCATAAATATGACCTTAGTGGAAAATCCATAACTTATTCTCTTTATTTTGGTTAAACTCTCAGGAAGATCACTTGCTGTGGATCTAGATTCCCCAAGTTCATTGCCGATTAGAGAAACTAAAGTGAAATACATTACCAAAGGCTGACATGATCTACTCATCACCACAATGCCACCTTTCAACATTACAGCCATTACCACACTTGCAAATCATAATTTACACACTCCTTCACGCAATAATTTTTGGCAAAAGGAAGGATTTATTTTCCTCTCATAATTATCGCGCCAACGTGTTTAACCTTTGCATCTGAAAAACACAACCTGAATTTCGGAGACAGAAAGATGGCTGGCCTTGAGTTCTGTTCAGCAGTAATAGAACATGACTGCAGATTCCTGTTTGCCAGAGAAATGGGCTGAGATGAGGTTTTCCAGAGTAAGCCTTCTGGGAACCACCACTGAAAATTGGCTAAGCTGCTCCCAAGACACCGACACTTAATTTAACTCATGTTTGATGGAGTACGATGATGGTGTGCCATTCACTGCTACACACACACACACACACACACACACACACACACACACACACACGAGCACGTCCAGGCACGCTATCGGGTTAAATTGTTTCTAAGTGATTTGGGAAAAACCACTGTGTACCAGAGCAAAAGCACACACAACTGGTTTGACCAAATCAGGGCTGAATTTCTCATCCACATACCTAGGAGGCATCCAAAATTACAATTACTTCCTAATATTCTACTCGAAAGACTGAATGAGATGCCTTGACCTCTTGCTACACTCTACTTCTCTCAAATATTCTTAACGACATCTCTCTAAGTACTCTCCATTTATCTTTATTTGTTTTCATCTTTGTAAAATAACATTCATAAAGAATGCCTCTGTTAATGGACAGAAGCTCTATTTTTTTCTGAATGAATGCCATAAATCCATCCTTGACCGTTCTTCCTGTATGTGTTTTGGTTGTGGTGCATATGGTGAAATAAATCTTACTGAAATGCACAATAGTGTCATCTATAGCCAATTACCATCAGCAATTGCTTTGTAAACACTCAACAATAAAACAATTTATTTTAGTGAACAGAGTCTATGTCAGTCCAACATTAAGTTAAAAAATAGCATGGAATCCACCTCAACCACAGTAGTGTTTAATTGCTACTCAATTTGCATAATTTATACAAATTAATGTAGGCTCAATAATTAGCATTTTCATATGGTTTACTGGAATCTAAAAGGCATAACAGTATGGTCTGTTAGTAATCTGAACATGTTTAAACAATATGTTTTGTGAGTCACTGGCATCTTAAGTTAGCTTTGTACAAAATGGGAATTAAAAAAACGTACAAATGTCAATTTGTATGTCCTGCCTTGCTGTGTTACTAAATCTAGATTTCAATGATGCACTTTTTGGTGATGATGATGGACTGATTAAAAACCACCTTCAAAGAGTGTTGACAACACTTGAACAAATAAGACAGGCAGACGCCAGTCCAATATTTTATGTTTTTTAAAAGGGCAATTCGTGATCTCTTGTAAATACTTATTCTTCCCACATGGGTACACAGGCATTATAAAAAATAAATAAAACTATAAGTTGAGGAAATCTAGCTGAGTTGTGTAGCTCTTAAAGCAACCAAACATCTGATCCCTGGTAATAAAAATACAAATGTTTCCAACTTATACAGATGGACAGATGCTGTATGGCCATAATATTTCCAAATATAAAACCAATACTTGGAAAAGCACACTACCCCTTAACCACCCCTCTATATTTGTGTGCTACTTCAGAGTCTACAAGTGCTCTTTCCACCTACACTCCTAGGGCCTTCAGAACAACCCCATCACAGAGATGAAAAGATTCAGGCGCACTGAGGTCCCACGCTCCTCCCTCTATGTCATGCTTTCCCTATAGAAAGTGGTCATGCACAAATGAATGCATATTCACATTCCTCTTGGCCCAGTGGAATTCATGGGAGCGTTCCTGGTGAGGCTGATGAATACTGTATTTTCTATTTAAGGTACAAGGTAACGGACAGGTTAGAAAAATGAGACGTCTATCACTGCTACGTGGAAGATACAGTAGGAAAATATTCAGATCGTTCATTTTATTTGGTCATTTTATTTCTGCCTTCTTTTGTGAAGTTGAGTATTCAGTCCTCCTAGAAAAATCAGTGCTTTGTGAAGACTGTTTCACATGGGGGATGGGAGGACATTGTGGCATCTGGGTTCACTGCCACCTCGTCATCCCAAGGTCCATTTGAGTGTTATGTTCAGACATTTACTATCTTTGCTTTAATCTTTCTGATACACCTTTAATAAAGAAAGTCTGTTTTAATAGACAGAAGTTCTATTTTTCTGAATGAACTACCATGAAAACCATTTTTCCTGCGTGTGTGTCTATAGCAAAGGAAAAACCCGGGGTGAAGTTAACGTCTATTTTCTACTTTTCCTTATCATCGGTCCCCAGAGGACTCAGCTGAGCACCTTGAAGACAGTAGGCACTCAAACATCTGCTAAGTGATCGAACAAACAAGAGCAGGAGACTTTACGCTTTAAATACTCTCACAGAAATAGGCAGGGTAGCACACCTACAGGCATTCCTTGTCGTGGGCCAATTCATTTCACACAAGTTCCATCATCGGCTAAGTATGGCAGTCATTTGTTTCCCTGAATTCCAAGCTTCTAATCTTAAAAACGTTGAGGCTGAAAGCCGAGTGTTAGTCGTCAGCCCCTGCTGGCGACATAGGGAAATGCAGCTAGACATTGCAAGCAGGCTAAAAGGGGAGCTAATTTCCAAGAAGGGCAACCAGAGCCAGGAGACCTCAATGCAGACAGTGAATTCTCATGAAAAGAGGAAGACATGGGAGGGGAATAAATATACTGGCGACACTTGCCCGGTCATCTACGTTGGAAAATGTTTTCAGCCCAACCAAATGGGAGATTCCTTGCTATTTCCATAGTGCAGTAACAGTAATGATGCTAATACGTATTGAAGACTTATTAGGTGCTAAGCATAAGATTATAGAATAATTATAGCTACCATTTATCGAGCATCTACTCTTCCGTTGAAACGAGCAGCAAACCTGCCCGCAGATGACCTGAGAACAGTCACAGTATGACCCAGGAACTGTTCGAGATACTTTACATGTATGAACTCATCGAATGTTCCCCAAAGCCCTGTGAGGAAGGCCCGGCTACTGCCACCTGCTGGGCACGTTTCTTGGCGCTTTTGCGTATCAACCTGTTCAACAGCCACATGCACCCCGTGAGCCAGGAATGAAAGCGATGGGGAAGCAGCGGGTGAAGGAAGACGTTCCAATTTTGTTTTAACAATCTCTGAGACCACCTGGTAATGCTTAGGAACATCTCGGTGGGTTTCCAAGATGCTTCATTCTTCGGTTTGGAAACCTGGTCGTGAGGGTGCCCAAAACTTCAAAGCACGTTGCCATGTGGTGGGACCCCTCCTACTCGGGGCATAATTCATTTCCTCCTCGCACCCCGTAGGAGGATCTGTGCGCATCAAAAGGTGGATGTTCAAAAATCAGTTCGCATCAAAGACAACGGAATAAACACGCACCTGATTTATCACTTTCTCAAGCTCCGCTCTGATATGTTAACAACCATCAGTTAAACAAACAAATGATTAGGTTTGAAAACAGAAATGTCAACACAGCCACAGTCTACTCATTTCCTCATCAGCCAGTTGCCATGGCTGTGTTTATCTGTACCTTGTGTTTGTGTACAAAGGCCCCATTTCACAGAAACAGAAAAGGTGCCTGAGAAGTTCTCTGATCCTCCACGAGAAGCTGAGGCCCAGGGCCGGCGGGTGGCAGAGCTTCATCGCCACGATCCATCGAAGCCTCATGACTCCTAGTCGACGTGGCCACCTGTCATCGGTGAAGGATGAAGGGAGACTGAAGGAAATCTTCGGTGAAATGGCGAGAGTCTGGGGGCTGGCCGTGGCCCTCACTCCCCCAGCCCTGGGCTAGCGAGGATTTTCTGACACCCTTGGAGCCGGTTGGCTGCTTTTCAGTGGCTTGTGTGGAAATCTTGATACTGAGTGGGATTTCAGATGTGGAATCTCGGACAAAATTTGTATCCATATAACTTGAGGTTATGAATTTCTACTTTATGAGCAGAGAAAGAAAACTGAAGAAGCTGCAGAAGGAAAGTCTTTAAAAGAATTTATCAGCATGTGGTATTTTCCACTTCAATCATTTGAATGGAATCTGTATGGATGTGCTAGATATCTACCCAAAAGACAATGCTCTTCTAAAAAAAATCGGGGCCACTTGCATTCAATGTGCTGGGGCTGAAGCAGATTCCATAGCCAGCTGTGTAATTTTCTGAATGAAAATAACATCCATGTGGATTTTTAAATACACTGCTTTAAGTGAGTCGAGGACCAATGGTTTCTTTTCTAAATATTCATTATTTTAAACAATTATAGCTACTTAGAAAAAAAAAAAAACAATGAACCGAAAGGAATCCAAAATGTTATTGGGAAGGCTCTGCCCTCCCCCCACCGCCCAGTTCTAGAAGCTTTCCTGATCCAGACGATTCCCATAACATCAGGCCCAGCACCAACTTCTCCACTCTCTACATTTCAAGACCTGTGACCAGGAGTTTGTCTAAGGTCTCGGGCTGGACACCAAGAACTCCATGAGGATTTCTTTTGTCAAAAGTAGGAAGGGATGACTCATTTTACAAAAGTATTTATCTCAGTTCCACTTTAAATGGGAAGCCCAACACAATAACTTAAAAATAGTATACAATTTACTAATGTGCTAAAGATTTCCCAAAGTTGAGAGAATACATAAAGTGAGATATACCTGTGAGGGCAAATACCTAATAAACAAATTAACAAATCTCTCCAGTTTTTATCGGCTCCTTTGTTCTTCCTTTCCTAGAGGTGAACTTAAGAAGCAAAGTGAATTACCATGGTCTTTGCTCTCTCCCCTGGCAAAACTGTTACTTGCATATTGAGGAAGGTGAAATCTGCAATTGCAGGACTACCTATGGTTTGCAGCAGCATCACTTTGGGGCCAGCTAGAGGCAAGTGGTCACTGAAAAGCTGGTAGAGAGGTAGGCACAGGGTCGATGTGTACACTGTCCCTCAATTGTTTTTCTGCAGTCAGGAGAGACATGAAATCAACAAGAGAAATGGGATCTGGAGGCCAACTCGTCTGAGCCAAAAGGCAAGCAGTCGAGACGGCCTCAGATAGGTTTAGAAAGGACCCTATTAACGTTCCAGAAAACAACAGAGGCAAATGTGTGGACCAGGAGGGAGGGAGAACAACACTTCTCATCTCTTTTGTAAAACATTTTTATTTTGAAAAAAATTCAAGCTTCCAGAAAAGTTGCAAGAATATTCAACAGAAGCCCATACATACGCATCCTCCACCCAGTAGAAGTTGCAGGCGCGATGGCCCTCTACCTCTAAATGCTTCAGTGTCTATTTCCAGAAAATGTGAACATTCTCTTACATGACCACAATACAATTATCAAATAATCAGGAAGTAGCCATTGATACCCTGTTAGATCGAATCTACTAACTTTATTCAAATTTTGCCAATTGGCTCAACAATATCCTTTATAGGAAAAAAAAAAAAAAGATCCAGGAGCCCATATAGGTTTATGCCTTTCATTTAGTTGTCATATCTCTTTAGTCTCCTTCAACCTGGGCCAGTTCTTCTGTTCTCTGTTTTTCATGACCATGACATTTTTTAAGAATGTAGGTCACTTATTTTGTAGAATGCTCTTCAATTTGGGTTTGCTGTCTGAGGTTTCTTCAGGATTAGATTCCAGTGACGCACGTTTAGCAGAAGTGATGCTGTGTCCTTTTCAATACCTCACATCAGGAGGCATATGAAGTCAACTTGTCTTAATACAAGGCACGGTACGGCACGTTTGATCATTTGGGTAAGGTGGTTATCTCCCAGGTTTCTGTACTGTCAGTTACCATTTCTTTCTCTTGCAATTAATCAATGTTTTATGGGGAAGTACTTAGAAATGATGTAAATATCTCATTACTCCTCCTACTTTCATCCACTGTCTTTAGACTCCATCAATGACTCTTGCCTGAATCAATTTTTCACAGTGGTCTTGGTTAGCACATCTGGACTGAACAAATAAGTAAGTGTATTGTGGATAATGAGAGCTAAGTTTCTCACTTTCAGAGAAGGGAGCTACCAGTAAGAAAAGGGGGAAGACTGCAATGCGGTGGTGTTTGATTGAAATGGGTGGTATCCCTATGACCTCATGGTATTTTAGTATATATACAGAGGGACATATATAGAAAGAGATATAGATGTGTGAGTACGTATGTATGTGTGTGGATATGCATACGTAAATATCTCCTAGCTCTGTTTGCAGAGTGCCTTAGAAATAACGACACTCTGCTAGTAGAAAGCACACCTGGTCCCCCCATCTTGTTCTGTAAATACCATTTTCCAATAAAAGGAATTAGGGGTTCTAAGAGAAACGGCCGATTCCAGGGCTGTAGCCGAGAAGCACACGAGGAGCCTCAAGCTATTTTGTTATGCCAGAAATTAAGTGCTCAAAGATCAAAAGGACACAGGAGCCAACTTGAAGGTGCCCCCACGGGTGAAGTCTGAGAAAACTTACACATCAAACTAAAACATGAGGTTGTGACATTCTACCATAGTTTTGTAAGATATTATTGGGTTGGCCAAAAGGTTCGTTCGGGTTTTTCCGTAACTTCTCACATCTTCCGTAAGACGTTACGGAAAAACCCGAACGAACTTTTTGGCCAACCCAATATTACCACGTGGAAAGCTGGATAAGGGTACGCGGAATCTCTGTGCATTATTTCTTGCAACTGCATATGAATCTACAATTATCTCAAATTTTAAAATAAATAAATATAACTCATGATAGTAATGTATTATAACTCACTGAAAAAAATCAGAATCCATTCCTGCCAACGTTTTCTTGCTTACTGAAGATCATTTCATTTAATCAAAACGATTACCGGGATTGCTCTCCGCAACATCTGCAGACGTCCCTAGATCTAAGGGTCTGTCTCTGTGAGTTGTGACTGGTGTGTCTTGGCAATTTCAGAGTCATGGAAATCCTGAACTTGGCAACCAAGATCTGGTGCTCTGCGGAGGTTCTGAGCATTCAGAGCAGTCAGGACTTCCAGATCCTCGTGCCATCTTAAGAAACCCACTAATTCTGGGTCCTCATACACGCATACGGAATAAAGTGCTGTTGCTTCCTTAATTCACCTCCCAACTGGATGAACTGCTCGGAATGGTCTTCCTGTCTTTGGCTGTGGATTTCACAATTCACTCGTTTTTCTAACATTTAAAATCTTTACAATTATGGCTCGGATGTGATCCCTTTCAGTGACACTAAAAAACATTTAAGTGTTAACTTACTACATCCATCTCTTTATAGTTATATATCTATAGGTAGATGGTGTTGAAATCTATAGCCAAAAACCTAACGTATATTTATGAAGTCTTCCATTTTGATTACTTAAATATAAACTATTTATATATAATATAGATAAGGTAAATGCCCCAATCTGACTAATGTCGCTGCTATCTCTGAAAGTCAGCTCATTCACTGAGCTGAGATTATCACCCACATACTTGTATAGTGGTAGTTTAGTGATAAGTGTCACAATTTTGTTTGTTCTTTATAAGCTTTGACATTAGCCAGACCTTTTTGATTAAAGTCAATATTAGCTCTACAATATTGACATTGGCTGTAGTTTAGATTTTAAATCAAAGCTCTTTTAATGTCTTATGTTTGGTTATAGAAAGAAAGAAAAAGAAACCAGTGATGCTAACCTGTCTCTCTCTCTCTCTCTCTCTCTCTCTCTCTCTCTCTCTCTCTCTCCTCTGTCTCTCTCTCACACACACAAATGACATTTTTGTACTCACTTGCCTTTATACAGTTAGCATGGCCAATATAGCAGGAAAATATTACCCACACTATTTCTTCCTAACAGAATTCTGACATCTCTGTTTTTCACTTTTAACAAGCTACAATTACAACTGCAGTTGAAGCTCTCTGTATGGGTAATTTGCATTCCAAAAATACTAGAAAATTCGACTGACCTAATTTCTCAAAACTCGTTACTTTAGAACAACACTTAAAAGGGAGAGGTGCCCACAACAGTTGTCAACAAGTAGACTGAGTACTTCATAAGTCGTGGCTCCAAATGGTGATGTGGCAGCCACAGCCCGGAGTCAAGAAGACACACACGCTGCCTGCTGCCTGGGTATAAAATGTCTCCGAGTTTCCGTATGAAAACAGCCCTGAGAATGAGAAAGTGCTCTGTACACCTGGCTTCTTATGTAGTCGTAAGTTTATCAGTTCAGACTTTGTCTCTACATTCCCTTTATGGTGGAAATATTCTGGAAAACTCTACGTGACTGAATGTGCATGAAAATCAAGTATCCGGGGATCCTTTTTTAGTCCCTCTGTATCTTTATTTATGAAAATGTTTTAAATTGGGGAGGGGGGTTGCGCTAGGAAAAGAACTCAATTCTACAGCCAAATTCATGAGTGAGACTGACACTTTAAAAATAATTTCCTTTGGGAATTCCATATGGTACATTTGGAAAGGCAAATTTTAATACTAAGTTCCTGGGGAAGTACTTATCTGAAAGGCAATGAAGAAATGAGAAGTAAACTGAACCATTAGCCTCCAAAAATAGAATATTTCTGGAAAGTATAAAGTCATACAAACCCTTCTGGAACAATATTTATAAAATGGGCAAATTAAAAATGGAAAGGCAAAAATACATGACTCCTCTTCTCTCTGGGGGGCATTTATGTACTTTTTTACCCTCCTTCCCACCTTGAATTGAAAGGCTAGGTTAGAGTGTACAGGAGGGAGACAGACAATTCTCAAACCATCACCACCACCAAGACCTCACACACACACACACACACACACACACACACACACACAGACTTTAAGGCAAGTTGTAGATCAGTACTGAAATGCTAACAGTAAGTTTAAGTGGCAAGAGAGAAGGGTTTTCTTCTGTGGTGTCCCATGCTTTGAATGAGAATCACACTGCCTGACAGCTAAGAGCCACTTTGAAAATCGAAGTGTTCGGTACACAGAGGAGAATTCTCTCTGTGTGTGTGTGTGTGTGTGTGTGTGTGTGTGTGTGTGTGTGTGTGTGTGTGTGTGTGTGTGTGTGTGTGTGTGTGTGGTCTTGGTGGTGGTGATGGTTTGAGAATTGTCTGCTGCCCAGATGATGACCCTGAGAAGTTTGTCATTTCTTTCTCAATCTGGAGGAACTGAATCCAAGGATTTTTCTGAAGCAGTGACAGAGCTGAAATATCTGCTATGAACTACATGAAAGAAAAGCAAAGCAGTTATAATTCACTTCTAAACTTGCACAATTTTAAAGCCGCCAAGGAACAGAGATTAATATTGGGGGATTATTTTAGAAACAGGCGATCCAATTTGTTTTTCTTTGCATGAAATCAAACCAAGTAGGCTTCAACTTTGATCTGAATTTCAGAACCTTTCTTATAAATGGTTGCTAACATCTCTATCTGTGCTGCAAGAGAGCTATTTTCACTAGAACTACACGGTATATAATGGAAGTCAGAGTTGTAAATCACTGGGCCATCTGTCCTTACACTGTCACAAATCATACATGGAGGAGCATATATTGTATAATGAAAATAGACTGACGAACTTTTCAAGTTTACATGCTTCTGAGTTAAATAATCCTCTGTCCCACACGTTTCTGAGATTCTCCAACAATATGTTTGATGAATCGGTTTAATTACGTGAATGGGGTACGTGTGCACGTGTATGTTTTACAATGTCACTATCACAAATCCAAAGGAATCCATGCAGTTGACTTAACATTTTCACTTAAAATGAATATAAATCATGTTAATCACATACAGAACCTAGATCTATTGGCCTCATTTTGCTCATTTGGTTATTAATGTTGAAAATATATATTAACATTAACAGAATAATATCTCACTTCCATCTTAATGAAGATTCATATGCATACACATCACCCTTGCATTCCACAAGGATGCTGCCGGGAGCGAGCGTTTTAGTGGCTGGAGTTGAATTCCAATTTCAGGGATGTTTTCTCAGTGCTCTCACCGACACAAAATTTGATCTCAGGAAAGTTCCATGATCTCTCTGTGCCTCAGTTTCTCTTTTCATTAGGGGGTGTGCCTCTGTGTGTGTGTGTGTGTGAGATCATCTAGCCCGGTTCTTTACACTAAGGTATTGGAATGGTTTATAAAGTTGCAATAAATGAAAATATAAACATGATCACATCAACAAGATAGGGACATCTTAATAAAACAGGGTTGCTGAGGGTTTTTTGCTAGCCTGAGTCACTCGAAATACACATGAATCATAAGAAACTATGCAATTTTATAATGTAAAGGAACTGCACCAGCCACTGTACATTAAAAGTCTTTTGAAAGACCTGATGTGCACTTAAAATTGAACCCCCCTCACTGTAGCCCTAAAACAAATAGTAAAACAGTGAATACGAAACTGACAAGGTCCCTGCAGCATGCAGCATGGTCCCCCAGCAGTAAGGAACTGAAATTTTCCCTCAAAGCCTTTTTTTTTTTTTGCGGTACGCGGGCCTCTCACTGTTGTGGCCTCTCCCGTTGCGGAGCACAGGCTCCGGACGCGCAGGCGCAGCGGCCATGGCTCACGGGCCCAGCCGCTCCGCGGCACGTGGGATCTTCCCGGACCGGGGCACGAACCCGTGTCCCCTACATCGGCAGGAGGACTCTCAACCACTGCGCCACCAGGGAAGCCCCCTCAAAGCCTTTTTTTTCAGTCCTTTGTAGATATGATGTACGCCTGTTTCCATAAACAAGAGAGTGCATGCCCACCTCCTCATACAAAATGCCCAAGAAAACACACAGAATGTGAAACTGTCCCCATCAGCAGATGGGCCGGAGACGAGCTGGTCGTCCTGCCCCACACAAATGCGAGCGGCGCCTTGTCAAGGGCCCCTGTGACAGCCCACGGGGTTAAAGATAGCGCACCGTGCACCTGCAACTTTTGGAGAAGAAGTGAAGACTTGAGGTCCAGCGGGGGTAACCCGATTTCCTCTTGTCATCAGGACGCAGGTGGCCAGCCACAGCTTGACTCTTTTGCATTAGTTTTTTTCGGGGCACACCTAGGAAAAGAACAGCGCGGGGAGGCTTTAGGCGCCCAAAGGAAGCCAGCTGCGCGGCCTGGGCAGCCCTCAGCACCGAGGGCAAGGTGCCCTGGCAGAAGCTGCGTGGGACGCTCCCTGCCCCCGTTTACTGCCCTGACCTGGCAATGACATGAACTCCGCAGCAAACGGATGCAACGGGGGAGAGTGGAGTGCGGTCACGGAGGGAGCGAGGCCTGGTCCAGGGACGCCATTCTCAACCTCTGCGCAAGGGAGGCCTGGACACAACTCATTTCACTGCTCTCTTCCTTTTTTACACTGAATCCACATGCTCAAAAGTAGAAAAATGAGAATTTACGATCAGGTCCAACGTGATCTGAAATATTCACGTGCAATTCCACATGGCCCCAACTGAGAACCTCGGTGGTCACGCAGCCCTTGCTTTCACATCAGGACAAATCCAAGGATTGGCATTAGCAGGGGTGGAAATCCCTGAAGATCACTCACTCACACACACACACACACACACACACAGAGGAATATATAATTTGGTTCTAAGCGCTTCTTAATGTTTATGATAGAGAGTTAACACGTCTTGATAACAAAAACGATCTCATATGAAATATGTTCAGTGTTAATTTCTGAAAGCAGACATGCTGTTTTTTAAGGGAACTTCTTAGCAAGAGGAAGGCAAAAGTGTTCCCTCCCCACTGCCCCCGGGCTGCAGAACTTTAGTGAGTTACACCTGAATGTACCTTAAGTTGGAGTGATTGCTAGAGGCTGCGCTGGGTTTGCAATTAGGCGTCCTGTGCATTGTAAGAGGGGGCAGGGATGGTGACAGTGGCACCATCGGAAGGCCCCCTGGGATGGTACCTGGTCTGGTGATCTGCCTCCAGGCTCCTAGGCCTGCTTCTCTCAAACCACGGCCCGGCCCGTGAGGAGGAAGCAGGTTAGGGCCGCGACTATTCCAAGTTCATCTCCAGTGCGTAGTAGAGGCCACACACAGATCAATGACTGCAGCGCCCTTAGCCATCATGATGCCTTTATGCTTCACTCAGCTGTTTGACTTCCACACAAAGACTTCTTCTCAGGGGCACTGTTTGGGTCATTACAGAATGGGCTTGTCAGAGGGCTTTGGAATTGTAACCATAAACAAATTACTTTAGGAAAAAGGCCAGAGCCACCGGCAGCAATCAAAGAGATTTGTCAAGACTGTTTCCGATTATTTTATATCAGATTCCTTATTAAATAGAAAAAAAAACGAAGTGACTGCAGGTGAAGCGATAATCATTTTTGCAAAAGCTGTAATGTCTAAAGTAACAGACATACTATAACTGAGGCATGGAAGTTATTTCCACTTTAAGACATTTAATTTCAGATGACGAATTAGGATAAATGCCTGCCCTCTGTGAAGCAGCTGAATGAAAGTTCTGCTTAAGGGGAGTCAATTCCCTGCTCAGTTTAAATATACTCAGAAAGTCATTTTATCGCGTCCAAAACAGAGGCAGCTGAGCCAGTGTTAAGAAGGACCGAAAGAGTCCTGTGACCTAGCAAGTCCAGTCAACCCAGCACAGAAACATGGCAGCCCAGTGCCTGCCACCTGGAGGCCCCCGGCACACTAAGGGATTCAGAACTGAACTCGACCTGGTCGGACCTTTATGCCTCATAGTTTTACCCCTCGGCCAAACATGCGTTTCTCGCGGCAAGTGGGAGTGGGGCTGCTGGGAGGGTTCTAAAAAGCTTACTTTTTAAAATGCACAGACGCTGCTAGAACATCAAATGGCTCTTACAAACAACGTTTTGATGAGTTAAGTGTAAATGAATCAGAAACATATGGATTACATTTCCCTCCAAACACACAGGGGTCTCAAAATTAAAGAGGGAAAAAGGGCTGAATCCAAAAGCGATTGAAAATACTTCTAGACAGGCAGCAGGCCCAGAATGCATCCTGGACGCTAATGGATTTTATAAGTTTGAAAAATGTTGGAGAGTTAAAGTTCCCTCTTTGAAGCATCTCAGATGTAAGCTTGTTTTATATGATTTTTTTTCCTTTCAATGCACAAGTGTTCAGGGCATCTGGCATTGATTATTTTCTTCTTTAAAAAAAAAAGAGTGTTTAAAATAAAATAATGGCATAATTTGTTTAGACAAAACAGCCCTCAACCAGACAAAAAGGCGAACAGAGGGTGGTGGGATAGGGTATCAGGAGCACACATCTTAAGAGTTCAAGTTTCACGAAAGCCTAGAATCTACAGCTAGCTTATGTACGCTTGCATGTATGTGGTGTACCGATATGTGTATCTATACATGCGGACATAAGTACCTACGTATATACCCACACAGGTAAACATCATCATTAACTTATTTCCTCAGGTCTTGAATGGCCCATTTTACTGCCACACGCGGAGTATGTGCCCATGGACACGAGGAACGGTTCAAATTCCTCTTTGAATTTTCAGGCTCTCTTTTTCCCATTTTTAAAAAGAATTTGTAGTTTCTTCCACTTTGTATTATTCCGTCTACATGAGTGGAGGACAGACATTCACTACCAGCCGAACTGAACCAGAAATTGCTATGAGTGATTTCACCTAAAGATGTGTTTAAAGACTGCAATATTTAGTCCATGATGTTACGAACAAAGATGAAAAAGATGCTTAGGTTTTATTTCAGAAGCACACAGAAAGGGAGTGGAGAAGAGGGAGGTAAATATCCATTCTCCATTGTGAGAGATGCTGACACCTCACTCCTGACCTGGAGAATAGTCAACCGCATTCTGTAACAAGCCCGTCAATAGCCAAAGGGAGTCAGGTCCCCGCACACGAAGACACTGGCTGCACAGCCTCTATTTAGATAAGGTTCCGTTAAAACGCCAATAGGCTCCGCGTGTCGAGCTCGCAAATCGGCCAAGAAAAATTTTAAAAGCCTATATATGTCAGTGATTTCCAATCCTTTTAATTAAAACAAATTTTTTTAAAAATTTGGACTGTTGATGCTGTTTTCATTGTTTTTTGCATTTTATGTGGCAGTAATCTTCCTGATCTCCCCTTCACACCCCACGCCCCAAAAGTCAGGCAAAACATTGTGAGCTCTATACTTTTAAAATTTAAAGTGAATTTAATGTGATTTGACTTGAGCCTTATTTTCCAACAATTGCAAGCTTGAGATTCACAGCCAATGCCCTCTACTGCAGGTTTTCTCCTGAGGAATTTTAAAGTGTCATAAAAACTCAGCAGTTGAAACAACCTCAAAGGTCATCTAGTTCCACCTTTATCTAATGCTGGAATCCCCTCTACAACATTCCTGATAAGGGTCATACAGTCTTAGCTTAAACGCCAGACATACATACTCCTCTACCTAAAACTCCACGAGGTAACATCCACTCAAGTGGAAAGTGACCCAACACCACAGGCCACCCCTTCCCCTCCCCATCAAAGCTCAGTCATATGTGGGGTCATTGCTCAGGGCAGTCATGTATTAACTCCTCTTGTAGGATGAACGGGCCACGCCGACAAAGCACTGAAAATACAACAGACCACTGCCCAATTACGTACAATCAACTTCTTGAAGCAAAGGCTGTCATCTGTCACCCATGCTGATACTCAAGGTGGCTCTCTGGAAGAACACAGCTGGCTCTGTTTGGTCTTATTAGCAAAAACCATACTCCAGGGCCAAGACTCGCCCAGGACAAAATGGAATCTAAAGTCTCTTTAATAGACTATTTGCCCAAGTCAAGATGAGTCTCTAGTCTGGAATCTAAACTAAATATTTCTAAAAAGCATTTGGTAGCAAGAAACTCTTCATCTTAGGATGCCTATGAAGAGCTACGGGCATGCCCTACGACAAAGATGTGTGAAAACATTCTTTACCAGTTTAGAGTCCCTTTAGCAAAAAGACTTCATACCGTACAGCTGAATTCAGGGGTTTACAATAACTCGTCAATAGTACAGTACAGGAAGTGGTTTGCTGAATACTGACGGAAAGGTTGCAGTAATCAACAGCACGGTGCAATGTCACAGGGGCTATATTTTGACTTAAGATCCCTCTCGCACAGCAGGTGGAAATAATGAGTACTAGACACTGAAGAAATTATTCAAGGCAGTGCTGGGTCAGTCTAGCTTCCTGGCAGCCACAAAGAAAGCCAGATGCCCTGTGCCATGCGTTTCACCTATGATTGATGACTCAAGCCCTTTCAGAATAGTGTCTTTGGAAATGGTTTGCTGTGGCTCCGGCCAATCCTCTTTGTCGTGTCGACCTCCTTCCCATAAATCTCCCGAAGGAATCAACAGGGCAGTGGTCCTCAAGGGTGGGCAAGGAGTATCTGTTTCTGTCATCTTAAAGAGGGCCACAGTCCCTGTGACTGGAAGGACCTCTGCCCAACTCTCATCCTACTTTAAGCATTTAATGATCCAGCTCCAGTGGCCATGTATGCAATGGCCACCATGAGATCCCCAGTGCCTGGCCCATGTAGACACCTACCACATATGTGATGAATGAAGGAACGGATGAATGCCCGTTCTCCTCTTCAGGAGGCAGACACAACACTTAGAATTTCACCCATCACAAAGATGGCTTTCGTACGCGTTGCAAGGAGAGTGGGACCACTCCAGGATTTTGTGTCAGAGTGGCATGCTATTCGGGTCCAATCTCCATCTTGCAAGAGGAAGCCGTGGTCACAGCCAGAGGAAGAGGGGCTTTTCACGCCATCTGAGTAGTAGTTTGTGCAGAGGTGGCCAGCGTGGAGCAACAGCTCAAGCCTTGCCTCTGAGGAGCTGTATTACAGGGCAGTGCTACGGCGCCAGGGTTCGAACCCCAGCTCTGCTGCTACCTACGCTACCTACCTGTGTGATTTGAGCAAGTGACTTAACAACCTCTCTTAGGCCTTAATTCCCGCATCATCAAAATGGCAATCTCCCAAGTGTAGGCCAACACGGCCACAGGGAGAGAGATGCAGTTTCCCAGGAGGCACCGGGGTTCAACATTAGTGATCTCATTCCTTCTGGAAAAGCTCCTGTTAGCCTTTCGATCCTCTGGGGTTCCCATATTGTGGCAATTAAAGGGAAAGATACCCAGAGGGAGGTTTCCCTGGGCAAAGGCTGGTAAGGATCTGCTCTTGCACCAAACTTCTGAAAAAGGGTGTGTGGACCAGGCGGCGAGGCCTCGCTTGGTTCCATCTACCCTAAAAATAGAGCTCGAGCCTTCCAGGCCTGGCCACCTCCCACACGCGTATCTAGACAGGGTCTCCGTGAGTCTCTGCAGGCCATTATCCCAGTGCTGGGACGTCCTGCCCTGAGAAATGAGAACACAGTGAACACGGCAGGGCTGCCCTCAGAGCCGGGGAGGGCTGACGAGAGCAGAAGACATTATACTTCCTCTGTGTGGCCCTTTCTCACAGATGATGGAATGTGCAGCAGAACTGCCCAGATAGGAAGGAACTGGCTGCCGTGAGAGGGAGTTTTATCCTCCTCCCATTTTGGTTTTGGTTTTGTTTTTTGCTTTTGGACCAGCAGAAGCTGGGTAAGCACTGCTAGGGAGAGTGAGGGAAGGCGATGACCAAGGAGCTGGCATAGCTCCGATCCCCGTTAAGGTCTGAAGCTCTAAGGCTCTCCACAAGCGCCGGGACGCGTACCTGGGAGGAGGCGCTCCGGAGAAGCAGCCAGCACCTCTCCTTCTCCCCTCCACCTTCGTGAGAACTACTCTAAGGAGTTCACGTGGATTCATGAAAATTGCTCCTATTTCTCCTTCGATTTTTATAGCTTTTCTGATTCTTAAAGTTCAGGTTTTAAACGGGAGATTATTGTTATGGGAAAAAAAGACTGTAGCTCACAGAGAGCCTTAATTCTCCTCTTAATAGTTCCAGAGGGGTAGGTACAGAGTATCTGTACTGACTCTAGGAAGGCCTCCTTACCCATTGTCTATTTATGAAAATTCAGCCTTATTATTAAACGCCGGCCACGTAAACAAGTGCGGCTTAATTCGCCAAAGCAAAACGGCTAGGATTTCCAATGTCTTTCCATTCTGTTCAACATGAAGGTCTAATAACTTGACAGTTTAAATTCAAGACGCCGCAACAGTTTGGGACCAGAAACTTGGAATTCAATGAAACAGCTTGCAAGATATTAAAGGCTTCTGTCCCCAGAATATGTTTTCTTTTTTTCCAGTGTAGGCTGCTTCATTCACTACAACCTTTTAAACATTGCTCTCATAAAATGCACAAGCAGTCTTTAGGAGAAATTAGTTAAACGGCTCCCAGAAAGCAGTGTTGTTTTTCCCCTTTCGAAACACTGCCGTAAGTATCCCAGCTCACTAAGAAAGGGTAAACAAGTCCGAAAATTTATCACATGTAACAGGTATGATTAAAAGGAGGACTGAAGAGGTCAGTGATGCTCATGCGAGGGGCAGTCCTGTTGTCAATGCATTAGACCTACCCAAGGAAGTGAATAAAACTGCAACTACTGTGCCGTTTACAGGAATAAATGTCAGGAACCCAAAGACAGAGATGGGGGGGGTGGTGACAGAGCGCGGAGCGCTGCGGAGTTGGAAGTAGCGTCAGGCTTCTTCCTCACAGCTGCTGAGGTCTGGCTGGGCTCCGGGCACACTGACAGAGGAGCCCGAAGTCACAGGAGAGGCGAAGTGAGTTCAAGGATCCACATTACACAAGCCCATTCAACGTGGGGTTGTCCCGCCCCCGAACACCACCACTAAAATAGCTGGAACTCCTTTTCAGAAAAAAGTAGCATCAGAACTTCCCCATTTCATGACCTAGCAGCCACACCACCCCGCACAGCCCACAAGGTGAGGCCCACGTTCCCAAGTGAGACCGTGATGGATTCCAAACTTCCCCAGCCCGTGGGGAATAAAAGGAAAGAGAAGGAAAGAGGAGACACAAGAAAACTGCAAAAGTAGCCCTAACGCTGGCATTGCACCTTTTGCTTCCGTTTCTGGCTCTGTAGCTTCAACTTTTCCTTACCAGTATTTACACCCCTGCGGTTTTCTGCTAGTGTCGTTGTTGCTGTTAAATGAATGTGTGTCACACGAACCCAAGACCCTGGACCCTTTCTGTGGAGTCATATAGGCACATTCATTCAGTTACTTTCCCCCTTTCTAATTCCTACGAACGACAGCAAAAAAAAATAATTAATTAATTAAAGCTCAACGAAGATTTATGAGGGGACTCGTTTCCCAACTTCTGCCCCTGTAGCTGGGTGAGGCCGCTTAACTAAAACATCTCTGAGAAATGCCATGAGCCATGAAGTTTCTGACTCGCATATCATTTATGATACCCCTGGGGAGCGGGCCTGCCTAAGAAAACCGAGGCCCAGCACCCCATAAGGTTCTCATTACAAACAGGAATTTGCCAGGCCAGATGCACTGGGGGTTGTCAAGCTCTGCAAACTCTCCCCACCAAAAAACTCATAAATTTTGCAGAATATATTGCTTTTCCTTGAATTTTTATGATTATGTTCAATTTCAGGAAACTTACCCCATACTTCATCATTTGCCTTCGTTTTTAAGAGTTATCTGACGTCCATGAAGTTCTATGGACTTTCTACTAATCATGTTTTTTAAATCTTAAAAATATAAGCCTACGTATTTCCAGCCAGCCATGAATTTAAAATCTCCCCCCTTCTTCCAATTTTGGTATGCAATTGCAGGCCGACCAGATTTCGAAGGTTCTCTGCTGGACAAACTCACCTTTCCATCTTCCATTGAGGCAAGGAACCCAAAGAAAGATGGCAACAATGGTGATCAGAGTGTACAAGGTAGTCAAGACTTGGCACTGAAACCGGATGGGTGACACTGTAAGACTCAGAGGCAGGTACTTGCCTGGAGCAGTCACGGTAGCATTTACAGCCCAAGGAAAAGACTCCCCAACCCCAGGGTCAAGGGCATTGGAAATGGTGGGCTACAGTTAGGCACCTAGGCAAAGTTTGGTGTCCTCCCACATTTTAACTTGGTAGAGTGAATTTTAGTGATTTCAGTGCTATTTTGCTAAATTTACTTTTCATAATACATATTACAGGCTTGAATACTTAACCAATCTCAAATTCGTTACCAACCCCATCTTTCAGCTAATCGTGTATTAAGAGGGGCAATGTCTATAAACCGTTTTGCTGCCTAGCTGTAGCTATGGCAGTTCTTAATGCTACACCCAAACCAGAAGGCATTCTTTACACACCCCAGAAACCCAGAGGCAAGCCAGATGTAATCCTGTGCTAAATCAGATTAGGTGAAGCAGACAAAATCACAACTTTATTCAATGTGTCATTTATCCCGGGTGACTAATGCATTATTTGTATGAAGTTAAAATTGAGCTTTGAGAAACTATGAAATAAATCAAATGCCCTACTTTATGTAATTTTAACAGACAGATCCCATTAGGATTTTACTATGCATAGCTGTTGGTTAAAATCATTGACCAGTATCCTTATAAATTAATCAACCGAGGTAATACTGGCTCTGCTGTCATCATTTGCTACTAATCTACAGTTAGAATTCACTTTAACTTTTCAAGCCTCTTGAAATAGGTTCATCAAATTTCCATTTTTTTGTTCAAAATATATGAGTAACTGTGATGGTTTACAAAAGCCTGTGGTAGAAGTCTGCCACTGGTGTCATTTTTCAATGGCATTAGAGCGTGCATTGGCATTTCATTGTCATTTCAGGGTAAAATGCTAACAGAATCCAACCATAATCATCTTCATCATTCTTGATAGGAACTTTTATCACTCGCGGTCTGAATACATGTGAACTGTTTAAAGTTTAAACTGTTACAGAACTGCAAAACAAACGAATTGGCCAAAATGTCTAATTGTAGCAAAAGGGATATGGTTAATATTTAGTAGTTAACTTTTTAAAAAAGATCATCATGGCTCTTGCATTCCTCCTGGATCTTTAATACTTGGATATGTTTCATTTCTGATTATGAGACCTAATTTATTAAAAACCCGTAAGTATCTACAGTTCCTCCTCCAAATATGTACTTAATGCCTGGTTAGTTTAGCGAACTGGGCGCTTTACCTCCACTAAAATGTCCTAGATTTCTTCAACACCTTTTATCTTTCTGTCTTCCTTGACCTGCATCTCATGACCTTTAACTGTGTACTGTAAAAACAAAAAAATAATATTTAGAGAGTTTTTTTCCCAAGGTTAATTTTAATTCATCTTGAAGTTTTAAGTTACCCATCAACTCTGATACAGCTGATGTCCAACTCTGTGAAGGCAGTGGGGAAAAACACCTATCTGCTGGGGTGCTCGTTCAATATGGTGGTGCGTGTAAAGCATGGAACACAGTGCTTGGCAAATACGAGTTCTCTTACGCTGGCTCTCAAACCATCTTACAGAGTGCTGCAAAATGAACACATAGGGAAACTTTTCTGCACATCCTTGAGATGAAACTGCAATCTGAATCCTCCAGAGGCATAAATAGAATATGTGTTCGGTCTAAAAATACGTTAGGAAAACCCAAATCCTAGGTTAGCCTCCAAAGCAGGAGCTATTTTTAAAACAAAGAAAGAAGGGAGGAAGGAGGGAGGGAGGGAGGGAGGGAGGGAGGGAAGGACAAACAAGAAACACGAACAAGGCAGCAGGCTCACAGGAAAAAATGCTATCAAAGTATGGAGACGAATATTCAGCAAACGTTGAAGGCATGCTCTCCCCTCCACCTTTGTACTACATGAAAGCCCCATTCTGATGACAGTAACAATTTAAGACACGTTTTTTAAAAAAAGTCTGCAAAATTACCCTTACAGCATTGTCATAGATACTAAATGCAGGTGCACCTCGCAAAAAGAAACCGCTATGCGTAACAATCTAAAATCACAAATTTGATAAGTTTAGGGTTGCTTAGGAGAGATTACGCTCATCAACAAAGAATTCCCCACAGGATTCCTAGCAAGCAGGTGCGCACAGAGAGACTTACTTTATAAAACTAGGAGCCTAGCTGTTGAACACGTCTACCTGTACCTACCTGTCTGACCGTCGTGATTTTAGATCTTCTCTTAGACCTCATTCTTGCACCTCTGAACTATCTCTTCACAAATCTGATCACACAAAGCATTAAGCAGGTTACTGTATATCAACCCATTGATTTAGTCAACCAAAAGTAACTGAGCACCTACTGTGTGCCACTCTTCTAAGCACTGCAGATGCACTGGTAAATAGTGCCGCCCCCCAAAGAACTCCCCCCTCATTGAGCCCACGTTCAATGCATCTTCCTCCCGAACACCAAATCTTGTGCTTACACCAAAGAGGAGCGAATCGAGCATCTCTTGTTGGAGTAGATATCAGGGCAGTTACACCTCATATATGGTTATGGACTCCAACCCGATGCTGGCTTGTAAGTACTAAAGATGAGTGCCAAAGGCCTCATCAGCCCAGTCCGCTGCCAAGCCCCGAAGCACACAGGGCTTGCCACTATTCTAGCATCTCTCCCAGGGCATCATCACGGGCTAGCAGCTCAGCTAAGTATTCACAGCCTGTGCGTTAACTGCAGCTCTGCAGCATACTATCCGTGTGACCTTGGGCAAGTCGCTGAACCCCTCTGTCCCAGTTTCCCTGCCCTGTAAAATAGGGAACTCGGATAACACAAATCAGAGCCATCACATAGGAAATGTAAGCTCTAATTATTATTTTCACTCATTATTATTAATGTGATTCATTATGGCTTCCCACCTAGAGGTAATATTTTGAAGACCTAGCATGGCGCCTGAATGAATCGGACAAGCCGACGATGCTGCACTCTGAACTGGCTGCATTAGGCTATTACTCCGGGCCAGACACTAGGATTACACCAATAAAAGACATGTTCTCCTCCCTCAAAACAACTCAGGTGCATTGGACGCCTGTTCAGGGCAGTATGGCAGCTCAGAGGAAGGGTGTCTAACCCGACGGGGCAAGAGTATGTGAGTTTGGGGACGCAGGAGGTATAGGAGGATTGTAGCTAGCGGCTTCCCAGAGACAGAGCTGAGATTCGAAGGATGAGACAGCCAGACGAAGAATTATTTGGTGGCCGAAACAATTCATTATAAACACAGATGTAAACACCAATCAGATGGTAAGAAGGCATCAACTTACGCTTTAGGAAAAAGAAAGACTAAAGGAAAAACATCAATACACACCTTCCACAAAAATGAGCTCATAATTTTTTTTAAAAAGGAGAAAGAACAAAAGAACAGATATATCTGGGTACATCTCAAGAGCCGCGATATACGCTTCTTTCGAAAATCGCTACTTTGCCAGCAATGGTGCCAACTTACAAACATTTGTTTCAACTGATTCAGGAAAACAAACTCTCATTTGGTATTTCTTTCAAGAATGCTTGCCTCGATATTTACATAATTCAGACAGTCAAATAATTGTCCAGAATTCTGTGGCTATTCCCCAGCAAATGGTGGTCAGTGGTAATGAGAACACTCCACTCACACAGCAAAACATAACTTCAGCAACTATGTGATGAACGTGAGCTACTATTCAAGCAGTAAACTCCGGGTCCAAAGGCAACTGTTTAACAGCAAGTGTCGGCTGCCCCTGGTCTGCTAAACAGCCCCCATTTCTGGCTTTCCAGTTCGCTCTGGGCATTGCGGAGGACTGCTTCTCCTCCTCTAGCTCACGTTCCCTCTCTCTCCCTAAATTCCTATTTTACTTACATCCATGCCACACCATTCCCCCCAATCCAGGTCTACATTCCACTGTCAAGTCAGTGGGGCCAGAGGTCATCTTCTACATTCCTTTATCTCCCCCTAAAAGTGACTGCCGAGCAAAGCGCTGGGCACAGAGCAGGTACACAGTGCAGACAGTTCTGGAGAGGGTGACAAATACTGAACCAGGACACGAGAGCTCCGGACCTGACCTAGCGTTGTCACGTATGGACTGTACGTCCTTGGGCAAGCTATTTTCCCATCCTGGGCCTTGGTCTCCACATCTGTATGAAGAGGAGGCTGGACCAGATGATGGTGAAGGGCCCTCCAGTCTTGAAACACTGGGTTTGAGGAACTGATGAATATCTACACACCTGAGCCAAGGCTTTTGCCAGCAAATAAATAATGGCTAATTGATGAGACCTCTCCAGGATTCCACGGCACTCCACCAGAAACATCCATCACGCTGGAATTTAATTTAGTTACTGTGGCTGTGCCGACCTGGCGTGGAACCACCAGTCCCTTTGGAATATTAATTTATTAAAAAAAATTAGTTGACTGACATCCTGGAGGGAGAAATAAAGCCTCTGCGATTGCATTTCTCGTTGTTCACTGGACAGTTAGGTCGTCGTGTACATATTGCCACAGTCAGAAGGTTAAAGTGTCCTCATAACACGCTCCTTCTGGTGGGTTGGTTTGATCAAATCACACTAGAGACCCAAAGACCAAGGAGACATCAGACTCCTAAGAAACTTCTCCCAGGGACTGTTAAAGCCCAGGTTACAATGCAGCACCACTACAAGACGAGTAGGGTTTTATTTTTTATTTATATAAAAAGAAACCATTTCAATGCTATTGCCAGGAGATATGTGGCCTACAAAACACAAAATCTGGACTCCAGGAATATGGTTTAATCAAGGCCACCAGTATCTGCTACTGAGACCTGGTTTTCACTGAAGCCGGTCGAGGATGCAAAGAACTATTATTTGGAAATCTAAGCAAAAAAAAAACCCCATTCTTTATGGGATGGAAGTGATGGGTTTCTTCTTTTCCTTTTCTCCAGCAAAATGAACATTGAAAAAAATAAACAGATGAGTGATTTTAACTTTGTAATGAAAACACAACCTGTTTCCTTAGCTTATTTCCCAATGCGTGGCCTTTATACCTTCCTAGACCAGCACAAGCCTCTTGAACAACCAAATCAAAGATACCTTTCAATCACTGGCTGATTTTCTTTTCAAAATGAAGCAAAATGCACAGGTATATGAAGAATAGCATTCCATAAACTAAGCAATTCATAATCAAAATCAGATTCTAGCTGGAGGGCTATTGTCAGCCCTGCTTAAATCAGGCCATTTTATTTAAGCACTCAGATCATTTCTCTCAGCTCAGTAAGTAGGTGGATGTTAGCAGCTAAGGTCATCGAAAAGATTTACTTTAAAATAAATTCAACAATTGCGAGCACCGCCCTCTCCATGGTATAAAGTGTGCCTCGCTTTGAACATGCATATAAAATTTCATTAAAGTGCAACATAAAAGTTTTACATTAGAGGAACCCAGTGCTGGACCTTTGTTTAACAGTCATGATAATTTATGGCGTGGATCTGCTACAGTTAAGTAGAAAAACAGGCTTCTCACTATGAAATACAAGGCATAAAGGCTGAAACTCAAGGAAAGCTGGAGGAATCCCAACCCTCCGACCACTCAATTCTTCTTCAGATTTTTGTCACACATACTTCTTCAACGTTCTCCGCACAGATTGAGACACAATACCAGTCCTGTACCCCTCTACCTTCAAAGCTGGTTTTCTCAGTTCTAAGCATATCTTAGGATTCATAGAAATCTATTTTTTAAGCACACTGATAAATAACAGGGGTTCGAGTTTTGCCTTTCCCTATTAAGCTTTTCTTGGTTACCATCCTTCTTTCTCGTTACTTTCTGCGCAAGAGACCAGACTGGCTAGGAGACCTTCAAAAAGTTACAATTAAAACACTATCAGGCAGGCAGAGGGGAGGTATTACCACCAGGATCTAAGCAACTGTCTTTGGAAGACAGAAGCATTTGCATAGAGCCCTCTTGGAGCTGATGGGGCTCTCATATCAATCAACACATGTTTCTTGAGCACCTGTAATGGGAAAGGCACTGCGCTGAATGATGCGAGAGGGCGTACGCCACTGCCTAGAAAGCGGTGTGGCTATCTAAACACAAACGACTTAATGCAACAGTAGTGACTCAGTGAAAAGAACACTAAACACAAATCCTGAGACCATCCACACACTGTGAAAACTTAGGCAAGTCACTTAACCTCTCTGAACTTCAGTTTTCGTGTCTACAAAACGGAGCCAGTAAGACCAGTCCTGACAAACCCACGTGGTTATTGTGAGGATCAAATCAAATGATAGATGTGGTAAGTTATAAAGCTTTGGAAAGAAATGTTATCAAGCTCCTATGCCCAGCTTTGAGGCTCCCAATTAACTAGACAATATACCATGGTCTTCTTTAAGTTCAGGTACCAAATCTTCAAAATTAGGGTATTCGAATTTAAATGGACAGTTCTCAAGGACTTGAGTTTTGCCATCTATATATATATATTATACATACTATATATGAATGGCAAATTACAATACACATATTGTAATTTGCCATTCATACGTTTTCATTAAAGGGGCATCCATGAAAGAAGTGCTAAGGGATTGTACCATTACATAAATTGTTCCTTATTCAATTAAAAGAAAAAAGCAGAGTTCCATGGCTAGTCGATTACATGGTAATTCCACAGATACTTTTTTTTACACAAGCATCATATACACAGTCCAATCCGTTTGTTTCAGTGAGAGCTAAACGCTCGAACCCACACAGGAACAATAAATAATAGGCAATGAGGTTTTGCAGAAAGGCACTTGAGCTGGAAATTGGGAGATGCGGATTCCTGACCCAGCCCTACTACTAACCAGGCTGTGTGAACTTAGGTGAGTCAATCAACCTCTCCAGGGCTGTTTGCTCATCTGTAAAATGGGAATAACACGTGTACGTTCTGATTCACAATGACCGAATGAGATGATGTATGGAGAAGGATCCCACCTGTTGGAAAGGCTCAGACAATATGTCAGTTGTTGCTGGTGCAGGTTCTGGGATCAGCTCCATCTAGGCTGGAACCTGAATTGCATCACTGAGTATCTACTGCCTCCATTTCTTCATCCAAAAATGGAAATCATAATAGGTCCCATCTCATAAAGTTGTCTGAAGGATTAAGTGAGACTGAGTATTTAAAGCACTAGCTACTCCGTCATGTTTGGGGCACAGAGTATACACCCAAATAACAGTAGCAACAACGAGGATGCGTCCTACTACAGATACAGGTGAAACACACACACACACACACACACACACACACACACACACACACACACACACATGACACACTCCTCAGAAAGGTTTCTCCAGGTTGTGGTCTTGAGTTCTTAAATCAGCAACACATTTCTTTCCATTATCAGTAAACAAGTTTTTAAAATCTCTTTCTTTATCCCACAGCAATCAGAAAAAGACAAAATTAAAAGTGAAAAATGTAGTCACTGTACCAGTTGTTTTGTCTACATGACAGGCTAATCAAGTATGTGGTAGTTTCCCTTTCTGAGGTATGAGCTATAAGCTCATAGGACTATGGCTTCTAGATTGTTCCAGAGATGGCCATTTTATTGGGCTTTTACGATTCTGAAATTGTTAAATATGTGCAGATTTTTCATGCAAGAAATAGTCTCAGCTAAGAATAATGGGCATGAAATAAAGGTTCAGCACATTAAAACCATTCCTATTCAACAATAATGAGCATGTTTAAATACGATATAATTTTTATCCATCTACAAAACGCTTAAATGTTTGGAATCTCGTTTATGTCTATAATGACAGATTCATATTTGAGGCAGTCGTTTTCAATCTTGATTTGTATATTTTAAAGTTGTTAAATGCTTGACTGAATCATTAGCAAAACAATTCATGTATCATTAAACTGATTTCTAACATGAGATAATTTTCTTCCTTGTCCAATAGACGTGCCTTCTAAGATTTACGGGGACAGCATTTATCTTTGGGGGTTTCAGTGGGTGTGGAGGAGACCTCGTCACTAGCTAATTTCACCACCTTGAGTCGCGCCCTCCCATATACTCCCTTAAGAAACTCAAGCCCAAGTGGTTTGCTGAATGAATGCTCAAACAAGCCGGAGAATGCATATTGTACCAGCAAAAAAAAGACCACTGACTGTCTCCCTTGCAGTGGAAAACAAACAGAGGGGGAGGGGGAAAGATAAATGGCTGGAGGTAGAGAAAGAGAAATCCTGGCAACCTGGAGGCGCCGCCCCGCCCCCTCCACATTCCTGCCACCCCCAGGTAGACCAAGGTTGCGTTCCCTGTCTCTCCCCGACCTTCCCATCCATAAACAGGCCTCTTCCACTCTTCCGGAGGATTGCAGCGCAGGAGGCCTCCAAGATCTGTGTGCGCAGAGCAGGGGGAAGCAGCCGGGCTGCTGCAGTGCATGGGCCATGCCCAGCTGGAGCTGAAACAGTTCACTTTTGTCTGGAGAGCAGGGTCCCCGCCCCCCATGGCTGAGGGAAACTGGGGAAAGCGGGGCTGCTGGGGCAGCCCCGGGGGAGGAGAAGCCTGGCCCGCACATGGCCCCTTCCCAGCCTGGACGGCCCCACACAGACCTTTGAACTTTCTATTTATATAACAGTTTAGTGAGTTTAAGTCTCTTCCTGTATAACTGCCCGTTTGCAAGCTCGCCTCTAATTAGGCTACTTGTGAGACACCACATAAAAACTACAAACCATGGATGCCGGCCTCCGTCCTTCGCTGTGAGAAGTCGGCCACTGTCACAATGGCTTAACTACAATTTTCACCAGGCTTTTGAACATTGTGATTTTGCTATCACAGTGGTTTCCTTTTCCCTTTTTATTTTTTAGAATGAGCCCTTTGCTGTACCTATCTTCCCTTCTTTCCTTCTTTCTTTTTCAATAATAAAAAGAAGATAAGTAAGCATCTCCACAAAAAACCTCGGCCTGTCACGAAGCAACACCTAATCAATACGGGAGGGGTGCTTGCAGGGTGGAAAGGCTGTGCACTTGGTAGGCCCTCGGATTTTGCTGGTAAACAAGTCCAAATCTAGCCACGTGATCTCCAGACACCTCAAGAATTCATTTACTGGGTTACCACAGACAAGTCTACGGAGTGATTTCAACGATAAAATTTGATTTTTTTCCCTTTACCTTTTTTTCTTTTTTTTAAGAGCAAGTGGTGTCTTTGGTGCACACAGCCATCTGCGCCTTCCTCTTCTTTCACAGAATGGTTCATATTAAACTCAGACACAGGTGAACATTGCTCATTCACCCAGGAATCTTGAAGAACGAGAGCTCTGGCCCTTTAATCGACTCCAGAGCATGACCCATTAAGAGATTCTTGCGGTGTGTGAAGTCCAGGGCTCTGTTCCGTTAGGCACCGAGCACTCCCAGACTCGGCACATCCACACTGCAGTCACCCGTGCCCCATCCTTTCCATTTGCATTCCTCCTGACAAATGTGTATGTCTCTAAATGGGCATGCACTTTTTGCTTACTGTAGTCTAGTGTTTGCAAATGACACAGATGCCTGTGTCTGTAAAGTCTTTCCTCATTAAGTCTTGGAAGATGAGTTTGTTTTTTAGCTGGCCTGATCCAGTTATTGTCAGACATCTAGGGTTGCGGTAGAGATGGCTCAGAGCTCTCTGTTCCACAAGTGACTGCTGAGAAGAGATCCAATGGAAATGAGATCCTTAACTTGGCTGGCGCCTTTTTCTTCCTAGGACCTCCTGGGGAGTTAGGGGTGGGGAGCAATGGATGCCATCAGTCTAAGCAACTACTTGCTCCCCAGGAGGGGAAGTAAACATATAATGAACATGTAATTGGCATGCTCTGAATGTCCAAAGAGAGTTTGGAAAGGTACACACTCCCATTCAAGGCAATAGCAAGCTTTTTAGTTCATCCACTATTCACATTGATGTTCCTTTTCTCTGTCGGGGTGTACAACACACAGGCGCACAACCGCATTACAAATGTTTACAAACACAGATGCACAAGGAAGCTTGCCCCTCACGATCAAACAGTAAGAAGGAGAAATTTTCCTGGAACGTGTGCACAGAGGGAAAAGGCCAGCTTATTTATGCAGACGCGTTATACTAATTCATCGGTATTTCACATAATATCCACGGAGTGTCCAAGTCTGCATGTTTCTTAACTGATGTGGCATAGTCAGGGATAGTTTCCAAAAAGGGACAAAAAGAAATCACAACTAAAAGAGCCCACCTCCTTTAAATATGCAACTGCATGTGCCTAAGATTAAACTGAAATTAAAACAATATAATAAACATGTTTTTAAAAACCTAATACCTTGTATATATGTTTAACATTTGAACTACACCCACAAAATCACTTATAACGTCTGTTAAATTAATGATGTTACCCACACCATATATTAGGCAAATTGTATGCAAATAGTAATGCTGTGGTTATCAGTGGTGTGCAAAATAAACCAGCAAAGCAGGGTAAAGGCTGTACACAGGAGCGTAATATTTAACTGAGTAGTAATTTTACCGTGATCTTTACTTTTAAATAACAACAGCATGGTTGTTAAAAACTGTAACCTGTTTTTCTGCACAGCTGATAAAACCCTGCATGGTATCAAAAATGCCTTACAGATTAATACTGATACAGTGTAATTTGTGGCTTCAAGGATTTACCCGGAATCGCTGTAAAATAAAATGTATTGAACTTCTGATTATCTTGGATTTGCAACTAAAGGAGTCATGATTGACATGATGAAGCTATTGGCTAAGAGTATGACCCTTTTCTAAAGAAGGAGATTGCCTAAAATATCACATCAGCAAAGGGAAATCCTTGTAAAAATACACAGCATTCATCGTCAACGGCTGCCAGTACTTTAACATTGCAAAAGATTTCGCACTGTCGGTCGCTACTATAGATTATTCCAACTACATTTGAAAAGGCAATAGCCAAGAGTGCAATTCGAAGTCGCTGCCGCCGCGCCTTCCCCCCGTCTAATTCCATAGGCTGTGGGGGGAAATCGATACGTTAGAATGTTATGACAAATTAACAGTGATAACGTTGGTGCAGGAGGTGAAGCTTCTGTAAAAGTTAATAGATACGCATATCTATTTATACACACGCGCGCGCGCATCACGCAGACTAACAACTTTCCGGCTCCCCAGTCACCTCTGCACCATCTTTCACAAACCTCTCGGGGACAAGCTGACGGTATTTGGGGAAGAGCCGACTAAACCTGTGAATCCGAGCTGGGTGCCCATTAAACCCACAAACCTGCGGCTGCCTCCCAGTGGGGGGCGGACGGGGGCCCGGCCGCTAATTAAATGTGCGTTGACGTCGGAGCGGCCAACTTTAGGGGCCAACTTCAAAAACCCTCAGTCTGGAAAGCCAGACGCCGCGGTCGGCCCGGACCGGGAGTCCCCCGCGCGGTGGCCCCCGAAGCCGCCGCTCGGCGCCCGAGTGCGGGGAACTTGGGCCGAGCGGGTGGCAGGGAAGGTGTGCGCGCCGCGCCGTGCGGGGACCGGGGTGGCGGCGGGGGCGGTGGCCGCCGAGGAAGCGGAGGGCCGCCGGTGGCACCTCGCCGCTGCCTGCCCCCCGCGGCCGGCCGCCGGCGTCGGGCACCTGGAAAGTTGGGGGCATTTCGGGCGGGCAGCATCCGGTGCGCTGGGAAGGCCACCCGGCCAGCCGTTCGGGGAGAAAATCCCGGCGGAGGTCGCGCGCCTCAGCCCCCGGGCAGCACCGGATCCGATTTGGGCCAGACGCAACTCTTTGGACTTGGGAGTGTCAAACGACGCCCTCGGGACCTGCATCCCTCCCTCGGTCCGCACCTCCCCCCACCCGGGCACCCGACCGAGGAGTCGCGGCGGCCGGGGCCAGAGGTGGCCAAGAGCAAGTGGGAAGGCGTCCCGGGCGCCCCACCAAACCCCGGCTCCTCTTAACAAAGGCGAAAAGCCCAGCCCCGGCCCAGGGACCCGCGCAGCCAAGGAGAAGGCAAAAATCAACACCTACCACTGCTGCTCCAAGTCCCAGTCCCTGAAAAAGTCGAATAGATCCATAGCGGCCGGGCGGCTGCGGCGGCCGGGCGTCCGTCCCTGCTGGCGACGGGTCTGCGCGGCTCTCGGCGCGGCTCGCTCGCTGCTCTCCGGCCCTCCCGCCCGGCTAAAAGTGCCCGGGCCGCATCGGCGGCGGCGGCGGGCGCCGGAGGTGCCGGGTCCTGCGCTCTGGGGCGGCGACGGCGGCGGCGGCACCGGGCGGGCAAGTGCCTGGCCGCCCGCTCGGCTCCGCTCGGTCCGCGGCTGCCCGCGCGCCCAGCGCCCCGACGCTGCGGCGGCAGCCGCTGCGGGCTCGAGCCGGCGAGGCCGCCCGCCTGGCGGGCTGCGGGCCGGCGGCGGCGGCGGCGGCGGCGGCGGCGGCGGCGGCGGCGGCGGGGGCGGCCGGGGCAGCGGCAGCGGCGCGGCGCGGCGCGGCAGCCGGGGCGGCAGCGGCGGCGGCGGCGGCGGCGGCTGCACAGGCGGCGGCGGCGGCCGCGGCAGCATCACACACTTACACACTCACAGGGGGCGGAGCCTGGACAGCCCGAAGCCGCGACATGGAGCCGGCACATTATCATCCCCGGATCTGGCAGGGGCTCGCTCCGCCCGCGCGCGCCGCCCGGGACCCCCCCTCTGTCAAGATCAGCTGGTGGGAGCGGCCGCAGAACTGGGGAGCCGGGCCCGGGTCCCGCCCGGAGGGGCAGTTGCAGGGATGCGGGAGGGTGGCCGGCGGGGCCAGGAGGCAGGCTTCGGGAAGGAGACCCTCTCTCGGAAGCCCTACCTCCTCCCACAACTGGGAGTTACGCTTCGGAACCAGAAAAGAGCGCACAAACTGCCTCGGGGATGGGGGTCGACCCCCGCTGCGGCGCGCGCAGTCCCTGCCCGGGGACGCTCCTCGGGCCCCCGAGTACTGGAGCAAACTTTGGTGGGCCCGAGCATCCCTCGGCCCCGCAGCGCAGAGCACTCGGGGCCAGGAAGGAGAAGGCGGTCACCTTCACCGTCCCCGCGGCGCCGAGCGTCCGCACCCGGGCCGGTCAGGCATGCCGCAGTGCCTTGCCGGGCTGCGGGGCGCGTTGCGCACCTAGTAGGTCCGCAAGCTCTGGGCCCTGGATTCTGTAGGCTGCAAGGGTAGGCACGAGGACCACCCTGTGTGGTCCTTGGGTTCCGGATTAGGACGCTGGGCAACTGGGTTGCACTACCACCTTCTCCGCACAACCACCGCGTGCCTTGGGCAGAGGGCTTCTGCACTTTCCTCCTCTGGGAAATGGGAAATCCTCTGAGTGTGTCCCACTATCATCCCACCCTCTGGCTGCCTGTCTCCCTTCTGGCCGGAGAATCTCTCTCCACTTGCAGCTTCCTCCCTCCCTTCAGCCTCCACTGGTGGTCCAGGATCGGGTGGATCCCTTTAGCCAATGCCCTTGGGGAAAGGCTTCCTGGCCTCTGACGCCAGAAAGCGGTGTTGGAAGGGGCGGGGCCGGGGTCTGACACTTCAGGAACAGGAATACCCTGGAGTCCCCGACCTCTTCTTTGCCTTCTTCATGTCATCGTGCAAGCAAAATAGTATTGGTGCATTGTTGAGAGCCTAAGGTGAGGACCCTCTTAGAAAGAGCAGTAGACTGAGCACTGACAGAGCTGGGTTCTGACTGTGTCCGATACTGTCATTGGTTCTCTGTGTGACTGAGCGAGTAAGTCTCTTCTCTGAGGCTCATTTTGTAAAATAGGCTTGATCGCGGTGCCATGTGGCTCTTGCTACTCTGGTGTTGTCCTTTCTGTTTGAATCTGCTTCTCTAATATTATCTCATATTCTCAAAATCACCCAAATAGATTTTCTTTACTTTGTTTTTCCAGAAGAAAGGGAGGCACTGAGACCAGGTAATTTGCCCAGGAGCTGACATTTCTCCTAACGGGGGAACTGACATTGGAACTGAGAATCTGGGAAGCCCATTTAGGTAGAGCTGAACCCAGTAGAAGGTGCTGCAGCTCCAAGAGGTGGAGGGCTTCAGAATCTGAGCTTGAAGGGGCCCAGAGTTTGGTCTCTTTCATATTCTTTATATGGGAAAAAAAGCATGTCACTAACATACAGAAACAAGACACTAAGATTCTGCAGCTGTGGCATCCCATGAGGCTTTGCTTTGTTTATTTATTTTGCAGAGCGCCAAGTTCTTAACAAATACTAAGCTAACTGACTGCAGATCAACCAATGGGCAGACAAGGGAAGACTACATTTCAAATTGCCTTGTCTATTTGTAAACTCCTCTGGTCAAAGACTCCAGGGCAGAAGAGCTATTGGCAAAAATGGTGCCAGGGATCTTCAAATTATCTCTGTGCCTTTTTTACTCGTGGAGTTCCAAGTCTTCAGCCCTAGACTCTGAGCCCTTGAGGCGGCAGGGACTGCCCTGCTCAAATCTGTGGCCCCCAACATTAATTTCCCTCAGTAAATGATCCTCAAATTGGGTTTGATTGCTAATAATGATTGTCGCCTGGGCTAGTGCTTGACCTGCTTGAAAACCTTTAGAGGAAAACCAGAACATCTACAATTAACATTTAAATGGTGATTATGGTCACTTTGTATCGGATTCACTTTTCTCCCCAGATTATATTGATTGGGGGAAGACAGGAAAAAAATCTGTGCTACGTAAATAAATTTCCAATAGAAAGAAAGCTGTGCCTTTAAGAGTTCCAGACCCCCCCCATCACCCCACTGGTGCACTTTCTTCCCAATCAGCAGGAGGACCAAGCCAGAGCAGAAGGAGCCAGCAAGAGGCAGCACTGTGAACAGAAATGCCTGCGGGAAGGAGAGAAGAGACGAGCGGTGCTGGCTGCCGCTTCAAAAGAGGGGCTGGGGCTTTCCCTTCCGGAGATCAAAACCGAGACAGGAGGCTGGGCTGGGTGGAAGGAGCTCCTACTCTCAGCCACCCTCCTGGAACACGGATGAAGCTGAGAGAGGCCGCACTGAAGGGACCACGGTGGTCCCAAAGGCCAGCCGGCCAGCCCAAGCCCAGCACTTGTTCTATCTGAGCATCTGCTCCTGGGCAGCGGAGAAGCTTCACCTTCTCCCTTCCTTCTCCTCCTGCCATCCCCAGCTCTGGCCTCTTTAGTGAACCCCCAGATAGGCATCGAAGCCACGCATCCTCCACCACACAGGCAGGGAAGGGAGGGCAGGTTGCAGGGAGAGCAATGGCAACGCGAAGTAAAAAGGCGATAGTATGGTCCTGGCACAAAAACAGAAAGACAGATCAATGGAACAGGATAGAAAGCCCAGAGAGAAACCCACGCACATATGGACACCTTATCTTTGATAAAGGAGGCAGGAATGTACAGTGGAGAAAGGACAGCCTCTTCAATAAGTGGTGCTGGGAAAACTGGACAGCTACATGTAAAAGAATGAAATTAGAACACTTCCTAACACCATACACAAAAATAAGCTCAAAATGGATTAAAGACCTAAATGTAAGGCCAGACACTATAAAACTCTTAGAGGCAAACATAGGCAGAACACTCTATGACATAAATCACAGCAAGATCCTTTTTGACCCACCTCCCAGAGAAATGGAAATAAAAACAAAAATGAACAAACGGGACCTAATGAAACTTCAAAGCTTTTGCACAGCAAAGGAAACCATAAACAAAACAAAAAGACAACCCTCAGAATGGCAGAAAATATTTGCAAATGAAGCAACTGACAAAGGATTAATCTCCAAAATTTACAAGCAGCTCATGCAGCTCAATAACAAAAAAACAAACAACCCAATCCAAAAATGGGCAGAAGACCTAAATAGACATTTCTCCAAAGAAGATATACAGACTTCCAACAAACACATGAAAGAATGCTCAACATCATTAATCATTAGAGAAATGCAAATCAAAACTACAATGAGATATCATCTCACACCGGTCAGAATGGCCATCATCAAAAAATCTAGAAACAGTAAATGCTGGAGGGGGTGGGGAGAAAAGGGAACACTGTTGCACTGTTGGTGGGAATGTAAATTGATACAGCCACTATGGAGAACAGTATGGAGGTTCCTTAAAAAACTACAAATAGAACTACCATATGACCCAGCAATCCCACTACTGGGCATATACCCTGAGAAAACCATAATTCAAAAAGAGTCATGTACCAAAATGTTCATTGCAGCTCTACTTACAATAGCCAGGAGATGGAAACAACCTAAGTGTCCATCATCAGATGAATGGATAGAGAAGATGTGGCACATATATACAATGGAATATTACTCAGCCATAAAAAGAAACGAAATTGAGCTATTTGTAGTGAGGTGGATGGACCCAGAGTCTGTCATACAGAGTGAAGTAAGTCAGAAAGAGAAAGACAAATACCGTATGCTAACACATATATATGGAATCTAAGGGGAAAAAAATGTCATGAAGAACCTAGGGGTAAGACGGGAATAAAGACACAGACCTACTAGACAATGGACTTGAGGATACGGGGAGGGGGAAGGGTAAGCTGTGACGAACTGAGAGAGAGGCATGGACATATATACACTTCCAAACGTAAGGTAGATAGCTAGTGGGAAGCAGCCGCATAGCACAGGGAGATCAGCTCGGTGCCTTGTGACCACCTAGAGGGGTGGGATAGGGAGGGTGGGATAGGGAGCGTGGGAGGGAGGGAGACGCCGGAGGGAAGAGATATGGGAACATATGTATATGTATAACTGATTTACTTTGTTATAAAGCAGAAACTGACACACCATTGTAAAGCAATTGTACTCCAATAAAGATGAAAAAAATTAAAAATAAATATAAAATATTACCATGGTAAAAAAAAAAAGGCGATCTGGAATCAAAGCCAACTGCCGCTATCAGACTGGCGGCTCCGCCGTCTAGTCCCTGAGGGTCAGGTTGCTTCGCTCCCATTCCACCTCCTGGGGCACCTTAGCAAAGGTGGAAGATTCCTGTCGGCCAGCCTGCTGTCCTGGCTTTGCCTGGAAAAGCCCCTCTCTGATCTAACACAAGCCTCAGCTCAACCCAGTATTTCAGAAGTTGGAACCTCTCCCCTTTGACCTTCCTCCCTCTGTCGGCTTCTCCCATGCTCTCTGTTGGGGCCCCCTTCACATCTCCCCAATCTCCCCCATTCAGAAGCCTACTGGAGGGGCACTGGGACAAGAGCTGCCATCTTTTCAGAGAGGACACAATCAGAACTAAGACTTCATGGCCTAATCTCTTAAGGTGTGAAACCAGGAATCATTCTGAAAGGCCTGACTGTATAGAAATGCTGATTCTCAGACTTTCTAAAGTGGGATTTTTGACTTGAATTACTTTTTTTTTTTTTTTTTTGTGGTACGCGGGCCTCTCACTGTTGTGGCCTCTCCCGTTGTGGAGCACAGGCTCCGGATGCGAAGGCTCAGCGGCCATGGATCACGGGCCCAGCCGCTCCGCAGCATGTGGAATCTTCCCGGACTGGGGCACGAACCCGTGTCCCCTGCATCGGCAGACAGACTCTCAACCACTGCGCCACCAGGGAAGCCCGACTTGAATTACTTTTAAAGGAGTTTAATTTGGAGTCTCCAGGTACTGAGCTTCATTTCAAAGAACTGGAAATCCTCCATTCTTATAGTTGGAGTAAAAACAGTGTCATGCAGGGTCTGGTAGATAGTGTCTAAAAATTAAGATTAATTTAAGAAAGTTTCACTGTGAATGTCAGTTCCATGAAATGAACAAACTGACAGCATGTGATACATGTGTCATCCTGTCATACCTCAGATTTCGACTTAAAATATTAAGTATTTGTTTCTGACCTGATGTGCAGTCAGGCTGAGTTACTTTCTAGAAGGAAACTGTCGTGATCAAGGTTACAGCTCATCTGAGGAAGACTGTTTGAAGGAATTCCACGGGCTCCCTTGAGAAGCATCAACTTCCATTACTGTGGCTCTTCCTCTGGCAAAGCAGCCTGGTACTGTCGTTGAGTTTGGAGTGAACCAGCGTGACTCTGAACTTGGGGCGGTTTCCACACATGGTCCACAATATCAAGAACGATCCTTGTGGGAGGAGGATTTCAATCTTTTCTGACTTCAGAGAATGTCCGCACTTACTTGTTTCATGTCAATGCTCCCAGAACCTGTAAGCCTCATGAGGGTAGGGCCTGAGTCTTTGTAATCATAGCCTCGTGCAAGATCTGACATGGAGCAGGCCCTTTCGGGGTCTATCCAACCAGTCTCCATGAAGGTGGCAATCCCAGGAGTTGATTTCACATTGAATCAGGACAGTTCTCTGAACCGAGGAATGAATCTCACGAATATCCACATGTGATTTTTTTTTCACAACTTCTGGTTCTACCCCTTTGTCCTTTGGATCTCAATCATGTATCACAACTGAAAGTCTCTACTCTTGGGTTTTCTGATCATTGCCTGGAAAAGCCCCTCTCTAATCTCACAACACAAGCCTCTGCTCGACCCAGTATTTCAGAAGTTGTAACCTCTCCCCTTTGACCTTCCTCTCTCTGTTGGCTTCTCCCGTGTTCTCTGTTGGGGCCCCCTTCACATCTCACCAATCTCCCTTGGTGAGAGATTCAAAATAATCAGATCTCCATTTCGGAGATCTTCTAAAGTTCCTGGGTTCCTATTGGGTCCTAAATATCAAACGCCATATAATTTAGATAATTTTTTAAATTGATTTACAATGTTGTGTTAGTTCCTGGTGTACAGCAAAGTGATTCAGAATATATACATTCTTTTTCATATTCTTTCCATTACAGTTTATTATAGGATATTGAATATAGTTCCCTGTGCCATACAGTAGGACCTTGTTGTTCATCTATTTTATATATAGTATTGATAGTTTGTATCTGCTAATCCCAAACTTCCACCAATTTATCTCTCCCCCTCCCCCTTTCCCCTTTGGTAACCATAAATTCGTTTTCTATGTCTGTGAGTCTGTTTCTGTTTTGGAAATAAGTTCCTTTGTATGATTTCTTTAGCTTCTACATATAAGTGATATCATATGTTTGTCTTTCTCTGTCTGACTTACTTCACTTGGTATGATAATCTCTAGGTCCATCCACGTTGCTGCAAATGGCATTATTTCGTTCTTTTTATGGCTGAGTAGTATTCCATTGTTTATATATACAACATCTTCTTTATCCATTCATCTGTCGGTGGACATTTAGGTTGCTTCCATGTCTTGGTTATTGTAAATAGTGCTGCTATGAACATTGGGGTGCATGTTTTCTCCGGGTATATACCCAGTAGTTGGATTGCTGGGTCATATGGTAGTTCTGTTTTTAGATTCTTGAGGAACTCCATACTATTCTACATAGTAGCTTCACCAGTTTACAGTGTAGGAAGGTTCCCTTTTCTCCACACTCTCTCCAGCATTTATTTGTAGACTTTTTGATGATGGCTATTCTGACTGATGTGAGGTGATACCTCACTGTAGTTTTGATTTGCATTTCTCTAATAATTAGTGATGTTGAGCATCTTTTCATGTGCCTGTTGGCCATCTGCATGTCTTCTTTGGAGAAATGCCTATTTAGGTCTTCTGCTCATTTTTTGATTGGCTTCTTTGTTTTGTTTTGTTTTGTTTTGTTTTGTCATTGAGCTGTATGAGCTGTTTGTATATTTTGGAAATTAATCCCTTGTCGGTTGCATCGTTTGCAAATATTTTCTCCCAGTCAGTAGGCTATCTTTTCGTTTTGTTTATGGTTTCCTTTGCTGTGCAGAAGCTTGTAAGTTTGATTAGGTCCCATTTGTTTATTGTTGCTTTTATTTCTATTGCCTTGGGAGACTGACCTAAGAAAACATTGGTAAGATCTATGTCACAGAATGTTTTTCCTATGTTCTCTTCTAGGAGTTTTATGGTGTCATGTCTTATATTTAAGTCTTTAAGCCATTTTGAGTTTATCCTGTGTATGGTGTGAGGGAGAAAGACCACATAATTTTATGTCAGTCACTGCTTAACTACGTTTACAGTACTTGAAGATGATGCTATTCTGATTTTAAATGGTGCATTGCTAGGACTCCTTGTACAGATTTAGCATAACAATAAACAGAGACAACATTGACTGAGGCTTTTTACATGGCAGACACGGTGCTCAGCATTTTACAAACATTATCTCACACCTCACCAGGATTCTCTGAGGTAGGTACTAGTATTATACCTATTTTGCAACTGGAAACTGGGGCTCTAAGAGGCTGGGCACTTGCCCAGAGTCACAGAGCTCACCAGTGGCATAGCCAGGTGCTGCCCCCACGTTTGTTTGCTGCCAAAGTGCATGTACTAATCCGAGCTGCCCCAGAGCCTCCATTCTGTCTTCACAAATGGTTTCAACTCACTGTAGCTCAGGGAAAGTAAGCAAGGAAGGGATCATTATCTCAGTTTGACAGTTGAGGAAACAGGTTAAGTGACTTTGCCAAGATCAAAAGGTCGCAGAGCTGAGTAGCTGAGGTCGGGCCACGGTCATCTAGACACCAAGCCCAGGGCTTGTTCTGTGTACCACGCTACTGTTTATACTCCTGATGCCACTCCAGTGACTATAACACCCTGGGAGTCTGGGACTGCAGTGGCATCAGTTTACTGTTGGATTAAAAAAAAAAAAAACTGTCATGGTGCAATTTCCCTGATCTCAACTGTGGCTGAATTGGGGGAAGGCAGTTGGCTGACCCTTGCCCTCATGTTAAAGAAAGTCAGTCAGATAGGCAACAGGAAGCAAGAAGATGGTGGAGTAATTCTTGCTTCATCGTTTAAGGAGACTCAGATGGGTCTTTTTCCTGGAGATTAGAAATCTAGGGCTGAGATACCTCCTTAGTCAACCTTGTGGGTGTGCATGGTGGTGGGCTGGGAGGCGTCGATGGGGACTTCTCTCCTGCGCAAGACTGTGCAGCTGGGGGACTGCGAATCTGTGGCTCTCTCCTAACTGCTCAAGGGCTCCGTTCCCTTGTCTATAAATTCAGGGGGTTGGAAACACTCCAACTCTGATATTCGTGGCTCCTTGATTTGAAGTCCCTTTACACAACCCCGCAGTCCACGACCAAATGCAGACTATGCATTGATAATGATGAGGGAGGTAAAGTGAAGAGTCACGACTACCCAGATCCATCATCTCCACCCCTGATCCAGTGATTGACAAATCTGCTTCTTGGAGCTCAGAGCCCTGTCCGTGGGCTGCCCTCATAAACCCATTGCGAAGCGTGGCTGAAAAGAGTCTCTTCCCGGAGCCCACTCTGCACGTTCGGAGGGCTGGATTCCAGAGGGAAGTCAAGCATTTTCCCAGCGGCCAGAGACGGAACCTAATGTACATGAAAGTGCTTTGTAAATGGTAAAAAGCCCTATATAAGTGCGCGCTCTCATCATCCCTAGGGCTGCTGTCTCAGAGCCTTCTCCATCAGCTGAGATCAGCAGCGCTAAGTGCACTGGCTGTGCTTGTAGGGTTTTCCTTCCTTTTTAGTTTTTTGTTTTTGTTTGTCTGGCAAATGGGCACACATGCCATGGGTCCCAGAGCCTGGTTAATAAATTGTAAGTTTTGACGCTGTCAAAATAATATTAAGAAGTTTAAACTGGGAGTTCCCTGGCAGTCCAGTGGTTAGGACTCCGCGCTTTCACTGCTGAGGGCGTGGGTTCAATCCCTGGTCGGGGAACTAAGATCCCACAAGGCACACCGCACAGCCAAAAGAACAACAGAACAAAACAAAAAAAAACTTTAAACTTCTTTTTATGCAGTAATCATTTTTTTGGAGGGGGTTCAGGTCACTGATTTTCATACTGAAACTTTTAAAAGCATTTTAAGTCAGTGTCTTTGTTTAAAGCTTCTTGGTTCTTAGTATCATGTGAACCTGTATTTTTCTATAAAGTTGCTAACAATCAAACCATGAGCAATGGTGTTAGAAGAAATGAAAAGACGGCCTAAGGTAAACTTTTAGCTGCTTCTGCCTTTCTATTTTCAGAAAGTAAAATGCACTGATAAGCCCCTCAAGCTCTGAATTATTCTTTTTTCAGCTTTATTGAGGTGTAATTGACAAAATTTGTATACATTCAAGGTGTGATGGTCTGATATGCATACGTATCATGAAATGATTACCACAATCAAGCTAATTAGCACAGCCATAACCTCCCATAGTTGCCATTTTGGGCATGTGTGTGTGTGTGTGTGTGTGTGTGTGTGTGTGTGTGTGGTGAGAACACTTAAGATATACTTTCTTAGCAAATTTCAAGTATACAATATGATATTATTAACTATGGTTACCATTAGATCTGCATATTAGATACTGTACATTCCCTGTACACTAGATCCCCAGAACGTATTCATCTTACAACTGTAAGTTTCAGGGATGGACATGAGAGGTACAGGTAGGCCAGTTGTTCCACCAGGGAAGAGACAGCAGAGGCCTTGACCTGGGGAACTTTTGTCTAATCACCTGACCTCCTGGGGATCGCTGCTCCAAAGAGGCCACGCTGATCCCCCTCCTGGGCATAGACTCACAGAAAACCATAATTCAAAAAGACACATGCACCCCAATGTTCATTGCAGCACTATTTACAATAGCCAGGTCATGGAAGCAACCTGAATGCCCATCGACAGACGAATGGATAAAGAAGATGTGGTACATATATACAATGGAATATTACTCTGTCTCATTTTTATTCACTAAAGTGTATAATGCAGTGAATTATTCTCTGATCACTACTTTGAATGCATTGCATAGATTCTGATATGTAGTGTTTTCAATGTAGTTTTTTTTATTTTAGTTCTGTAATGTCAGCTTACATTGTCTATTTCACTCAAGAGTTGTTTAATAGGAGGTTTTCTTTTTTTTTTTTTTTTTTTTTTTTTTGCGGTACGTGGGCCTCTCACCGTTGTGGCCGCTCCCGTTGCGGAGCACAGGCTCCGGACACGCAGGCTCAGCGGCCATGGCTCACGGGTCCAGCCGCTCCGCGGCATATGGGATCCTCCCGGACCGGGGCACGAACCCGTGTCCCCTGCATCGGCAGGCAGACTCTCAATCACTGCGCCACCAGGGAAGCCCCAATAGGAAGTTTTCTTAATTTCAGATTGAAAAGCATTTTCTATTTTTTGTTTTGTAAACAATGTCTACTTTAATTACATTATGATTAGAGTGTTGCTTGTAATATTTTTATTTTATAGAAGTTACTGATATTTTCTTTATTTTCCAGTATTGATCAATATAGTACCTGTGTCATGGTTTATTGAGAGAACGTGTATTTGCTATTATAATGGAATTCAATGTAAAATCCACCCAATTGATTCTGTTATTTAGATCTTCTTTTACCTACTCATTTTTTTCCACTTCATCTTTTTCTGTACTGGGAGTGGTTTATCAATCTCTCCCATTATTAGTGTCATCTCCTGTAGTTTTTGCTTCACGAAGGTGGTTGATGTGTTACTTGGTGCATAAATATTCATAAATGACATATCTTTATTGTGAATTATGACTTTTAGCATTAATATGTATCCTTATGTCTATAAGAAACCCACTTTAAATATAAATAAATGAATAGGTTAAAATATGGAGAAAGATATAACATGAAACTACTAACTAAAAGGAAGCTATATTAATTTCAGACAAAGTAGACTTCAGAATATTATAAAAAGAGACATTACATAATGATAAAAAGTCAACTCTTCAAGAAGACATAATGATCTTAAATGTTTATGCACCTAAAAACAAAACTTCAAAATACGTGAGGCAAATATACTAATGAATTTGAAAGGATAAGTAGACGAACCCATACTTAGAGTTGGGGACTTCAATATTCCTCTCTCAGTAATGGATAAAACAAGTAGGCAGACAAACAGAAAGTATAGAGCTAGCCTGAACAACACTATCAACCAACTTTGCCTAATTGATACTAATAGAATGCTCCGCCCAGCAGAAGCAGAATATACATTCTTTTTAAGTGCACATGGACTATTCATCATGATGGACCATACTCTGAGCCATAAGACAAAACAACATATTTAAAAGAATAGAAATAATGAAAGTATGTTCTTAGACTATAACAGTTTTTATATAGAAATCAGTAACAAAAAATATCTGGAAAATACCCAATATTTGGAAATAAAACAACACATTTCTAAATATCCCATAGGTCAATGACGCATTCTCAGGGGAAAATAAAAAGGTATTTTGAACTGAATAAAAATAAGAATACAGCATATCAAAATCTGTGGGACAGGGCTTCCCTGGTGGCGCAGTGGTTGAGAGTCCGCCTGCCAATGCAGGGGACACGGGTTCGTGCCCCGGTCCCAGAAGATCCCACATGCCACAGAGCGGCTAGGCCCATGAGCCATGGCCGCTGAGCCTGCGCGTCCGGAGCCTGTGCTCCGCAACGGGAGAGGCCACAACAGTGAGAGGCCCGTGTACCACCAAAAAAAAAAAAAATCTGTGGGACACAGTTAATGCAGTGCCAGAGGGAAATTTATAACATTAGATAAATAAAGTAGAAAAAAAGATCTAAAATTGGTAGCCTGAGATTTCACCTTCAATAACTAGATAAAGAAGATCAAATGAGACCCAAAGCAAAGGAAGTGAATAACAAAGATTAGAACAGAGATCAGTTACATTGAAAACAGAAACACAGTAGAGAAAATCAATGAAACCAAAAGATGGTTCTTTGAAAAGAGTAGTAAAATTGATAAAACTCTAGCCAATAAAAAATCAACAAGAATAAAAGTTTTGGACTTCCCTGGTGGCGCAGAGGTTAAGAATCTGCCTGCCAATGCAGGGAACACGGGTTAGAACCCTGGTCCTGGAAGATCCCACATGCCACAGAAATACTAAGCCCGTGCGCCACAACTACTGAGCCTGCACTCTAGAGCCCGTGAGCCACAACTACTGAAGCCCGCACGCCTAGAGCCCGTGCCCTGCAACAAGAGAAACCACCGCAATGAGAAGCCCGCGCACTGCAACGAAGAGTAGCCCCCACTCGCGGCAACTAGAGAAAGCCCACACGCAGCAACGAAGACCCAATGCAGCCAAAAATGAAATAAATAGATTTATTTAAAAAAGAATAAAAGTTTTCTACTATTTTACATTTAATGCTTTGTGGCCTAAAATCTACTTTGTCTGATAATCAGTATGACTATTTTTTTTTTTTTTTTGCAGTACGCAGGCCTCTCACTGTTGTGGCCTCTCCTGTTGCGGAGCACAGGCTCCGGACACGCAGGCTCAGTGGCCATGGCTCACGGGCCCAGCCGCTCCGCGGCATGTGGGATCTTCCCGGACCGGGGCACGAACTCGTGTCCCCTGCATCAGCAGGCGGACTTTCAACCACTGTGCCACCAGGGAAGCCCTGACTATCTCTTTTGATTTCCATTTGTCTGCAATTCTTTTATGCATCCTTTTATTTTTAGCCTTTCCAAATAGGGTTGTTTTCAGTCCAGCTTTGTATATGGCTTATAGTCGGATCTTCTCTTGTGAGCCAATTAAAGTGTTAAGTAAGAATTAATTGGGGGATTCCCTGGCGGTCCAGTGGTTAGGACACGGCACTTTCACTGCTGGAACCTGGGTTCAGTCCCTGGTCAGGGAACTAAGATCCCACAAGCCGCGTGGCATGGGCAAAAAAAAAAAAAAAAAAAAAAAAAAAAAGAATTAATTGAGTTACTTATTTTCATTTATTAATATTATTGATGTTTTTTCTCAAATCTGCTTTAATATTGTATCATTTATTTTGCTATATTTTCTGTGTCTTTCTCTACAAGACGTAAATTCTTTTCTTTTTTTTTATAATTTTCTTCTATTACTAAGAAGGTTTGTATTTTTATTCTAGTATATATCATTGTTGTTACACTTCTTTTAAAAAAATTCATACCTGAATTTCTTATTTAACCTTTTAACTATTTGGTTTACCTGTTTGTTAGTTTGTTTTCCAATTCCTTTAACACATACCTAGTACCTATATAGCACTGACTTTTCCTATTTTCTTTTTCATTCATCTTCCTCCTCCCAATGTTAGTTGCATTATTTCTACTTTGTCACAGCACATAATTTTGTGCGTTAATAGTCTACGATCATTCTTCCTTTTTTGTCTTAGATATATTTTAATATGCTCACCATTAGTCCTTTTGCAGAAGTTTCCCAGTCATAACTTATTGGATGAAGTTCATCCCCTAGTATATTCCTCAAAGTAAGCTGATGAATTCAGAATTCCCTGAGTTCTTGTATATTGAAAACTGTTTGTCTACAGTCTTGAAATTTAAAGGACAGTCTGGTTGGATATATCTTCCTTGGTTCATGCTTTCTTTCATTTTTTTTTCTAAATACTGCTCCATTGTTGCCCTGCTTTGCATGTTGGTTTTGAAGAGTCTATGTCAGTCTAATTGTTTTACACGTTAATTGATCTTTTTGCCTGGAGGCCTTGAAGATTTTATTTTTGTTTTTGAAACCTAATAGTTTTATCGGATCATGTTGTGGAGCTGATCATTCTCTGTTAATTTCCCATAGGTTGATTCAGGTCTTTTTCTATTTCCGGGAAGTTTTCTTGCTCTATAGTTTTAAATCTTAAGCTCTGGATCAGTTTTGCTTTTTCTTCGCCAGGGACTCCAGTAATACAAATATTATTCCTTCTTTGCCTCTCTTCCCATTCCACTGTCTTCTCTCTGACCATTTTTACTTATTTCTTTGTGGCATTTTTATCTTCTTGGTTTTTTTCCCCTGCATTTTTCAATGCCTCTTTGAAAATTTTCATTTCAACCTATTCTCCTATCCTTGGACCCCTTGTAATTTATTTTCCTTTTATGAGATAATTCTGGTTTTTTCTTTCATTTATTTCCAAAGTCCATTCAAGTCTTTTTATTTCTCCTTGGTTTCAGTCCTTTGCTACTTTTAGTTTTTGAATTTCTGATTCAATGTAGTTTTTTAAAGCATTAAGAGCTTGTTAGAGTATATTTAGTTATGGCTGATGGTTGACATACAGTTGTTTTTATGCTTCATGATTTCTCTTGTTTTGTTTGGAGGGGGATATTACCCTCAGTTCATGTATATATTTTATTTCCTGATATTCTGCCATAGCTTTCTTTATTTCTTTGTTCATTTTTATGGTATTAGGGTGTTTTACAAGACTTCTAATTTAATGGTGCTGCTATGGACTGAATTATTTATAATTCAAAATTTATGTGTTGAAGCTCTAACCCCCAGTGTAACTGTATTTGAAGATAGGGCCTTTAAAGAGGTGATCAGGTTAGTTGAGGTCATGGGTAGAGCCCTAATCCTTTAGGATTGGTGGCCTTACAAAAAGAGGAAGATCTCTCTCTCTCTCTCTCTCCATGCATGCACAGAGGAATGGCCATGTGAGGACACAGTGAGAAGGCAGCTGTCTGCAAGCCAGGAAGAGAGCCCTCATAAGAAGCTGAATCCCGCCAGACTTTGATCTTGGACTTTGCAGCCTCCAGTACTGTGAGAAAATAAATGCCTGCTGTTTAGAAGCCGCTCGGTCTACGGTATTTGTTATGGTAGCCCAAGCTGACTTAATACAGGCACCTTCTTCTGTCAGTATGGCAAAGTCCAGGTAGTTCTGTAGTCGTGGTGGGGTTTGGAAGTTTTTACATTTTGTCATTCTCTTTTGTCTCATAGGACCCTAAATTTCCCCATTTTTCCTTTGTATTCCTTTTGACTGCCCAATTTCCAAATGATTCTTTTCCCTTCCTTCTTGTGTTTTTTCTTTTCCCCAAAGTTATATGTTTTGAAAGCCGTTCCTTCATATCATGCCTGTCTTTTTACTTCATGCCTGCTTCTTTAAATAGGGCTTGACCACTTTAAACCATGTGTACCCCTTGAAATCATGTATAATTTGAAGTTCCCTCCTTGTAGTTCAAGGTCTGAGCTTCCTAGAAACTTTTTTTCTAGTATTTTCAGATTTAGTGTGGACTTTGGCCGTAGATTTACAATAAACGTAGGGCCTTTTGCTAACTTCTCTGTTCTGTCTCCCTTTAAGTTTTTCTTGGTCTGTCTTTCTTTGCCATAGAGCCTAACAGTAGGCCACGCATGGGCCAGAATTGTCAGAGATCACACTTTGAGAATTGGTGAATCTTCTTTTTTCACTTAACAGTTATTTGAAGTTTGGGCACATTCTCTGTCTTCAAGTTATGCTAAGGGCATGGTTTTCACGTAGATTCCCTTTTAGCCTTCTGTTTTTTTTAAAAAATCATTTTGGTAGCATATGTTAGGAGGCAGGTATTTATGCTGTAACCATTGTTGTCATCTACCTGATGTCTGTTTGTGCTTACTTTTCAAAAAGCAATTTAAGGATGCTTTTTTTCCAACTTGGAAAAAAAGAACTTTGCTCCCTTTTGTGGATGGGAGTAATAAGAACAGCAATGTTGCTACAATTTAACAGAGAATAAAGAGAATAAAGTATAAGGATTTAATATTGGGGTGGGCGGACTTCCCGTTAGCATTGAACAACTTAAATTTTAGATATAAAAGTGATGTCTGGACTTCCCTCATGGCACAGTGGTTAAGAATCACCTGCTAATGCAGGGGACACGGGTTCTACCCCTCATGCGGGAGGATCCCACGTGCCGCGGAGCAACAAAGCCCGTGCACCACAACTACAGAGCCTGCGCTCTAGAGCCTGTGAGCCACAACTACTGAAGCCTGCGCACCTAGAGTGCATGTTCTGCAACAAGAGAAGCCACAGCAATAAGAAGCCTGCACACCACAATGAAGAGTAGCCCCCACTCGCTGCAACTAGAGAAAGCCTGTGTGCAGCAAAAAAGACCCAATGTAGCCAAATGTAAATAAATAAATTTATTAAAAAATGATGTTTAATGAAAAAATTTGTCAGACTCATCCTTAAAGTATAATTTGTATAGCTTCTTTGGCAAACCAAGGGAGAGAAGTCATGGATATTTATAAGCAAAAGTGTCTCCACCTTTCTGAAGCTGTCATGCAGGCTTGTGTTATATACTCATCAGGCTGAAAGTAACAAATACCTGATGAATATTAGCTGAAACCACAAGGATATTTACTGTTAATTTAAAAGAAGGTATGAAGTAAGGCAGCCTCATAATTGGGCAGATAGCTCAACAATGTCCTCATGGACAGGCTCTTTCCATCTCTCTGCTACACTCAAAGTTTTGACGTGTGTGTGTGTGTGTTTGTATGCACACGCGCGTGTGGTGGTGATGAGGTCTTATCACCTCATGGTCACAAGAAGGCTGCTGTAGCTTCAGACATTTTATCAGGAAGAATGAAAAGGGGAAGTCATATGTACGCTGCTATCAGGAAACTACAAGCATTCCTCAAGTTCTACAACAGATTTCCTCTGTGTCTCATTGTCCAGAACTGAATCACGTGGCCGAACCTAGCTTTCCAGTATCTACAGGCAGCAATGGAAAAGGGGGTTGAAAATGGCTGCTGAATTTGCCAACAATGTCTGCTAATGATTCCAGAATAGTCGCCACTAGCAGTTCTAGAAAACATATCCAAGAATATCTTCAGTTCAGGTGCTTCCAAAATAACCGCAATTGTCACTAACCCTTTAAGACTACTTACTATAACCAACACATGGAGTTTCAAAGTTTTTCTCATTCTGACCGGTCTGTTGTATTTAGGCCTAAAGTGAATTAAGGAAATGGGTGTTTGGAAAGATGACATGGGGTGTTCAGTGGAAGTGTGGAGAGTTTGCATGCAAGGCACAGTGTGTAGAGACAGTGACATTGTCCGACTTGAGTGATTAAGAGGCTGAGAATGTCACGGTGACATTGTGTCACTGAAAAAGAAAGATGAGTACAAAAATGACTTGGTTCCTTCTTGAGTGTTACCAATTGACAATACCTAGAATTTGCACTGAATTGTAAAGGCTGTTAATGGCTTATAGGCTTTCAAAACGAGGGAACTTGGATTGGGGAACAACAGTGCATCCAAATAAACTTTAGCAGGTCAAAGAAACCAAATCACTTTTCATAAATTATTAACTAAACAATTGGGTATGGAAACTGATTTAGCCATAACTATTAACACTTAAGAATCCTCGTACTCTTCCTTCTAATAAGATCCATCTCCTTATTTATCTGTTTTGACTTCAGTGTAAACTCCACCAGCTGGCATCCTAGTGGAATATAAACATTCTATAGTTATTAAACAACAAGTCATATGTTACATATGACATAAAAACAAACAATGAACAGTTTCTTTGTTCTCTTAGGAGAATAGCAATACCCTTTCTCAATAATAAGAACCCAGTACAAGTCTCTGGTATTTTATGGTTTGCAAAACTCTTTCATTTTATCCTCACAAGAAAACAGGAGGCGTATCATTGTTCCTACTTTGCAGATGAGAAACGCGAGCTCAGACAGGGGAAGTGACTTCTCCAAAGTCCCCTGGCTTCTTAGTGAAAGCAACAGGGCTTGGCCTCAGGTTTCCTGAGTCCTCATCCACTGCTCTTTCCACCCTTTCAGGCTGTTTCCTGGACCACCTCATGGGTCAGGCTTTTGAAATGATGTGCTTCTGACTTGTTTACTTCCTCTCTTGTGCTAAAAAAACTTCAAGTCTCAACCCTGTGGTCTACTTGAGACCAATATTTCAAAGGAATTAATCCAACATCAAATGTTTTGGCCCACTGTTCCTGTCAGTAAAGAAAACATCTTGTCATCATTGTGCTAGCTCTCATTCTTCTCCAGTTGCACCTAAACTAGGCAGGTTAGCACGATCAAAAGCAAGAGCTGATTGCCAACAGCACAATCAGAATACTATTTACCTATAAATGCAAGGTCAACAGATAATGCAAAAAAAGACAACCCCGATATTTCCATCATAGCCGTGTCAGGTCGGATGAAACCAAGATAGATAGAAAAAACAGACCCCGCTGTTAGACTTTCTTCTTTAGTCTCCTTAATAATAGCAAGGTGAGACCAAAAGCAACAAGAAAACCCATAAAATTAGTATTAGGCAATGAAATCATTCAACTGAGATACTGCTTAAAGGTATTGACTAAGAATGTTCTGTATGAACTTCTAAAACAGATCCAGAGTAAAGAAGTAAGAATGAATTTAACCAAAGTTTACAAGCAACACCAGTTTCCAAGTTTCTCTTGAATGAACATGACCTTATTTTAAGCCTGTATAATTTTTCCAAACATGACGACTAGTCTGCAGGAAAAATCCTATTAAAAGGCTTAACAAGATACTTGGACAATACATAACATCTCCCTAGGTATCTTTCTCAAATACGCAAATTCACTTTTTTATTTAAAAAAGACTCTGAGGAAAGGCCTTTGAACTTTTCACAGATATCTGAAGAACGGTTTACTAAGATAATCATGGCACAAACACGGTGTGCTTAGCTCGCCGTGACCAACTATTTAGAGAGATGCCAACATGTGTACACGGGCTGAAATGCTCTGTCTTGCTTTGCTCTCTAGAATGCAACTGTTTTTTGAAGTATAGTTGATTTACAATATTGTATTAGTTTCGGATGTACAGCATAGTGATTGATTTTTTCTTTGCAGATTATATTCCATTATAGGTTATTACAAGAAATGGCATATAATTCCCAGTGCTTGTTGCTTATCCTTGTTGCTTATCTATTTTATGTGTAGTAGTTTGTATCTGTTAATCCCATACTTCTAATTTGTCCTTCCCCCACCTCCCTGTCCCCTTTGGTAACCACTACCTTGTTTTCTATGTCTGTGAGTCTGTTTCTGTTTTGTGTATGGATTCATTTGTATCATTTTTTAGATTCCACATGCAGGTGATATCATATAATATCTGTCTTTCTCTGTCTGACATTTCTTTTTTTCTGACTTTTTTAAAATTTATTTCGCTAAGCATAATATTCTGTAGGTCCATCCATGTTGCTGCAAATGGCAATATTTCATTCTTTTTTTGTGGCTGAGGAACTAGAATGCAACTTTTAATGAACTTCACCCAAATCTCTATATCCAACAAGCATTTTTATTTCAAAAATAGGACAAAAATGAGTAACAGGAAAATTAAGGAAATGGAGGTTAACTTTTCTATCCTCTGGTCTTTTAACTTTACATTATTTCTACCATTCCAGCAAGACTGGCCTCTTCTTTTCACTGTGTCGACATCAGCCATAGTTGTACATGCCGCTTGGCTTAAGTCTGCTCGTATGTGCATGATTCAACACCAAATGGCAATTCCAGCCAGTGCTTGATAACCCATAAAGGGGAAAGGAATGATAGTATAGATAACTCAAGATGTCTGAAGAGCCCAAAGTCATTTCTGTTTGGCTTTGGAAGTGTACTATCTTAGCTTAGAACATTTTGTCTTTTAATTTATCCTACTTCCCTAATTCCACTTTACTTTGTTAACTTTAGTAGGTATCCCCACTCAATGAGACTGTAAATAATTCCAGTCAATGGGGAGAGATGGTCTGGGAGAAGAGTGAATGGGGTTGTGGGAAGCTGATATAGGCATTAAAAAATTAATGCAGGGAGGTGGGGCAGATGGCGGTGTGGGAAGACGCTGAGTTAGCATTGCCCCACAACTAGGGCACCTGCCAGCCGCTGGTGGGAGGCCCTGACACCCAAGGAGATGGGAGGAACCCAGAAGTGAACCAGTAGGACGTGTGGGGACTGAGGGGGGAGGAGAAGTGGAGGCCAGACAGGATCAGCACCCGTGAGGCCAGGGAGATCAGGAGAGGTAGGTGGGAGGGACCCTCCGTGAAAGCAGGGGAGGAACAGATGGCAATCGCCTGGCCCACTCGGGCCCTGGAGGCTTCTGAGCTCCCACGCCAGTCCCCTGCCCTCTAATGCCCACCCCTCCCCCGGCCACATTGGTCCTGGGGGCATAGGGGGTAGGCCAGGAGATCAGGAGAGGCAGGTGGGAGGGGCCCTCCGGGAGGCGTGGGAGAGGAGCAGAGGGTGATTGCCCCGCCCACTTGGGCCCAGGAAGCCTGCTGGGCTCCCAGGTGAGGTCCCCTGCCCTCTGAGACCAGGGGTGGGGGGCACACCTGGGCCCCTTCTGTTCCTTGAGCCTAAGCCCCACCCCCCACAGCCCCCAGGGCCTTTTCCAGCCCTGTGGGTCCTGAGCATAGGCCCTGCCCACTGCCCAAACCCTGCCCTTGCTTAGTCCCTGCCCTCCACAGCCAAGGCCTTTCCCCCCCACCCCCGCTTTCTTTTCCTTTTTCTTTTTTTTTATTGCCCTCCAACTCTTTTTTACTACTGTGGTACTGTTGTGCCTTCCAGTTATTGATTCATTTATAGTCTTATTTTTATATTCTTTCTAACATATCTATTAGTTTCCTAGTCTAATTTTATTTTTTACTTTGTTACTGTTCTCACTCTTTTTTTTTCTTTGTCACCCCATGTGGCTTGCAGGATCTTGGTTCATGAGCTGGGGGTTGGGCCGAAGCTCCTGTGGTGGGAGCTCTGAGTCTGAACCACTGGACTAACAGAGAACCTCAGACCCCAGGGAATATTCATTGGAGTGAGGTCTCACAGAGGTCCTCATCTGAGCACCAAGACCCAGCTCTACCCAACAGCCTACAAACTCCAGTGTTGGAAGCCTCAGGCCAAACAACCAGTAAAACAGGAACACAATCCCACTCATTAAAAAAAAAAAAAAGAGAGATGGCAAAAAAATATGTCACAGATGAAGGAGCAAGGTAAAAACCTACAAAACCAAATAACTGAAGAGGAAATAGGCAATCCTCCTGAAAAAGAGTTCAGAGTAATGACAGTAAAGATGATCCAGAATCTCGGAAACAGAATGCAGGCACAGACTGAGAAAATACAAGAAAGGTTTAACAAAGATCTAGAAGAACTAAAGAGCAAACAAACAGAGATGAACAACACAATAACTGAAATGAAAAATTCACTAGAAGGAATCAATAACAGGCTAACTGAGGCAGAAGAATGAGTAAGTGAGCTGGAAGACAAAATGGTGGAAATAACTGCCGAGGAACAAGGTAAAGAAAAAACAATGAAAAGAATTGAAGGCAATCTCGGAGGCCTCTGGGACAACGCTAAATGCACCAACATTTGAATTATAGGGGTCCCAGAAGAAGAGAAAAAGAAAGGGTCTAAAAAATATTTGAAGAGATTATAGTTGAAAACTTCCCTAACATGGGAAAGGAAATAGACACCCAAGTCCAGGAAGCACAGAGAGTCCCATACAGGATAAACCCTAGGGAAAATCACACTAAGACACATATAAATCAAACTAACAAAAATTAAATTCAAAGAAAAAATATTAAAAGCAGGAAGAGAAAAACAAAAAATAACATACAAAGGAATCCCGATAAGGTTATCAGCTGATTTTTCAGCAGAAACTCTGCAGGCCAGAAGGGAATGGTTGGATATACTTAAAATGATGAAAGAGAAAAACCTACAACCAAGATTAGTCTACCCAGCAAGGATCTTATTCAGCTTTGATGGAGAAATCAAAAGCTTTTCAGACAAGCAAAAGCTAAGAGAATTCAGCAGCACCAAACCAGCTTTACAACAAATGCTAAAGAAACTTCTCTAGGCAGGAAACACAAGAGAAGAAAAAGAACCAAAAAACAAACCCAAAACAATTAAGAAAATGGTAATAGGAACATACATATTGAGAATAACCTTGAATGCAAATGGATTAAATGCCCCAACCAAAAGGCACAGACTGGCTGAATGGATACAAAAACAAGACCCATATATATGCTGTCTACAGGAGACCCACTTCAGACCTCAGGATACATACAGACTGAAAGTGAAGGGATGGAAAAAGATATTCCACGCAAATGGAAATCAAAAGAAAGATGGAGTAGCAAAACTTGTATCAGATAAAATAGACATTAAAATAAAGACTGTTAAAAGAGATAAGGAGGGACACTACATAATGATCAAGGGATCAATCCAAGAAGAAGATATAACAATTATAAATGTTTATGCTCCCAACATAGGAGCACCTCAATACATAAGGCAAATGCTAACAACCTTGAAAGGAGAAATCAACAGTAACACAATAATAGTAGGGGACTTTAACACCCCACTTACACCAATGGACAAATCATCCAAACAGAAAATAAATAAGGAAACACAAGCTTTAAATGACACAATAGACCAGATAGATTTAACTGATATTTATAGAACATTCCACCCAAAAGTGGCAGAATACACCTTCTCAAGTGCACACAGAACATTCTCTAGGATAGAGCACATCTTGGGTCACAAATCAAGCCTTGGAAAATTTAAGAAAATTGAAATCGTATCAAACGCCTTTTCTGACCACAGTGCTATGAGATTGGAAATCAATTACAGGAAAAATACTGTAAAAAACATAAATACATGGAGGTCAAACAGTGTGCTACTAAATAACCAAGAGATCACTAAAGAAATCAAAGAAGAAATAAAAAATACATAGAGAAAATGACAACAAAAACACGACGACCCAAAACATATGGGACACAGCAAAAGCAGTTCTAAGAGGGAAGTTGATAGCAATTCAATCTCACCTCAAGAAACAAGAAAAATCTCAAATAAACAACCTAACCCTACACTTAAAACAACTAGAGAAAGAAGAACAAAGAAAACCCAGAGTCAGGAGAAGGAAAGAAATCATAAACATCAGAGCAGAAACAAATGAAATAGAAATGAAGAAAACAATAGCAAAGATCAATAAAGCTAAAAGCTGGTTCTTTGAGAAGGTAAACAAAATTGGTAAACCCTTAGCCAGATTCAAGAAGAAAAGGAGAGGATGCAAATCAATAAAATTAGAAATGAAAAGGAGAAATCACAACTGACACTGCAGAGATACAAAGGATTATAAGAGACTACTTCAAACAACTTTATGCCAATAAAATGGACAACCACAAACAAATAGACAAATTCTTGGAAAGGTACAATTTTCTAAGACTGAACCAGGAAGAAATAGAAAATATAAACAGACCTATCACAAGTAATGAAATTGAAACCGTAATTAAAAATCTTCCAACAAACAAAAGTCCAGGACCAGATGGCTTCACAGGTGAATTCTATCAAACATTTAGAGAAGACCTAACACCTATCCTTCTCAAACTCTTCCAAAAATATTGCAGAGGGAGAAACACTCCCAAATTCATTCTACAAAGCCACCATCACCCTGATACCAAAACCAGAAAAAGATATCACAAAAAAAGAAAATTATAGATCAATAACAGTGATGAACATAGGTGCAAAAATCCTGAACAAAATACTAGCAAACAGAATCCAGCAACACATTAAAAGGATCATACACCATGATCAAGTGGGATTTATCCCAGGGATGCAAGGGTTGTTCAATATATGCAAATCAATCAGTGTGGTACACCACATTAACAAATTAAGGAATAAAAACCATATGATCATCTCAATAGATGCAGAAAAAGTTTTTGACAAAATTCAACACCAATTTATGATAAAAACTCTCCATAAAATGGGCATAAAGAGAATCTATCTCAACATAATAAAGGCCATATATGACAAACCCACAGCAAGCATCATACTCAATGGTGAAAAACTGAAAGCATTTCCACTAAGATCAAGAACAAGACAAGGACATCCCCTCTCACCACTCTTATTCAACATAGTTTTGGAAGGCCTAGCCATGGCAATCAGAAAAGAAAAAGAAATAAAAGTAATCCAAATTGGAAAAGCAGTAAAACTGTCACTGTTTGCAGATGACATGATACTATACATAGAAAATCCTAAAGATGCCACCAGAAAACTACTAGAACTAATCAATGAATTTGGTAAGGTTGCAGGATACAAAGTTAATGCACAGAAATCTCTGGCATTCCTATACACCAACAATGAAAAATCAGAAAGAGAAATTAAGGAAACAATCCCATTTACCATTGCAATGAAAAGAATAAAATACCTAGGAATAAACCTGCCTAAGGAGGCGAAAGACTTGTACTCAGAAAACTAGAAAACACTAGTGAAAGAAGTCAAAGATGACAAACAGATGGAGAAATATACCATGTTCTTGGACGGGAAGAATCAATATTGTGAAAATAACTATGCTACCCAAAGCAATCTACAGATGCAATGCAATCCCTATCAAACTACTAATGGCATTCTTCACAGAATTGGAACAAAAAATTTTACAATTCGTATGGAAACACAGAAGACCCCAAATAGCCAAAGCAATCTCGAGAAAGAAAAACAGAGTTGGAGGAATCAGGATCCCCAACTTCAAACTATACCACAAAGCTACAGTAATCAAGACAGTGTGGTATTGGCACAAAAACAAAAATATACATCAATGGTACAGGATTGAATGCCCAGAGATAATCCCATGCACATATAGTCACCTAATTTACAAGAAAGGAGGCAAGAACATACGATGGAGAAAAGACAGCCTCTTCAATAAGTGGTGCTGGGAAAACTGGACAGTTACATGAAAAAGAATGACATTAGAACACTACGTAACACCATACACAAAAATAAACTCCAAATGGATTAAAGACCTAAATGTAAGACGAGACACTATAAACCTCTTAGAGGAAAACATAGGAAAAACACTCTTTGACATAAACTACAGCAAGATCTTTTTTAACCCACCTCCTAGAGTAATGGAAATAAAAACAAAAATAAACAAATGGGACTTAGTTAAACTTAAAAGCTTTTGCACAACAAAGGAAACCATAAACAAGACAAAAAAACAACCCTCAGAATGGGAGAAAATATTTGCAAATGAAACAACAGACAAAGGATTAATCTCCAAAATATAGAAACAGCTTATGGAGCTCAGTATGAAAACAACAATCTAATTAAAAAATAGGTGGAAGACCTAAATAGACATTTCACCAAGGAAGACATACAGATGGCCAAGAGGCACATGAAAAGATGCTCAACATCACTAATCATTAGAGAAATGCAAATCAAAACTACAATGAGGTATCACCTCACACCCGTCAGAATGGCCATTATCAAAAAATCTAGAAACAATAAATGCTGGAAAGGGTGTGGTGAAAAGGGAACCCTACTGCACTGTTGGCGGGAATGTAAATTCATGCAACCACTATGGAGAACAGTATGGAGGTTCCTTAAAAAACTAAAAATAGAATTACCATATGACCCAGCAATCCCACTACTGGGCATATACCCTGAGAAAACCATAATTCAAAAAGAGACATGGACCACAATGTTCATTGCAGCATTATTTACAATAGTCAGCAGATGGTAGCAACCTAAGTGTCCATCATCGGATGAATGGATAAAGATGTGGCACATGTATACAATGGAATATTACTGAGCCATAAAAAGAAACGAATTTGAGTTATTTGTAGTGAGGTAGATGGACCTAGAGTCTGTGGTACAGAGTGAAGTAAGTCATAAAGAGACAAACAAATACCATATGCTAACGCACATATATGGAATCTAAAAACAAAAAAAGGTACTGATCAACCTAGTTGCAGGGCAGGAATAAAGATGTAGACACAGAGAATGGACTTATGTGCATGGGGCGGGAGCGGGAAGCTGGGGAGATGTGAGAGTAGCATCAACATATATACACTACTGAATGTAAAATAGATAGCTAGTGGGAAACCAACATAGCACAGGGAGATCAGCTCGGTGCTTTGCGATGACCTAGAGGGGTGGGATAGGGAGGGTGGAAGGGAGAGGCAAGGGGGAGGGGATATAGGGATATATGTATGCATATGGCTGATTCACTTTGGTGTACAACAGAAACTACCACAGTATTGTGAAGCAATTATGCTCCGAAAAAGATCTATTTTAAAAAGTTAATGCAAACGATTCACACAAGGGATAAGGTCCATGTGGATTGCCAGGAGTTGACTCTATTTTATATTCCATAAAATGTTATGGAATACCTGAACGAACTTTTTGGCCAACCCAATACTATATGCAGAAGGCAAGAGTTATGCCCGGTCACTCCTGTGCCTTCATATCTGTGGGGAGAGTCTTACCATCTACAGAAAGCACAAAATATTTCTCTGTGTATCTAAATCCCTCATTGCATTATTTTGCTTATAATCATTTACACCTAAAAATGACATAATCCTGCTAAGAAGCAAAGTGAAACTAAAACCATGAAGAAAAATTGTACTATTGGGCGGGAGACACTGCTTTGGTGTCCTCCTTACTTGTTGCAACTAACAAATCCTTCCTTCTCCCCCCTCTCCCCACCCCCCGAAAAAAACCTGTACTATTAGCGTTAGGCAATGAAAGCATTCCAATGAGATTCTGCTTAAAGGGAAGTCAGTGAAGATTTAAATGAGCTCAGCCAGAATTCCAAACACAGAAGGGAAATAAGATTCAATACTGTTTGCATAAGTAGAGGAGATCTCTACAAATAAAAGCACATCGTGTATTATGTGTTTAAATTCTGTGCCTTAGATAGCTGTGTAAAGCTGGATGAGAATAAGGTAAACTCGACTCAGGTAATGACTGTCTACCAGGGGCCTTTTCAATGACAGACAACCGAAACCCAATGCAGCCATGCCTTCCAATGCTTGCACTGCATCTCTTGGGTTCTGTTCTAGCATGGTCTTGAATTATCAGGGTGGATGCTGGAACTGCGATTTCCTTTGTTACCAGATCACTGTGTTAGCTTGAAATGTCTCCTGTCCAGTTTTCAATGTCTTTTAATCAAGGTTTTGAGCTACGATTCATAGGTACTTCGATATGTAAAATTATCAGAAGCCAGATTCAAGAATGCACAACATTAAAGGTAAGACACAGGCATTGGTAAAATCGCCTACAGAGATATGAAACAATTAGAGGAGCTGTCTGTTTGAATCAGAAGGCGGCACAGAGCTCAGCGGCCAAAACAATTCGAGGCTTAAGGGTTTAAGGTATCTTTGTTCCAATGACACACCGATCTTTGGATTAAGCCGTTTTTCAAAAACTCTATCCAAGAGGTTCTTGGAGATTTCTTGTCACTGAGGGTCTGATGCCTGACATATTTATTCCATAAAGTAAGAAATAACGCCATGTGAAAATAGCTGGAATGAGTGTTATCTAGCTCCTTTCCCAGCAGTGAAATGACCCTGCCTTCTTTTGTTCTGGGAAACCTGCCAGGTGAGCTTTGGAAGGCAAGCGGGGCTGAGGTGACTGCCCTGGCTGGGAGGTTCATTCTGACACATAAAGTGGATCTGCTCCTGGGCAGAGAAGGAGGCCCCGCAGAAGGCACGCTGTGTGCTTCCCATCATTTGGGGGAGACCAACTTAGTCCTACTTTATTGAGATCTTGACTTACACAGTCCCTCAAGGCCTTCAGACGCAGAGACCCGGCTGGAATTCTAGCTCCGTCACTTGCTAGCCTCGTGACCTTGGGTAAATGACTACACCTTCCTCAGCTTCACAGTCCTCATCTATGAAGTGAGGATAATAGTAACTAGTGCCTGGCATGGTTGTGATTACTAGAAGAACTAAACATGTGTCTCAGGTGTGAATCTCAGACCTTAAACACAGGTGTGCAAGATTCATGACTTCTTTTTCTATAAATCAAATTAATTCATTTTTCCGAATCCCATTTTGCTCTGTGGCAGACACATTGTCCCAGTTCAGGGCCTCTCTCTCCTCACTTCCTGCCGGGCTTCCAGGGTGAAATGCATCCAGTCGTCAGCAGGCACCGTCCTCCCCTGCTGGCGCCCAAACAAGCTGCCACTGCTCCAGCCCTCATGCCCCCTCCACACCCCGGCTCTTCCTCAGCTCCGATCTCCGCCTCAACTGCTTTGTCGTGCCATTCTTTAGCTGTGAGGCTGCCTCCATGTCTTCAGCCTAGGGACCTCCCTCCCGCCCGCCCCACCCCGCCCAGGGCTTTCTAATCTTTTTCTCCTGAGCCATGCTGGGCTTGGAGGGAAATCACCCTGAGGCTTGCTGTTGCCCAGCGCACCACCTGCAAAGTGCAGCACAAGTCACGTCTCTTCTTGGAATCCCAGAACCTGCCCCCAGTTCCCAGAATCCTATCCTCTCCGCATCCCCAACCTCAGAGCTGGGGATCAGGGTCTACATCTCAGGGACAGACCCTCTTGCTTCCCGTCACCCCCTCTCCTTTCCCCCCACCTAAGAACAACCAGCACTTATACAATGATGGCTATTACTATACGCCAAGTACTGTTTTAAATACTTTATAAACTGAATCCTCAAAATAACCCAGAGAGGTAGATACTACTGTTATCTCCATTTTGCCGACAGGGAAATTGAGGCACAGAGAGGTTAAGGGCCTTGCCCAACCTCACGCAGCTAGTATGTGGTGGAGTTGGGATTCGAACTCATGCGGCCTGTTTCCAACAGTCATGCTCTACCTCTCAGAGAATATGTATCCAGGGAGTGGGTGATGGGGAACTGACTTGGAAATTCTGAAGCTAAGAATTTGGCTCTCATGTCCTTTTCATTTCTGCGGTAGCATCCTTTCACCGTGCCAATGAAGAGAACGGGATGTGAGCGCAGTATAATATATGTATATATGTATGCCTTGGGGATGGGGTAGGTAGATAATACTTCACAATGAGTACTCTACCATACTCTGCACGCACGGATACAGAGCTCATTAAATGTTAGTTCCCATCTCCTCTTTCAAATGCTCTATCATGGAGCTCATCCTCAGAACAGAACCTCACCCCACACAAAACTAACTCAATTCTACACGAAATGTCTTAACATTAATATTCAGTATTTTAATGACAAGATTCTGTTTGCCTGATATATTTCTTTCAATTGAAGAAAACATTGAGCTCATGCCCCCATCACCCCTCCTTATCATTTTCTCAGAAGCTTAGAAAATTCTCAAGAGGGCAGGTTATAACAAAGGCCACTGTGTTGTCTTATCTGAGTCCAGTCAGCTGGGGAGATCACCACAGATACAAACATGGCACCCAGCATATAGCAGGCCCTCAAAAGTAGTCATTAACCGATTGTGAGAAACCAAAAAGGAGGGAAGGTGTCAAATGCAGAAAGCCTACATGCCACGTGCTCGAGTGGACGGTCACACGTGGCCAAGCACATTTCCTGTGCCCTCTGTCAGTGTGCTCCACTGGCCCTGGGGCATGTGTGATCTCCAAGGGCTCAGGGCCCATGTCCGCCTCTTGAAAAGTTTCGGTTTTATGCCCTTGTCTTCCTAGAGTCACCCCAGAATGGCAATTAGGTTTTTAGCAAATGTTTTTTGATGGAGACAGTGTTGTGTTTATGTTACACATAACAGCTGAGTGGTCAATACGCTTCGGCCCCAGATTTTCCAGCTCTCTGTTTTGGTTATTTTGCCAGAACGCCAGAGATGGCTGAATAGCATGTTCTCAGGTCCTGGATGAATGGATGATGGTAAAATATTGCCATCTTGGAGAGTCCAGCCGTCTTCTCACAGTGATGACTTTTCGAGCTTCGAAGAGGAACAGAATGCTACCACCAGCTCGAAATGCAGATACACACCTCTGCCAACTCCCCATTACAAGTCTCTGTCTCCCAAATGGAGATTAAATGCAGTGCCAAAATGCGTCATCTGGCGTTGTGTTTTCGTAATGTGGACAAATGTCGACAAAATTCGTGTGGAGGCTCAAAACTCTAACTATTTATGAATTAAAATTAAATTGCAGTTTTACCAGGGGTAGAAGCCTTAATTGCTAAAGCTGGATTCACTGCGCCGTTATCAAAACGGCAGCACTTCCTTCCTGCAGCCAGCGATTAAAAGGGAGAAAGAATCAAGTGCCCTCCTTAAGAATCCGCTGTGCATCCCAAGCCCGCGCTAGGTGCCTTCTGCACGCCAGCTTGGTGGGCGCTGCACATCAAAGCTGGTAACAGCAGAATGGGATGATTTCAGACTGTCTACACTAGAGGAAATTGCTACATTTCAATCAATCTTACAAATCCAGTTCCAATGTTGGCAGGCACAAACAACTTATATTCTGTTTGCAAAATGTGTGTGTGTGCCTCCCCGTGTTAGCCGGGATCAGCCTCTACCCTCAGGACTTTCAGACCCTTAGCCAGGAAGCAGAGGAAACCGAAATCTGCCTGTATTCAGTCTTCTCCAAATTGGACTGTTATCGCCACACTGGGTAGTATGCCAATAACCATTATACATTCCAAATTCCTGCTGATGGGCTATCTGATTCTCATGATTTACATTCACATTTTCATACGAAAGTGTACCCCATATGCATGTGTATACAGTCGTTTCAAACAAAAATTTAGTCAATTAGGTACAATAGGTACAGTATTTAATTTATTTCACTGACGCCTCTCCAATGGGTCAGTTATACAGATAACTGCCTCTCCGTGGGGAGAATTTGGCTAGATGGGTGAAATAACCACTCTTGGAAAGTTGTTTACAGAAAACAGGCTCACAGTAACATGACAAGATTATAGCTTGGAGCAGGTATGTCCAGAATTTTTTCCCAAGAATTTAGCCCTGCAATTGGCCATGTCAGGTATATGCGGTCAGTCCCTTGGGGAGCACTTGACACGGAGAAATATCGCAAACTCAAATGCACCAGACCTTTCATCATTAGTATTAAATCAAATGTTGACTGCAAATCTTCATTCCATCTCTGTGGACTCCCTGGGTTCACAACAGCCAATTCCAACATTTTCTCAAGCTGCCAATTCTATACACCCTCCTCAGGTGACAACTTCACACTCTAATTGACTGACATGAGCTTCTTAACGTTCTTCCTATTCATCCTAGAATTCTTCTCTGCCTTATCCATCTTTTCCAGTATCTTTCTCTCTCTTTTTAAATCCTGCTTTCCAATTCCACTCCCTCATTACTTACTCCTTAACTCTCTTAGTAGGGTTTTATGTTCTCAACATGTTACTGAAATTTCTTTTGCCCATCAACCTTAACTTGACCTAATCCAATGTGCTGTTCCTTACTGCCCATGATAATGTTGACATACCCTATTCCCTTCTAGAAACTCTTCTTTTCTCTTGGCTCCGGCAATCCTATACTGAAGTATTTAGATTCTCCTCTTACTCTTTGAGGGCTCCTTGTTTTTCTTTACTGCTTCCTCTTCCAAGGCTTTGTACTTCCACCTCTCTTCTTTTCCTCTTTAGGAGCAAGAGCTTCCAAACTTAGAAATAAATGGACAAGCTTCAGAGAGTTCCAGGAAACCTTGGTGCGTTTACGCCAGATTGTGTTTGCATGTGCACCTGTGCGTTCACAGGGGCGAAAGGGTCCATAACTTTCATCAGATTTCAAAAGAGTCCATGATCCTGCAGAGAATATTAAGAACTCCTGATCTCAACTTCCTTCTTGGGCAATTTCATCATCCTACAAGGCTGAAATGATTGCCTTCCAAATCTTAATTTTCCACCTGACCTTCCTCCCAATCTTCAGTCGTTTAAGTCGAGCTGACTCTTAATGTTTCCTCCTGGTATGCAGTAGTACCAAGCATTAGCAAATATACCCAAACCAACGAGCATCACTTGACCAGCCTTCCTTGCCAGGTGAACACCGGCAGCTCCGTACAAGATAGAAAAAGCGCCCCCTTCAGGCAGGCCCAGCACTGTGGGTACGTGGCTTAGTAATCGGATGGTACTTTTGTGCGTTTTTTTTGACTTTTCGATGAGTACTGTCATCATGCCAAGCCTGCATGCAAGCTGATATCCAAGCATCGTAGTCTGACTATCAAGACCGTCCATGATCTGGTCTAACCTTATGCTTTTAGCATTATACCCCACTAATCGCCTCCACTATGCCTCCACCGCAGCCAGACTGGTCTGCTTGTTGTTACCTGGGTACGTACTATGCGTTCCTTCCTCTGTACACTTGTTCACCGTATTTTACCGACCTAGAATCTCCGCCTCCTCAAACATGTTTGACTGAGTCCTCTACTCTTTCACACCCTCGTTCTAGCTCTACTTCTCTGAAACATTCTTTAACCACTTCAGAGTTCATTAACTTCACCTTCTTATACAATCCGATAGCCCCTATTGTCTACCTCATACCATTGACCATTAGGGCACCCTGGTCGCTGACTCCTGGTGCAGTGCCCTAGGACCCTGCTACTCAAAATGTGGTCCATGGATATCGCTTGGGAGCTGGTTAGAAATGCAGATTCATATACTGCACTCTGGACCTACCAAAAAAGAATCTGCATAAACTGTTAAAACATAAAAAAGTTAAAAACAAGATCTTTAGATGATTCTTACAAATGATAGAGTTTGAAAGGCACTGCCCTACACTATGCGTTTATAGTTGTTAAAATATCTTAGTTTCAGTCCCTGAATGTTCCTTATCTTTCACAACTTTTTGATTTCTGGTCATGCCTTCTCTATTATTGCATCTCAGAATCCAAGATATTCTATGAAGGTTCTCCTATTTCTCCCCCTCCCCCCAAAAGTAAGCTATCTCTGAATTACCCTGGTGCTTTACTGTAATTAGTCATTTTCTACATGTATCTTGTATTAAAGGGTGCTTTGTGTGAGAGGCATTAAGTCTCCTGCTAGATAATAAGCTCTCTGAGGACAACAAAGGATTTTGTTCATCTCTGTGTCCTTGACAGCTTCCGGCACAGTTCCTAACACCTAGTAATTAATAATAAATGCTTGTCGAATGAATGAATGAATGACTAATTTCATCATAACTCCATTTGAACTGTGGAGTTCACTTGCACAAATGTGACAGATAATTGACCATGGGTCATGCTGCTCATAATTGCAATGTTTTTATTTTTCAAGCCAAATATTAATTATCTAAGCTAGTCATGCTGTTTCTTAATGACTTTCAAACCTGTACCACCACAAATACAAGACTGCATGAATTGTTAACAATCTCCAAGTAGTTCATAATTAAACACCAAGTGATTCAACTCACTGAGTCAATCAATGCCTTTGTTTACAGCTTGATTTTCAGCGCTGAAGAGCCAACCAAGAAATTTTAAAAAGCTAACCAAACCTAAGCAAAGTCTGAGGATCAAAAAATACAAAATAGTATCTCACCACCAATTCTGGGTCTGGATGACTAGTAAGTGAAAGGGAAAAGTTCAATAGCCACTCAAGTTAATCGATACACTGACTCATCTATTCAACAAATTCTAGATGAATCAGAGGCCTTTTAAGTTTCAAAGCTTATGACTCATGTCTCTTGATCCCTGTGGACCTAATCACGGAAACTAAATGTAGAGGGGGAACTAAATGATCCAAATCCAATCTTTTAGCAGTGAAAGAGAGGTTTTGAATTAGAAGAAGTCACCTTCTTTTAGAGGTCTAGCAATTTAAAACTTCTTTCTCCAGTCACAAATGACCAAAACCATCCGCAGAAGAGAGGTCAGTTTGTCACCAGTTTCTGCTTCTGTCATAAACCTCACTGCAGTTTCTTTTTGACATCAAAATGATGTTGCCTTAAATTAGAAAGCGATTCTATTCATAAAAGGTATTTTGAAAGTATTTTGTTTGCCGACTATCACCATTTTGGAAGATGATGTATCTATAAGACTGACTTTTGAGAAGAAAAGTAGAATACTTGGTTGCGAAAACATGGAAGTCCTCTCTAACCCATAGGTCTACTGCTCCAGACTCTGCGTCGCTAATCCACACAGATTCCACTAATTCGGCTAGTAAAGAGGAAAGCCAAAGAAGCAGGAAGTACCTTTGGTAAGAACTGGATTTTATGAACTATGGGAGGGGGGAGGGCAGTAGAGCATAGTGACCAAAACCCTGGTGTGGAAATTAGACCGACATGGATGCAAGTCCTGACGTGCTCTCTTACTGTTTGGGTGACACTGGCTAAGTTCTGGTCTGTGAAGTGAGGCTACTAATAGTGCCTTTAGGATTAAGTGGTGAAATGTGTAAAGTGCTAAGCAAAGTACCGAGCACTGAGTGAGTTCTCCAAATAGGGGCTTTCCTAATTGTTAGAGTAGCTACTTGTAAGGCTACACCTCTGCCCCTGCCTTTCCCATGCCCACTGCCTCATCCATAGATTCTTCCACCAACAGAGTCTTTTGGAGAATCATCTGACTGGTCATCACCTGTACGTTTCTCTAGGCTGCTGCCCTCCTCTCCCTCTTTTTTTCTTTTTTTTTTGCGGTACGCGGGCCTCTCACCGTTGTGGCCTCTCCCGTTGCGGAGCACAGGCTCCGGATGCGCAGGCTCAGCGGCCATGGCTCACGGGCCCAGCCGCTCCGCGGCACGTGGGATCCTCCCGGACCGGCGCACGAACCCGTGTCCCCTGCATCGGCAGGCGGACTCTCAACCACTGTGCCACCAGGGAAGCCCCACCTCCTCTCCCTCTTCATCTTCACACCGACAGCTTGTCTTGGTCTCTTGCTCCTTTACATATTCTCCCTGGCCACCATTCTCCCCAGCTCGAGGTGATCTTGCTGGTAAGTGATCTTCAGTCTAACCCTATTCTCCCTCTAGACCTCCACCTAACTTCCCTAACCACATGTCTAACCAAAGCCCTTAACCTCAGGAAGATGAAGCAAGGTGCATGAAGACTAGCATAGGGCGTGTAGGGCAATGCATCCCAAAGTATGTTCTGCAGCAGCTCATCCTGCAAGTTTTTATGCAAGAAAAGATAGGCTTTTCTGGTCAAGTAATTTTGGAAAGTTTTGTAAACTATTTACCTCTTAGAAATTCACAGTGCACCTTTATATTTAGAGAATCAGACAAACCAAGTTAAGCAGAACACTGTTTAACTCTGTTAACTAGAAGCCACTTTTGTCTTCTGGAAACACCAGTGTGGTGGAAAGTGGGATGGGTAAGGAGACTTGTATTATGGTCCAGTTTATATCTATTACTGAGTGTAGCAGCCAAGATGCCTACAATAACTTATAACCTCCAAACCCCAATAGCTCATGCTATTATTAGGAGCCACCGTTGCAAACATTGCCAGTCACTGTGGCAAAGGGAGAAGAGAGTTCTAGAGGGTATGACGTTGAAACTAAGTGCTCAGCCCAGAAGTGGTGTGCGTCACTTCCACTAACTACTTACTGGTGAGTACCGGTCCTCTAGCTTCACACGACCATAAAGAAGCCAGGAACTGCCACTGTGAGGGGGAGAAGGGGAAACATTTGGTGAACAGTATTAATGACTACCACACTGAACTTCAATGTTGACCTCTGTAAAATGGGGAGGAAAAGAACCTCTTGTGAAGATCAAATGAAATAAAAATTTAAAGTCTTTGCAAAGTGGAAAGTACTCTACACCTCTAAAGGATCATTATCAAGGTGGCTCATGGGGTCTTTGCTTTAAGTCAAGATGAGAACACGAGCCACAAATGAACTGTGTGGAAGGTTAGGTAGCTAGAATGCTGACAAACAGAACAGGATTAATAAGAAAGGGGGCCTAATAAGATAAAGTTATGGATAATGACCAAACAAATGGCAGTGACAAGAATTATCTAAAAAATCATGAAGAAGAAATTTGCTAGACAAAAATAAGCTTCAGTCCACTGTTTCCAAAAGACCACATTTTGAAAATGATGAATGAATAATGTTTTGAATTAATAATGTTTTACCATAATTGCTCATTGAAGTAAACCACAAAGGAAATCCTGTTTTTATTCAGAAATATAATCTTCATAGACAATTCTTCCTCAGGCAGACATTAGATGCTGTTTCCATTTACAAAAAGTATTAACTGTCATCTACCCTTCTTTTTTTCCCCACACAGAAATCACACAACAAAAGCCTTTCAAGAGGGAATACATTTGTGACATCTATTGTTTTTACATGTTAGAGCAGATTTCAATAGTCTGGATTCGGAAATGCGATGGTTCCATTCCATTTGTCACCATTCATTCCTTCCCTAACAAACACGATCTGCATCTGCTTGAAAATGACGTATATTTAATGTACAAACCTTACTAAAGTACTGGCTATGATAGATGCATCAGAAACAGGTAGAGGAGATTTTCTTTAGAAATTTGGAAAATCCTGCTTATAATCATGTTCTTTGTATTAACATATCCATGTCTAGGTTTTTTTTTTTCTTTTTTTTTCAGTGATGCCTTAAATGTTTCAACTAAAAAGGATACGCCTGATGTTCTTGGGCCATTCAGGGACTATTGAATGCACACATGCATAGCGTCACAGAGTTTGAATCTGGACAGGCCCTTTAGCCCTGTTCATTAACACTCACAGGCCAGGACTACAAACAGCTGCACGGGCCATGAGGGGATAGATGCACAGGGAAGAGGCAAAGGTGGAAAGGAGATGAACAGAGCAGTGCCAACGCCAGTATAAAATCCCCACAAGATGTGAAAAGTAATAAAGGAGCTCTCTAAGTCAGAATTTTAGTTCAAAGGAGAACTTGACGAGATAATCTGTAGATAGTCGTCTCTGTTCAAAGCACCAAACTCCACAGTAATACTAGTTATCTAGTGGAAAGGGTTAAATGTACAAATTTAGTTTCCCCCACCAAAAGCTGGAACGCGGTCAGTACAAAGCTCAAGAATATCTATAGGAAAACAAAAATATACAGCACCTTACAGAGTAAAAAAATTATGAAGTCTGACATCCCATTAAGAATGATCAGGGCTTCCCTGGTGGCGCAGTGGTTGAGAGTCCGCCTGCCGGTGCAGGGGACACGGGTTTGTGCCCCGGTCCGGGAAGATCCCACATGCCGCGGAGCGGCTGGGCCCGTGAGCCATGGCCGCTGAGCCTGTGCGTCCGGAGCCTGTGCTCCGCAACGGGAGAGGCCACAACAGTGAGAGGCCCGCGTATCGCAAAAAAAAAAAAAAAAAAATGATCGGACATGCAAAGAAGGAGAAAAATACTACTGATAATGAGGAGGAAAGTCAACCAACTGACACTGACCCAGAATTAACACAGATGACAGAATCAGTAGATCAGGACATTAAAACTGTACTCCATATGCTCAAGAAGCCAGAGGAAAGACTGAACATGTTAAACAGAGACATGGAGCATTTAAAAAAGATCTAAATTGAACCTCTAGAGATGAAAATAATGATGTCTGAAGCGAAATATACCTTGGATTAGGATTAACGGCAGATTAGACATTGAATGAGAAAAGACTAACAAATTTGTTAGACATAGAAAAAAGAATCATCCCAGATGAAACAGAGAGAAGACGGAAGCACCCCCAAAGTAAGCGGAGCATTGAGGAGCTGTGAGACAACTTTAAGCTTCCTAGTATCTGTGCAACTGGAGTCCCCAAAGGAGAAGAGAGAGAGGGCAGAAGAAATTTTGATGAATTAATTATCAAAAAATTTCCAATTTTGATGAAAAGTATAAACCCACATATCCAAGAAAGGGGCTATTGAGGAATCCAGGTGACAGTCGATTGTAGTTCAGAGTAGCAGCAGTACAGGTGGTTAGAACTGGTTAGATTTTGGACACGTTTTGAGGGTAACGCCAATAGGATTCCTCGGGGCTTTGGATTTGGATTGTGTGAATGGATTCAAGGATCACTCCAAAATTTTTGGCCAGAGGAACTGGAAGGCTGAAATACGGCAAACGACTTTCATTCGAAAGGGACCCGGTTGGAATAGGAACCATCAGCACAGACTTGAGCCGACGATTTCTCAGCATTCTGATGTAGAAATCTATTTCTGTGTTAGTTTTTACTGTTAGCCTTTGCTAACCAGAGCAACAATACATAGGTAAGATGAAAATTACTCACAAGGTCTTTCCAGAGACATGCCAAGCACAAACTTCCAAAATGGTCCTTAAATGGGAATCACTACAACCTTCTCATCTAACCAGGCTCCAGCCCATGGGCAGACAAATGGATTCTCATCAAAGATACAGTTATCTGAGCATCCAAATATTATGGTTTGCCATTTCATAATTATAACTCCTTTCTTAGAAACAGAGACGACAGTGGAATGCTGTGTACATTTCAGCTTCCAGCAGCCTACCAGAATGCAGTGTCCAGGGCTTCTTTTGCTGTGGCGGAATGATTTCCCAACATCGTTTACAACCCTGGAACATTCTATGCTTCCCGGTCTCTCCTGGATGTGTCCAGGAACTCATGTGTCACCTGCCAGAATAGCAGGCACAGAGGACTAGCAGGGGTCATTTCTTTTTCAAGAAAATTGACTTTATATATAGGATTCATATATGACAAAAGAATAGAAAAATTAAGCATCACGATATTTCATTGGCAATATATTTATAAATGGACATGACTGTCATATTTCTCATCTTTACAAGAAAGTAAGAAAAATAGTAGCTCGATTTTTTTTTTTTTTCGGTACGCGGGCCTCTCACTGCTGTGGCCTCTCCCGTGGCGGAGCACAGGCTCCGGACGCACAGGCTCAGCGGCCATGGCTCACGGGCCCCGCCGCTCCGCGGCATGTGGGATCTTCCCGGACCGCGGCACGAACCCGCGTCCCCTGCATCGGCAGGCGGACTCTCAACCACTGCACCGCCAGGGAAGCCCCAGTAACTCGATTTTTTAACTAACTGAATGAAAAGAAAATTTTAAAGGAAAAAGGCATCATTTTGCTATTTGGAAACTTCCCTACTGTGTTAGACTCGGGGCCTGTGCTCTGAAAAGTCTTCCTGGAAGTTCACTATTAACCCACAGGAAGAATGAGGTCCCAGACAGCTTTCTACTCTATAAGCAAATGCAAGTGCGTCTGTGGTATGGGGCGAGCATACTGACATACTAACATGAGTATGAGCTAGGGGGTGTGAGTGGAGCGGGTGTGGTAAAGGGAGATGGGAAGAGGGGAAAACCCAAGGCTGATCGGAATCCTTGCCTTACAGAGGCTCACGTACTAGTGGGGAGAATAGGCACGCAAATAACCCTATTGTGAGATAAAGACTCACTGGTACCTGCGCTTCCTTTTAGGATATAGTCCTGGTCACTCAGAGTTGGTTCAGCTCACGGAGTGGCTGCTCGGAGGTCTGTAAACCAGTCTTCACACTCTGACTTTTTAGGATGGAGGCAGTGGACAGCAGTGGCCTGTCTCTACCTGGAAGTTTCCACTGCCTGACTTTGTTAGGCCCAAGTCTGTCCCAAGAAGGCCAATAGGCCATCGTAGCCAAGAAGGGGACAGTCAGAAAACAGACATGGATCTGTTGGCTTCAGTGAAGGAAATCGTGCAGATTCCCACCCAAACCAAAATACAGACTGAAGTGAAACTTTTCTCGGGTCTGAAAAAGTTTCATAACCATCCTCAGGATGTATTTCATTTTCATGGCCTGTTTGCATGCTTCACGGCTTCCTAGTTCTACTAAAAGCAGAAGTGCCGAAATATCTTAATGAAGTTTCTTCTGATGGCACTGAAAGCCAGGTGTTAACAGTCAACAACGCGGCAGGAAGAGGATGCAGACATTCCTAAGAGACTGGAACCTTCCATCGAGTAGCAGCCACATGATTTGGCCATGACCTTCATGTTTGCCTTTTTCTACACTGCGCTTTGATTTTATGAGGGAGATCCGTTTAGAACCCTGAAGCACTCTGTAAGTAGGGAGACATCGATTTTCCACATGTAAGTTAAGAAAATTGAAATGCAGAGATCCACTCTGTCCACAGCAGAGCCCCAGGGGACAATGCTCTTGGTCAATTATTGCTTCCAAAAATAGGGAAGCTTCTCTTTAAAGACAGGTCATTATTACTTACCTCACCTTGTGCAGAGACTGTTGTGTTCACTCATCGAACTATCGCATATTCATCTGAAATTCATTTGAGAATAGGGTTGGTAAATCAGGAGCTACAAGTGACTGGAGTTCTGCTAAGACACTGAAATTCTCTTTCACTCGTTAATGACATCGTCATTAATAAACAAGTCCATCCTCCCACCCCAAGACTGAAAGCTGAGGATGTAGGACAGGATGTAAGGAAGTCTTTGGCACGTTTATCCCAAGGTAGGGAAATTCAGCTTTTAGCTTATATTCACCAGCAGTGGCCAATGGGCACGGGAGTGAGGGGCGGCGTTTCTGGAGAGAAAGAGTCTGGTACATTCAAGGAACCACAACTCTGACTGGAACACAGAGGCAGCGCTGAAGCAGAAGCTATACACCAAATCCAAATCACGAAGGGCCTTATAGCCCACATGACGAGTCTGGACTTTTCCCGAGAACACTGAGGGAGCGGCTGAAAGGTTTCAAATAGGGAGAGTTACCTGGTTACGTTTTGTTTTTGTTTTTGTTTTTTATGAGGGACGGATTGAAGGCAGCATTGCTAGAGGAAGGAAGGCCAGGTTAAAAAGTCTAGGTGAACCACGACGGACCCCTGAGCTAGGGCAGAGAGGATGGTGATGTACTCATTCATCTCACGGATGTGATTGCTTGTCCGCTGTCCACTTAGTACTGGTCTTGATCGCGGGCAACACTAGTGCACAACTGGGGAACCCTCACTCTCTGCCTGGAGCTTGAACTGTGGTGTGATAGGAGAAGAGGTGCATCACCTTGAGGTTGAGTTCTGTGTACAGTACAACCTCTCCCACTGGATTAGGAGCAACTTGAGAGAAAGAGCAATGTCTTACTTATCTTGACACCTCTGGTACTAGCAAGAATACCCGTATGGACACAGCGTGTGCTCAGTAAGTGTTAGCTGTGACATTGCTTATCATGCTATTATGAGAATTAATGAATCATCTTTGTGACAGGCCAGAAAACAGATTCATGGTACAAAGGGCACCAGGCCAACCCAAGTCATTTTTGGATTGTTCCCCCATGCCAACCTTTAAGAGTTCAACAGTTTATATGGGAAAAGACCCATTCTAAACCTCCGGGACCCTTCCTCTGTTATAAGTGCTTAAAGCAGCGTGCTCCTCGCAATTGCTTCTCACTGTTGTAATTTGACAATCATTTGTGTTTATTTGAATAATATCTCCTTTTTCCTCTAAGGCTTTGAGCTCCTTGAGAGCAGGGACAATTTCCGTTTCTGCTCACCACTGCATCCCCAGCAGCTAGCACAGAGGCTGCCACAGAGTAGACGCTCAATGGAGATTTTATAAATAAATACTTACAAAATGAATAATAAATGAACAGATAGATGAAAGACCAATTTAATCCCAACTGGAGAAGTTCTGCAAAAACTTTCTGGGCATTTGAGCTGGGCCTTGAAGAAGAGAAGGTTCTCCAAAAGTGAGTGGGAGTAGGTGCAGGGACATTCTTGTAAGACCAGAACAGGCGAAGGCCCCCAAGGGCAAAAGCTGCACAGAAGGTTCAGGGAACAGTGAGTGGTTGGCTGTGGTTGGCACACAGGATGTGTGCAGGCCGGTGGTGGGCAATGAAACTGGAGAAGTGGAGACCACACAGTGGAGGGACATGAAAGCAACAAGAGCAACTTCCATTTATGGACAGCAGAGCAGACAGGCTCTTGACATTCATCATTTCTCCTACTCAGAATAACCTGGAAGAGTGGTTCAGCAAGTGTGATCCTGGGACCGGCAGCATCAGCACACCTGGGAACTTATTAGAAATGCAGATTCTTAAGTCCATCCCAGACCTACGGATAGGTAGCTCTGGGGGTGCGTCCCAGCACTCTTTTAACAAGCCCTCCAGGGGATTCTAATGCACTCTACAAGTGTGAGAAACACTGCCTTCTAAGTTAAGAACTCTTATCCCATAATTTACAGGTATAAAAAGTAAATTCAGAGAGGTGCACTAATTTGCATAAGGTCACACAGCCAGTTAATGGTCGAGTTGCTTTGTCTAACCCCCAAGCCCCTGGTCTTCTGATATCATGACGCCTTGCTCCTGGCAGGGGACAGTTTTCTTGAAGACACTGGTGAGTGACACAACACTTTTACGGAGGGGAATGACTTGATCACATTTGTATTTTTAGAGCTTTCATTCTGGCAACATCAAGGGTGGATTGGAGGAGAATTCTGAGGCAAGGGAATCAATTAAGAGGCTGTTGGATAGTCCAGGCAAGAGATTAGGAGGGCCAAATGATCAACATTTCGTATCTGAGAAAACTGTGGCACAAACATATTTTTGTAGCCCCATTTACTCTTTTTTTTTTTGGCGGTACGCGGGCCTCTCACTGTTGTGGCCTCTCCCATTGCGGAGCACAGGCTCCAGACGCGCAGGCTCAGCAGCCATGGCTCACAGGCCCAGCCGCTCCGCAGCACGCGGGATCCTCCCGGACCGGGGCACGAACCCGTGTCCCCTGCATCGGCAGGCGGACTCTCAACCGCTGCACCACCAGGGAAGCCCCCCATTTACTCTTAAAATGTTGAAGGATAGTATCTCCTGAGACAAATAGGAAATGGTCATTCTGACTTACGTATCATTTATCTGCAGAGTTAAAACATAAAAACCTTGGTGGGGTGGGGATGGTTGGAGTTCCATAAAAACAGGAAGGGAGAAATCCCTGACCCCCAGCAGGGAACCAACACGTGACTGCTTCATGCCTGTATTCTTAGGGCCTGGTGGACACGACACCTACCTGGTGAATTCATGTATTCACCTCTTCTAACTTCTAAATGCTGGTTCTCTTCAGTCCGGAACTTGATTTTCTCATCTTTTCTCTCCTTTTGATTTCAACCTGTGGAGCATCCGGTTTTATCAGTCCTCAGATCATGGCCCATTATCACTGGCCTGCACAAGGCCCTTCCCTTGTTCCATTCATGTACTTACTCCCGTTCATCACCATCTCCCACTCTCATTTCCCTTTGGCGTCATGGGTAATCATTCTAATGTACTCAATGTGTATCCTGTTGTTTGTATGTGTTCTTATAAAATACAGAGTCATTTTGTATGCATATATTTTAACTTATGTAAATGGTATTGCATCATATGTGGCATGCTTTTTTGCACTTTTTAAAATTCAACACAAGTTAGATTCATCTGGCCTGTTACTTATTGTTGCATAGTATTCCACATCCTGTCTGTCCACTCCCCCAGAGGTAGACACCACCATTGTGATTGTCAGTGCTGCCCTGAACCTCCTTGCTTGTGTCTCCCGTTGACCTTTTGAGCTGCACACCCAGGAACTGAATTGATAAGTCAGGGAGCATGTGTTTAATTTGACCGTGTACTACCAGAGTGCTATCCAGAATGGCTGATCTGGTCTCCACTCCTGCCAGTAGTACATGAGGGCTCCTGGATCCTACATCTTCATCAGCATTTGGCATTTTCCACTTTTCAAAGTTTACCTTTCCCTTTGGGTGATCTCACCGTTGTCATTAGTGAGTTTGAGCATCTCTTCAAATACTTTCTAGCTTCCTGTTTCCTCTCTATCTGCTGTCTCCACATTCTCTACCCAGGAAAATTAGTCTATCTCTAAACTGAAGGCTCCCAACTTTATATTTCCAGCCCTGGTCCTTTCCTGAATTCTATGCCCGCATCTCGAAATACAGTAAGTCCCCTACATATGAATGAGTTCCATTCCGAGAGCGTGTTCGTAAGTCCAATTTGTTCATAAGTCCAACAAAGTTAGCCTAGGTACGTAACTAACACAGTCAGCTATACAGTACTGTACTATAATAGGTTTATAATGCTTTTCATACAAATAATACATTAAAAACAAACAAACACAAAAAATAAAGAAAACATTTTTAATCTTACAGTACGGTAGCTTGAAAAGTACACTAGTACCGTACAGTAGCTAGCACGCAGGGGCTGGCAGCAGTACCAGCTACATCACTGCTGCTTTTACGTTTGCTTCCAGACATCCTGGGCTTGAAATAAAGATATTGTCCTCTATAAAGTATTGTACAGTAAAGTACACAAAAGCACAACCACTTGTGGAGGATGCACACACGTGACAATATACACCAGACACGTGAACTAACATACGTGATTGGACACGCGAACGCATGTTCACATCTTTGAAAGTTCACAACTTGAAGGTTCGTATGTAGGTGACTTACTGTATACTCTTGCCTTTCTCATGGAACATCTCAACTCTAACATCTAATTTAGAGCTTTTCTTCCCCAGTTCCTCTTTCACCAAAATATTACATGTCTTGTCTTTTTCATACCAGTAAATGGCGTCACCATCCACTCAGTTTCTCAAGACAGAAGTCTAAGAATCAGCTTGGTTACTTTTTGATCTTTCATTCCCCCACATCCAATCCATCGGAGCAAGTCTAGATGGTGCCGCTTCCAAAACATATCTTGAATCCATCCACTTCCCTTCATCTCTGCTCCAGCCCCTAGAATATACCATGTCACTGTTTGCATGGTGTATGCATTTCACAATATGTAATTATCTCAGTTCGTTTATCTATTTATTACTGGTGTCCCAAATTATAGTGTCAGTTCCAAGAGGGCAACAACCGTGTCTGTGCTGGTTACCCCTGTGTCCCCAGGACCCAGCACAGTGTCTGATGCTCGTTAAATATTTACCGGATAAATGGTTTCTCTCCTTTTAACTCAACTCTCTAGGAAACTGAGCAGCCAAACACCAATCAGAATGTGAAGATAGCGACCACATGTAAGAACTGCTCCTCAGTCCTTCCTTAAAGCTCCATATTGCCTGGCGTAGTATCTAGCGCATGAAGCATGCGTGATAAATCGTACTGAAAGTAATGCACATATGCAGTATTTTGAATATGTTGAAAATGGCTTCTTTGTGAGTATATGGCTTTGAACATACACAGAACTTCCTCTTTCCTTGCTGGGACTGTTGCCTACATCATGACTAATGTTCATTTAAAAAGTATGAGAGTATAGCCCAAATTATGAAAGCTTCTGGAAGACCATACCCCCGAAGAGAGCTGAGTTCTGAAATGAGTGGACCATAGCCAAAGAAATGAGCAGGAGAGGTGGCTATGTCAACAAAGGGTTGGGTTGGCCACCGAGCTCAGTCCTTGTTTGGCAGATCTGCTCTGCATCTGAGCAAGAGCTAATTTCACAGACTAGAGACAGCCATTCAGAAAGAGGCGGCAGTCTGCTCTCTGGGTGAAGGAAGAGGAGGTAAAGCAGGGACAGTGAGAGTCGAGCTAGAACTCACCATGGTGGTCACAGAGCTACTAAAGTTAGGGCTCTCAAATACTGCTGTGCTGTAGAATCACTTGGGGTAAATATATGAAGATGCAGATGCCCAGGCCCCATCACAGGCATGATTGATATTGTGAAGGTCCAGGAGTGGGCTTAAGCATCTGCATTTCATCAAGCACACTAAGGGATCGGACCACATTTTGAGAGAACTCATAATAGAGAGACGGACCTAAACAACAGTCTAGAACAAAGGATAAAGATGCATTTCGTAATGGATAGGCTGGCTTTAACAATGAACAGAGACTCAGCTTTGGACAAATAGAAAAGGACAGAGAATGGTCCAGTGACAAGGATAGGTTTCCTGAAGCCAAGAACCATAGAGTCTTCTAGATCCAGGGGCAAAGGGAGTGACTACAAAGTCAGAGAAGGTCAAGAAGCTTAGGTGCTTAGGTCTCTGAGCCTCTTTCTTCTAAATCTGATCAGAAGCTTCTCCTTCCAAAAGCAATTCGTCTGTTCATTAATTTTATAAGTACCTGATACATTGTTTTGCACGAAACAGGGACTCCACAATGCTTTGAATTACTGAATTGAGCACGGGACTTTATTAACTAAATAAAAGGTCCTTATAAAGCCCTCTCCTTGAGAAGACGGTAATCTACTCTGAGAGATAAAATGTGTAAATGAAACTCCAGAATATTTTCAAACTGATAGATAATGAATCCTGGTAATAGGGAACAAACTTAACATCTAAAGTTCCAAAGAGGCAGACAGTAAGTTATCAGATAGGGAGCAGAGTGGGCACGATTTCTTAGAAAACATCAATCTTGAGCTGGGTCTTAACAGAAGCAGTGGTAACTTCAGAATCTTATACAACACGAATGTAATAGAAGAGATGTAATAGGACATAATTGACAAAGAGAGGAAGGAAAGAGAAGTGCAAAAGCAAATCATAAGACCAAGGATGAGACCTTCATTCCCATTTACGTTCGGAGATGGACACAGGTATGGGTAGGAGTACAAGAAAGATTATTTTGGTCATATCTTTTTAATATTCTCCTTAAACCATCTTAATTCCACTTCTGAGAGCCTGTGCTCCTGGAATGGTAGGCTATCCAAACTCAGTCATCCAGGGGGAGTTTACCACTTGGGATTAAACAAAAAATCCCAGGGACTTAACACCAAAGTTCTGAGTGGGATTCTAGGTTATGCCACTAGCATTTCCTGGGACAAAAATTGTCCCCATCCCCATGGGCTCTTCAGTGAGATGGCTGTTACTTGGAACCCTACTCTTTTTTTTTTTTTTTTTTTTTTTTTTTGCAGTACGTGGGCCTCTCACTGCTGTGGCCTCTCCCGTTGCAGAGCACAGGCTCCGGACGCACAGGCTCAGTGGCCATGGCTCACGGGCCCAGCCGCTCCGCGGCATGTGGGATCTTCCCAGACCGGGGCACGAACCCGTGTCCCCTGCATCGGCAGGCAGACTCTCAACCACTGCGCCACCAGGGAAGCCCAGGAACCCTACTCTTGAGCAAAAGGCAGCCTCATATTCCGCTCTTTCACATGATCCTGCAGCCATTCTTCTCTGAGTTCTTCCCACACCCCAGCCCTGCCAGCAAGGTGGTCCAGTGCATACGTAAGAATCCCTGAGTCAAGGAATAGCCAAGCCAGACAACACTGGGGAGGTAGTAGGAAATTTAGAGAAGAAGCCAAAATTACGTGTATAGCTATATCTATATGCATACACACACATCAATATATATATTCTTGCTTCTTTCATAATTAAAGCAATGAAATTTCTGGTCATGGAATTTAGCTGGGCCCTCCAAATATTGGCCAAAGGCTCTTTAAATGCTTCGAGAGGCAAATTGCATTTATAAAATAAAACGTTGACCACATTCACTCACTCCTATTTTATATTTATATGGTGAATTTTGTACTAGATATTCAAATGTGCTTCATTATGCTTTATGACTGCAATTTGCATACTGAAATAATATTTGAACTGAGGCACTTGGGAGTGATTCATAATGTTTTCAACGGTTCCTGTGCTTTAGAATGAAGGCAATATAGAGCTATACAATCGGAGAACTTTAACTGCAGTGTTTTGTCTCACTTAAACTCAACCTAAACCTTTCATTAAAAATGATGAGTTGCTAATAACACAAAGGCCACAGCAGCCTGGTCATTATTCTGACTGGGGTGAGGTCGAGCCTCTCCAGCTCTAACCTGCTGCAGTTGTGATGGGCACCTTTCTTACTCTCTTGCTTTAAGGTCCGCCTATTTTCCTGTTGCCCAGTCTCGAGGCTTCCAGCTGGAGCCTGTAACTCCTGAGCTGCAGATTCAGCTACCCTCTCTGAGCTGAAATCAAGCCTGTTTCTAGACATGGGAAATGTGGAGTGTCTGAGCTGTTTTATAGACTCAGACGTCTTTTCTATAACGAGAGGTGCTAGAAATTGGTCGGGGGATCTTCCAGGGACGGTACTCACAGGGGGTCCACATGGCCCCTGTGTGCATGCTTGCTAGCGTAGGCTTCTATGGGAGAACTATTTTGAGAAAAGACTCGGTCTCTAAAAAGAAAATAAAAGAGTTTGAAAACCAATGGACTACATGATATACAAATTTCTCTCTACCCTGGCATGTCCTGTCCTTGGAGGCAATTCTGATCTTGGTATCCTAATTCTCTAGGAGTTGGGTTTCAGCCCTATTATGGACTGAATTGTGTCTTCCCAAATTTCATATGTTGAAGCTCTAACCCCCAGTGTGACTATATTTGGAGATAGGGCCTTGAAAGAGGTAATTAATTAAGGTTAAGTGAGGTCATAAGGGTGGAGCCCTAATCCAATAGGACAGGTATCCTTATAAGAAGAGGAAGAGACACCAGGAGTGTATCACAAACAGAGGAAAGGCCATGTGAGGACACAGTGAGAAGGTGGCCACCTGCAAGCCAAGGAGAGAGGCCTCAGGAGAAGTCAAACCCCAGGACACCTTGATCTTGGACTTCCAGCCTCCAGAACTGTGAGAAAATAGGTTTCTCTTGTTTAAGACACTTAGTCTGTGGCATTTCGTTAAGACAGCGTTAACAGACTAATAAAAGCCCCAGTGATTCAACATTTAACTATTATTTATTGAGCATCTCCTATGTGCTCAGCACTGTTTGAGCCCTGGAGATACAATAGTAAATAAAATAGACACAAATCCTTATCTTTAGGTCACCTAACGAGAGGTAGACTCATGAGCCAAATTGCCCAGGCTCTGCTACTCACCAGCAGCGTGAGCTTGGGCTAGCTACTCAACCTCTCCATACCTCAGTTCTCCACATCTACAAAGTGAGTATGGTAACAGTAACAATTAATGTTGGAGTTGTTGTGAAAATTAAAAAAATGATTATATGCAAAGCATATATAGTAAATGGAAGGTAGCAAATGTTAGCTATTGCTATTTTTACATTGTTGTCTACACAGACAAAAAATAAACATATTACCTAATTCCAGGCAGTGATAAATGCTAGGAAGGACGATAAAACAGGTAGGAGACTGAGAGCAATGGGGTTTTTTAAGTATAATCCTGAATATTTATTAGCCTTAAGTTAACTGAATTCAAATGAATAAACTAAATATCATACTGAATAACTTGAATGTGCAAGTCATGCAAAGAACATTCCAGGCAGAGGGAATATCAAGTGCAAAGGCCCTGGGGTTGGAAGATGTTTGGAATGTTATAGAAACCATGAAGAGACTGGTTTAGTAAAGCAATATGAGCGGTACAGAGAATGGGTAAATTTAGGTCAGGGACATCAGGAGGAGCCAGTTAATAGAGAATTTGATTAGGTCAGAGCTCCCCTAACTTCCCTGATATATATGGCCATCACCTTGGGCCCATGTTAAATAAACCAATTACCAGGGCTTTTCCTCTCGAAATTCAAATTCAATAGTCTCAACACCTACTCCATGGGAGGTACCATTTGGGGCACCAAGAATACATCAACTTAAAAAAAAACCACACAGACAAAACATTGTCTCAATGAGGCATATTCTAATAGGGAAGACAGAAAACAAACATCCTTAAAATCATATCGTACATTAGATATTGGTACATTCAAAGGTACAAACAAAACCAAATCTACTAAGGTGAAATGGTAGTGCTGGGGCTATAGGTGGGTTGCACTTGTATATAAGATGCTCAAGTCTGGGTTGGAGATATAAATTGAGGAGCTGTCAGCATGTAGATGGTATTTAAAGCTGTGAGATCACCAAGGCAATGAGCATAGATAGAGAAGAAGTCCCAGGACTGACTCTGGGCCGCTCCAGTGTTTGGAGATTGGGGAGGTGAGGTGGAGTCGGCAAAAGAGATTGAGGACAAGCAGGCAGCCAGTGGGCGAGGAGGAAAACCAAGAGCCTGGTATCCTGACTGTTAAGTGAAGAAGGCATTTCCAGGCAGAGGGAATACTCAGCTGTGTTGACAAGGTGTTGCTAGGTCAGGTAAAATGAGAACTAAGAATTGACCATTAGATTTAGCACAAAGAGTTTATCAGTTTAACAGGAGGGAACACAAGCAGGTGGATGGGGTGCAAGTCTGCGGAAACTGTTCTGATTGCTCCATTTTCTCAGGGAAGAGGAAGCATGGTTATCAGCTGAAAGTGAAGATGGAGAGGAAGAGACGGAAGCTTGGGGAGTGAGGAGAAGGTACGAAATAGTCATCTTGGACAATGGGAGAGTATAAGGACCTAACAAATAGTGTACGACTGCTGAGCAACATGAAGGATCCACTTGAGGGTCATGGCTGTGAATTTAAAGTAAGACCAGCCAAAATCTTGGTGGGGTTTTTCCTAGTCATTTACAGTTGCACAGTAGGTTGTGGTCTTGCTAAGCAAAGTGAGAGGGGAGCAAGGCTATTGAGGATATATGCACAAAGCAATTATAATGCTTGACCATGGAATTCAGGAGGAAAGACGTTATCACGTGGGTGAGAGACAGTGAAAAGTTTGTAAGATCGATGGGTCGTAGGGTCTGCTGTGGTTGAAGGGATGGTTGGAGATCAGGCGTTGGAGGGAAGGAGTCACGAAGATAGAAAGTGGTGGAAAGAGAATAGGATGCAAGAAACTGAAGTTGTAGGGATTGCAGTTATTTGCAATGACAAGAGTGAGGGTGTGGCCATGGAACCAGGTCAGTGGAGGAGGGAAGAGGTCAAGGAACTGAGAGGCCAGGGTTTTGGAAGGACCATCCATGTCAGTATTGAAATCACCAATAATTAAACAAAGAGTAGTATCAGACAGAGTGATAGTGGGCTAGGAGCTAAAATCATCAAAAAAGAAAAAGGAAACCAGGTTAAGTCACGCAAGGACTGGTAGAAGAAAACAACAGTGTGGTACGGGGGAGATATTGTCTTCTGGCATGAGATTAAAAACTTTTAACAAAACCTATGGGCGATTCTTATCTTCAGGATAGTTTCTGAAACACTGCCCAGGCCATGTTGAGGACTTCAGATGTTATTCTGAGCGTGATGGGAGGACTTTGGAGGAGTTTGAGCATGAGAGTGACATGAGCCCTGATGAGTAACCCAGTTTATCCCAGCAGCTGCATTTTTGGCCCTATTCTTAGTTTAATGCCTAGATGTCTCTTCACCAATCAGCAGCTGGGTTGCTCCTTAATCAAACTCATTCCCCAAATCTGGGCCTCTGGACTAAACTCCCTATCCTTTGATGTCACAAATTAATCTCCAGATCTTGTTTTGGACTCACATCCCAATGTGACTGGGTCCCTAAAATACCCCAATCTCTAATTGTTTTTCCATGCTCCCCTGCCCACGCAGATTACCGGGACTCAAGGTTCCAATCTGGGGAAGCCTTGCTGTGATTCAAATATACATTTGTGCTGGGCTGTGTATTATGTTAGATTAATAAATTGTCTAGGCCAAGTACAATCAGAAATGGAGATCATATAGGTTCGGTTTAGTTAAAAAGTAGAAAAGCTTTCCTTGTTAAATGGAGGAGCCATTAAATGTGGAGCAAACCAAGTCACTGCTGTGTGGGAACTAGTTATGGTGGAGGAATTGAATGGAAATGCGGCAAACTTGTCGTTTCCTTCACAGATAATTGTAGACGTCATTAACATGGTCATGTATTCATTCATAAAATAATTAGTATCTACCTTCTGTGTACAGCCACTCTTATAGGCATTAGGGATATAACAGGGAAGACCCCAGACAGAGGCCCTGATCTGATGGGACTCCACAGTCTAGTAAGAGGGACTGAAAATAAACAAGTGAATACATAAATAAGGTGATTTCAGAAAGTGACAAGTTCCTTAAAGGTAATAAAATAGAAATCTAGTGGACTTATTCTATGCCAAGCATTGTTCTAAGTGGCTTTATCTATTTCGCCTACTTAATCCTTACAATAATCTTAAAATGTTGGCACTATTATTATCACATGTTACAGATGAGGAAACTGAGGCTCAGGAAGATTAAATAATTTACATACAGAGCAAGTCATTTAACTTGTTTGTGCTTCCATTTCTTCCCCTGTAAAATGGGAATAATAACAATAATTACAACTATGGCGTAGAGTTGTTTTTATAATTTAGGGAATTCATATCTGTAAATGATTCAGAACAATCCCCAGCACACACTGAGTGATAGCTATCATTCCATTTTACAGATGAAGAAACCAAGTTTCCGAAAGCTTAAGTATCGTATACATGTTCACACAGCGAATGAGTGAAAAATGGCAGCTGCTCAACGAATATTTGTTACCTGAAGGGCAGGACTGGGGTTGTTACACAGCTTCTGCTCCCTCCAAAGCCCATGTCCTTTGCAGCACTGCATCTCTGTGCACGGGCAATCAGGAGTTAACCGTGGGCTAAAAATACATCTTATTTCAGCTCTATTCTCCACGCCTAGAGATACTCAGCAAACTGTACTGCAGAATTAGGACATGTGCGGTGTTAAACTGTGGCACAAAATCACAAGGAAACAACTAGAGGAGGGAAGGGCATTCAGTAACACGAGAAAAAAGTGAGAAATAAGCAATATGTCTCTGTTTTTCTCATCAGATTACTTGCAATAGCTCATGACTGTATTACCATTTCTTCAGATTTTAGTCTAAGGAGGAATATAATAAAGTATATGCAAGCAGTGCTTCATGAACCTAAACCAGACTTAAAGGACCTACTTAACAGTCTCAATTCCAGGAAGAAGACATTACAGGGTTTGTCCAGGTCTAATTTTCCCAATTCTGTACAATCAAGGATTCCATTAGATAAAATCTGAACAAATATTAATCAGTCTGAACTCTAAGTCACCCTAAAGGTAAGCCCTCAAACGTTGCCTACTGCCCGGCCCCGACTTCTCAGTGCTGGCTGGTGCGACACAATAGCTGTGTGTGAATTACCAATCCCCAGCACTGTTATATCCTGTAAGAGAGATTCTGGGCCTTAATTCTAGCATGTCACATCAAACAGTCCACAGCCCAAGTATTTAGTAGTCAGAGAGATGCCTTGTTATTCAATGATTTTTAGTAGGCACATTTCTATCCTGAAAACATTCATTTCACAACCATCCAAGAACCTAGGAGCCCTCAGAAAACTAGAAGGGGTCTTGCTTTTTAAAAACATTTCCTCCAATGAAGAAAACAGGTGTCCTTACTTCATGGTATTCTGGGAATCAGGACAGTATTTCCCTTAAAAAATAAAATAAAGAGGAGAGACCTTCAAGATGGCTGAGGAGTAAGATGTGGAGATCACCTTCCTCCCCACAAATATGTCAGAAATACATCTACATGTGGAACAACTCCTACAGAACACATACTGAACACTGGCAGAAGACTTCAGACTTCCCAAAAGATATATATATTATTTTCCTTTTTCTCTTTTTGTGAGTGTGTATGTGTATGCTTCTTTGTGTGATTTTTGTCTGTATAGCTTTGCTTTTACCATTTGTCCTAGGGCTCTGTCTCTCCGTTTGTTTTTTTTTTCCTTAGTATAGTTTTTAGCACTTGTTATCATTAGTGGATTTGTTTTTTGATTTGGTCGCTCTCTTCTTTCTTTTTTTTCTTTTTTTATTACGTTTTAATATTTTTAAACTTTTAATATATATATTTTTTATTTTAATAACTTTATTTTATTGGTTTTTCTCTTTCTTTTTTTTTTCTCTCCCTTTTCTTCTGAGCTGTGTGGCTGACAGGATCTCGGTGCTCTGGCCGGGTGTCAGGCCTGTGCCTCAGAGGTGGCAGAGCTGAGTTCAGGACATTGGACCACCACACACCTCCCAGCTCCATGTAATATCAAACAGCGAAAGCTCTCCCAGAGATCTGAATCTCAACGCTAAGACCCAGCTCCACTCAATGACCAGCAAGCTACAGTGCTGGACATCCTATGCCAAACAACTAGCAAGACAGGAACACCACCCCACCCATTAGCAAAGAGGCTGCCTAAAGTCATAATAAGTTCACAGATGCCCCAAAACACACCATCGGACGTGGTCCTGCCTACAAGAAAGACAAGATCCAGCCTCATCCACCAGAACACAGGTACCAGTCCCCTCCACCAGGAAGCCTACACAACCCACTGAACCAAACTTACCCACTGGGGCAGACACCAAAAACAACGGGAACTACGAACCTACAGCCTGAGAAAAGGATACCCCAAACACAGTACATCACGCAAAATGAGAAGACAGAGAAACACAAAGCAGATGAAGGAGCAAAGTAAAAACCCACCAGACCTAACAAATGAAGAGGAAATAGGCAGTCTACCTGAAAAAGAATTTAGAGTAATGACAGTAAAGATGATCCAAAATCTTGGAAATAGAATGGAGAAAATACAAGAAATGTTTAATAAGGACACAGAAGAACTAAAGAGCAAACAAACAATGATGAACAACACAATAAACAAAATTAAAAATTCTCTAAGAAGGAATCAATTGCAGAATAACTGAGGCAGAAGAACAGATAAGTGACCTGGAAGATAAAATAGTGTAAATAACTACCACAGAGCAGAATAAAGAAAAAAGAATGAAAAGAATTGAGAACAGTCTCAGAGACATCTGGGACAACATTAAATGCACCAACATTTGAATTATAGGGGTCCCAGAAGAAGAAGAGAAGAAGAAAGGGACTGAGAAAATATCTGAAGAGATTATAGTTGAAAACTTCCCTAACATGGGAAAGGAAATAGTCAATCAAGTCCAGGAAATGCAGAGAGTCCCATACAGGATAAATCCAAGGAGAAACATGCCAAGACACATATTAATCAAACTATGACAAATTACATACAAAGAACAAATATTAAAAGCAGCAAGGGAAAAGCAACAAATAACATACAAGGGAATACCCATAAGGTTAACAGCTGATCGTTCAGCAGAAACTCTGCAAACCAGAAGGGAGTGGCAGGACTTATTTAAAGAGATGAAAGGGAAAAACCTAAAAGCAAGACTACTCTACCCAGCAAGGATCTCATTCAGATTCAACGGAGAATTTAAAATCTTTACAGACAAGCAAAAGCTAGGAGAATTCAGCACCACCAAACCAGCTTTACAACAAATGCTAAAGGAACCTCTCTAGGCAGGAAACACAAGAGAAGGAAAAGACCTACAAAAACAAACCCAAAATAATTAAGAAAATGGTAATAGGAGCATACATATTGATAATAACCTTAAATGTAAAAGGATTAAATGCTCCAACCAAAAGACATAGACTGGCTGAATGGATACAAAAATAAGACCCATATATATGCTGTCTACAAGAGGCCCATGTCACACCTAGAGACACATACAGACTGAAAGGGAGAGGATGGAAAAAGATATTCCATACAAATGGAAATCAAAAGAAAGCTGGAGTAGCAATTCTCATATCGGACAAAATAGACTTTAAATAAAGACTGTTACAAGAGACAAAGAAGGACACTACGTAATGATCAAGGGATCAATCCAAGAAGATATAACAATTGTAAATATTTATGCACCCAACATAGTAGCACCTCAATACAGAAGGCAAATGTTAACAGCCATAAAAGGGGAAATTGACAGTAACACAATCATAGTAGGAGATTTTAACACCCCACTTTCGTCAATGGACAGATCATCCAAACTGAAAATAAAAAAGAAAACACAAGCTTTAAATGATACTTTAAACAAGATGGATTTAATTGATATTTAAAGGACATTCCATCCAAAAACAACAGAATACACTCTTTTCTCAAGTGCTCACGGAACATTCTCCAGGATAGACCGTATCTTGGGTCACAAATCAAGCCTTGGTAAATTTAAGAAAACTGAAATCATATCAAGTACCTTTTCCAACCACAACACTAGGAGACTAGATATCAATTACAGGAAAAAAACTGTAAAAAATACAAACACATGAAAGCTAAACAATACACTACTAAATAACCAAGAGATCACTGAGGAAATCAAAAAATACCTAGAGGGTAAGACAGGAATAAAGACACAGACCTAATAGAGAATGGACTTGAGGATATGGGGAGGTGGAAGGGTAAGCTGTGACAAAGCAAGAGAGAGGCATGGACATATATACACTACCAAACGTAAAATAGATAGCTAGTGGGAAGCAGCCGCATAGCACAGGGAGATCAGCTCGGTGCTTTGTGACCACCTGGAGGGGTGGGATAGGGAGGGTGGGAGGGAGGGAGACACAAGAGGGAAGAGATATGGGAACATATGTATATGTATAACTGATTCACTTTGTTATAAAGCAGAGACTAACACACCATTGTAAAGCAATAATACTCTAATAAAGATGTAAAAAAAAAACCTAGAAACGAATGACAATGAAAACACGACAACCCAAAACCTATGGGATACAGCAAAAGCAGTTCTAAGAGGGAAGTTTATAGCAATACAATCCTACTTCAAGAAACAAGAAACATCTCAAATAAACAACCTAACCTTGCACCTAAAGCAATTAGAGAAAGAAGAATTTAAAAAAACCCCAAAGTTAGCAGAAGGAAAGAAATCATAAAGATCAGATCACAAATAAATGAAAAAGAAATGAAGGAAACAATAGCAAAGATCAATAAAACGAAAAGGTGGTTCTTTGAGAAGATAAACAAAATTGATAAACCATTAGCCAGACTCATCAAGAAACAAAAGGGAGAAGATTCAAATCAATAGAATTAGAAATGCAAAAGGAGGAGTAACAACTGACACTGCAGAAATACAAAGGATCATGAGAGATTACTACAAGCATCTATATGCCAATAAAATGGACAACCTGGAAGAAATGGACAAACTCTTAGAAAAACACAACCTTCCGAGACTGAACCAGGAATAGAAAATATAAACAGACCAATCACAAGCACTGAAATCGCGAATGTGATTAAAAATCTTCCAACAAACAAAAGCCCAGGACCAGATGGCTTCACAGGCGAATTCTATCAAACATTTAGAAAAGAGCTAACACCTGTCCTTCTCAAACTCTTCTAAAATATAGCAGAGGGAAGAGCACATCTACAAGGCCACTATCACCCTGCTACCAAAACCAGACAAAGATGTCACAAAGAAAGAAAACTACAGGCCAATATTACTGATGAACATAGATGCAAAAATCCTCAACAAAATACTTGTAAACAAAATCCAACAGCACATTAAAAGGATCATACATCATGATCAAGTGAGGTTTATCTCAGGAATGCTAGGATTCTTCAATATACGCATATCAATCAATGTGATACACCATATTAACAAACTGAAGGAGAAAAACCATATGATCATCTCAACAGATGCAGAAAAAGCTTCTGACAAAATTCAACACCCATTTATGATAAAAACCCTCCAGAAGCTTGGCACAGAAGGAACTTACCTCAACATAATAAAGGCCATATATGACAAACCCACAGCCAACATCATTCTCAATGGTGAAAAACTGAAAACATTTCCTCTAAGATCAGGAACAAGACAAGGTTGTCCACGCTCACCACTAGTATTCAACATAGTTTAGGAAGTTTTAGCCACAGCAATCAGAGAAGAAAAAGCAATAAAAGGAATCCAAATTGGAAAAGAAGAAGTAAAACTGTCACTGTTTGCAGATGACATGATACTGTACATAGAGAATCCTAAAGATGCTACCAGAAAACTACTAGAGCTAATCCATTAATTTGGTAAAGTAGCAGGATACAAAATTAATACACAAAAATCTCTTGCATTCCTATACACTAATGATGAAAAATCTGAAAGGGAAGTTAAGGAAATACTCCCATTTACCATTGCAACAAAAAGAATAAAATACCTAGGAATAAACCTACCTAAGGAGACAAAAGACCTGTATGCAGAAAACTACAAGACACGGATGAAAGAAATTAAAGATGATACAAACAGTTGGAGAGATATACCATGTTCTTGGATTGGAAGAATCAACATTGTGAAAATGACTATACTCCCCAAAGCAACCTACAGATTCCATGCAATCCCTATCAATCTACCAATGACATTTTTCACAGAACTAGAACAAAAAATTTCATTATTTGTATGGAAACACAAACACTGCGCCACCAGGGAAGCCCAAGGTCACCTTATTTTTGATAAAGGAGGCGATAATATACAATGGAGAAAAGACAGTGTCTTCAATAAGTGGTGCTTGGGGCTTCCCTGGTGGCGCAGTGGTTGAGAGTCCGCCTGCCGATGCAGGGGACACGGGTTCATGCCCCGGTCCGGGAAGATCCCACATGCCGCCGAGTGGCTGGGCCCGTGAGCCATGGCCGCTGAGCCTGCGCGTCCGGAGCCTGTGCTCTGCAACGGGAGAGGCCACAACAGTGAGAGGCCCGCGTACCACAAAAAAAAAAAAAAAGTGGTGCTGGGCAAACTGGACAGCTTCATGTAAAAGAATGAAATTAGAACACTCCCTAACACCAGGCACAAAAATAAACTCAAAATGGATTAAAGACCTAAATGTAAGGCCAGACACTATAAAACTCTTAGAGGCAAACATAGGCAGAACACTCTATGACATAAATCACAGCAAGATCCTTTTTGACCCACCTCCTAGAGAAATGGAAATAAAAACAAAAATAAACAAATGGGACCTAATGAAACTTCAAAGATTTTGCACAGTAAAGGCAACAATAAAGAAGACGAGAAGACAACGCTCACAATGGGAGAAAATATTTGCAAATGAAGCAACTGACAAAGGATTAATCTCCAAAATTTACAAGTAGCTCATGCAGCTCAATATCAAAAAACCAAACAACCCAATCCAAAAATGGGCAGAAGACCTAAATAGACATTTCTCCAAAGAAGATATACAGATGGCCAACAAACACATGAAAGGATGTTCAACATCACTAATCATTAGAGAAATGCAAATCAAAACTACAATGAGATATCACCTCACACCAGTCAGAATGGCCATCATCAAAATACCTACAAACAATAAATGCTGGAGAGGGTGTGGAGAAAAGGGAACCCTCCTGCACTATTGGTGGGAATGTAAATTGATACAGCCACTATGGAGAACAGTTTGGATGTTCCTTATAAAACTAAAAATAGAATTACCATATGACCCAGAAACCTCACTACTGGGAATATACCCTGAGAAAACCATAATTCAAAGAGTCATGTACCACAATGTTTATTGCAGCTCTTTTTACAATGGCCAGGACATGGAAGCAACCTAAGTGTCCATCGACAGATGAATGGATAAAGAAGATGTGGCACATATATACAATGGAATATTACTCAGCCATAAAAAGAAACGAAATTGAGTTATTTGTAGTGAGGTGAAGTGGGTGGACCTAGAGTCTGTCATACAGAGTGAAGTAAGTCAGAAAGAGAAAAACAAATACCATATGCTAACACATATATATGGAATATATTTTTAAAAAGTGGTTCTGAAGAACCTAGGGGCAGGACAGGAATAAAGACACAGATGTATAGAATGGACTTGAGGACACGGGGAGGGGGAAGGGTAAGCTTGGACGAAGTGAGAGGGTGGCATGGACATATATACACTACCAAATGTAAAACAGATAGCTAGTGGGAAGCAGCCGCATAGCACAGGGAGATCAGCTCGGTCCTTTGTGACCACCTAGAGGGGTGGGATAGGGAGGGTGGGAGGGAGGGAGACGCAAGAGGGAGGAGATATGGGGATATATGTATACGTATAGCTAATTCACTTTGTTATAAAGCAGAGACTAACACACCATTATAAAGCAATTATACTCCAGTAAAGATGTTAAAATAAAATAAAATAAACACTCCCCTGCTTCTTAAATGAAACAAACTTTCCATTATCCTCCACTGACTGCATTTAGTTTGAAATATTTAATAAATCTCCCACAAACAATACTTCCTAGGATGTTTGCTGCAACTAACTGGCAAAAGAGTAGAGCAAGAAGGAAAGAAGATGGACCAGGAGTCCCCAGTGGAAACCAGCAAGTCAGTTTCATTTGTATCTTACATTCCCGGAAAGGCTCATACAAATGCATAAAGGTCCAGGCTCCTCTCCACTTGGCTGTTAAGCAGGCATCATTTTGCCTGGTATTCATTTGTCTGCTGTCTGTATCCGTCCACAGACAGCAGAGCTCCCTGTGGGCAACGACCGAGGCTAACTCATCTCTGGTTCCTTGCTCCCTAGATCAGGGACCGAAAGAAAAAGGAAGAAGGAAAGGGCAACAGACGGAGAAGAGGGGAGGGGAGAGAAATAAGGGTGGGTCTCTGCATAGCCAGCCAGATGCTAGAAGTCCCTAGATGGGGTTTCCTGCTCCAGTTTGCCCTGCCTAGTTCTGTCAAGAGGCAGGGGGGATTGGACCTGAAGACCTTCATGAGCCCCCCAGCATTTTAGTTAAAGAAAGAATGGTCTTCGATAGCTCTATCCAAAGCAGGAATATTTTTGCAGGATAAGTGAACGGTTTGGTTGCATCATTCTCTCCTCCTCCTGTAACCTCACTCCTCTAACTACGTAGAGCCCCTTTGAAGACTGCTGGAGCTCCGGAGATGCAGAGAAGATAGGCACCAGAATTAGCCAGGAATTCTGAAACTCTGTGAACTCTTTGGGTGGCCCCCTCCCTATTGTAAGCCTTCTGCTGTCTTTTCTTTTTCCTCAATTCAATTGTAAAAATTTACTTAGTGCATGTTCTTGATTGAGTATACGTTTGCATTTGAAACCCTCAGCATCATTTCAGGCAATGTGCCTCCAAACCTTAAATATTAATAGCAGGGCACCCTTTCTGAAATTTCCAGCTCACCATTGTGTAATGGTTTCATTTCTTTCTCAAGGCCAACCTCAGAATTTTCAAGGCTTTGTGACAGCAACTGATAGTGTGAGAAGCAGTTCCTTCCGAGCGCCAAGAGAGGCATCTGCTATGAGACCCCCTCCCACTAGGCAGTTGGGAAGGCTTTCCCCTAATCCTCGAATGTATTCAGCCTTCTGTGTGGCCAGGGACTAGAGCTGCCTCAGAAATGATGTCTCAGTGTGGAGTGTTCCATATTAAGACCAGCGAGTCCCTCAATTATTAATTTAACCAAAGGGATTGTGAAAACCAGCCATGGCCTTGGCGGGACTAGACCTAAGGAGGGGTAATTTGGTTGAAAGCCACATTGTGATATCCTGCATCTTTTTTTTTTACCTAAAAAAGATTTTATTAAGTAGATGTGCTGGGCTCTTTCTTTTTTTTTTTTCTTTTTTTTTTTTGCGGTACGCGGGCCTCTCACTGCTGTGGCCTCCCCCGCCGCGGAGCACAGGCTCCGGACACGCAGGCTCAGCGGCCATGGCTCACGGGCCCAGCCGCTCCGCGGCATGCAGGATCTTCCCAGACCGGGGCACGAACCCGTGTCCCTTGCATCGGCAGGAGGACTCTCAACCACTGCGCCACCAGAGAAGCCCTGGGCTCTTTCTTTATAGTAGTTTGGTTTGTTGTTTGATAGAACATGAGTTAAAATATAAAAGACATTTAGAACATCCCGTGTTCTCAAAGAACTAGATGTAAGTTCCGCTAGGACGAACACTGTCGACACCACCCACCTCTACCTCCTGGGCAGGGCGTGTGGGGGGGGGTGGGATGGGTGTCTGGTGCACTAATTTAAGTTCATAGTTCATGGCACATGGTAACCAAATGAGTCATTCGAATAGAAAAGGAGTCAAGTAGTAGAGACCTGGAAGAAGCCTCAGGAAAAAGTCATTACCACAGTGCTTTACAAACTCACCTGGTAACTAGAGTTACCTGGCCATTTGTTAAAAATATAGCCTATCCAGTACCAATCCTGACGTTCTCATTGCCAGATCTATAAGGGAGGGGACCGGAATCTCTATTTCCAACAAGTTACTCTGGTGATTCTTTGACTTTCAAGAATGCAGTGGTTCTTAGTATAGTCACAAAGTTGTGCAACCATCACCAGCAACCAATTCCAGAACATTTTCATCTTCCCCCAAAGGAAACCTCGTAGTCAATTAAGCAGTTGCTCCCCATTCCCCTTCCTCCAGTTCTGTCTCTATGAATTTGCCTCTCCTGGACATTTCATGTAAATGCAATCATATAACGTGCGGCCTCTTGCACCCGGCTTCTTTCAATTTGCATGATGTATTCAAACTTCATCCATGCTGTCACATGTATCAGTACTCCGTTCCTCTTTTTGGCTGAATAATATTCCATCGTGTGGATAGACTGAATAATATTCCGTTGTGTGGACATACTGTGTTTTGTTTATCCATTTGTCAGCTTATGGACGTTTGGGTTGGTTCCATTTTTGGACTATTATGAATAATGCAGCTATGAGCATTCGTTGTGTGGGCCTGTTTTCAATTCTCTCGCAGTGTGTAGCGATGGCTGGCAAAGATCAGTGTCCTGGAGTTGGAGAAACAGAGACAGGATTTGGGGAAGCCCACACATGGAGTCAGTGGCAGAGCTGAATCCAGAGACCAGAGCTCTTGACTTCCCAGCCAGGACGCGGTCCCTTCCCTACAGGGGCCATCTCGGTCAGAAATCTGTGTGAACATTTAAAAAAGATTTCTTTTGAAGAAATACTTGAAGGTTTGAAGGAGTACAGAGGGTGAGCTGCCATATCTGGACAACCCATAATTGGTGAGGACTTGTCAGCCACTGGGTTGAGTAACTGCTTCTACCAAACAGTTACAGCCCATTGGGGAAAAAATGGATAGCTTCTTGGGGACCCTCACTCATTTAGCATGGGTTGAAGAGTGGCTATTATAACCATTGACTCATCTACCTGGAGGAAGTTAAAGTCACTTCCAACTCTCTTTCGGATACCCTGGAGTGGCACTGAGTGCCCTTTTTCTTGGAAACGCTCTCCACCTGGCCTACTGCTATCGTTGCTGAACTTGGACATTTGAAGGAGAAACAGTCGGCGAACAGGCACCAATTTGTGGTGCAGCGTGACTTGTTGGGGCAAATGTCCATTGGGGACTTATTTTCTAGGCACCAAATACTGATTGAAGGTGTAGTTAACTATGTATGAAAATTTAGCTCCCTCAATTAATTGCGGGCACTAAATAACGGCTGCTCCAAAGAGCAGAAAAGACTTCATGAAAATTGAACCCGTTAAAGGGAATTCTCCCAGGTTAGGAGCAATAAACTACAGCAGCCTGCAGTAATGATGACCTTTAGCAAGAACAGCTAAATTCCCTGTCGGGGAACAGGTATCAGAGGTCTACATTTGAGGTTGTGCAAAAAGAGCTGGCAAAAGGCCAATCCAGTTAGGCTAGACCAACCATTAGTCCTAAAATACAATTGGACTGAGTTTGGTTGTTTAATCAGCATTCACAATATTAACTACGTTCCTCTTTCATTTTTTTTAAAAGATATCTGACAATAAATATATTTTCTGTGCTGGTCAGCACCTTCTCCTTCTGAAACCAATTAATCTGTAGATTAAGCAACATCTAGTAGAAAATAAGTACTCAACACATGCTTTGAATGAATGAACTGATGATGAGGTTTACTGGGGAAATAGACCCTGTCCTTGAAAGCTTGCAATGAGTATAAATGAAATTCTAGAAAGTTTACAAAGTGACAGTAATTGAGGTCATAGTAATGGGAACCCTCCACCCCCACCCCCCCCAAAAAAAGAGTAGAATTAGAAGTTCCAAGGATACACATGAAAACATCAGAATGGGGTCAGGGTCAGAAAGGCTTCTTAGAACACATTGGTCTTGACTAGACTTCAGAGAAGTAACAGTAAGTCAGAATCTTATATAAATGAACATAAAAAGGTATTCATACATCACCCAGTTAGTAATAAGGAATAAAGGGACCATGCCCAGGGGGTCAGAAAAATTCGGGCCCTCTTTTTAAGAAAAATAAATTTATTTATTTGTTTGTTTGTTTTGGGCTGTGTTGGGTCTTTGTTGCTGCACGTGGTCTTTCTCTAGATGCAGCGAGCGGGGGCTACTCTTCGTTGCGGTGTGTGGGCATCTCATTGCGGTGGCTTCTCTTGTGGAGCACGGGCTGTAGAGAGCACAGGCTTCTACTTGCAGCACGCGGGCTCAGTAGTTGTGGCTCGCGGGCTCTAGAGCGCAGGCTCAGTTTTTGTGGCGCATGGGCTTACTTGCTCTGCGGCATGTGGGATCTTCCCGGACCAGGGCTCAAACCCGCGTCCCCTGCATTGGCAGGCGGATTCTCAACCACTGCGCCACCAGGGAAGTCCCCTGGTGCCCTCTTTAATCCCATTATCCTCTGTTGTCAGGAACTGCCTGGCTCCTTGCCCTCAGTTTGTAAACTTAGCCACAGCCAAGCCAGTTTCCACTTGGGTGCCCTATCCTGCCGACGCTTGTTGCCTACTGCTGGCCTTAGACAGGATGCACAGCCTCTGTCTCACAATGATACTAACTCAAGCGTTGCTGCTAGCTCTGGGCCTGGTACTCAGATCCCATGCTTCTGTGCTTAGGACCCATATCCTGGGTGTGTGAACTGGTGATTTCTGTTGCTGAGTTCATCTGGGCCTGCGGATCGGCTTCCCACCAGCCGCTCTGATCACCAGTAGTATCCAGCTCCATGTTCTCCAGGACTGTTTCCCCATTGGGGTGACTGCTCGGGCCTCTGGAACCCACCCGTTTCCCCCTGCATTTGTCTGTTCCCTGGGAAAGTTGCCACTTCATGGCGCTGAGATTCTGTCTGCATTCCAGCCCTGGGCTTCTAGACTTCACCTCCCCACCTGGACCAAAAGTAACTGGCAAGACGAATCCTATACAAATCCACCTCCTGGCTCGAGCTCCTTATTGCCTGGTCCTTAACACTTAGTGGACTCGGCTGGTCTCCTATCTGCTCACTTTGTGCCCTCCACCACCGACCCTGTCGCCTCAGCTCTCCGAATTCCTCCATCACTTGTAAGTATGATCACCCACTCACACCTCTGGAGACTCATTCATTGACTAAATATTCACTAAGCACTTACCATGTGCCAGGCGCTAGGATATGGGGACAAACACGGAGTATCTTGTCTGAGGCAAACACAGATGTTAAATCATCACTCAAATCACTTTACAGGTTCTCGCATCAGCATCTCCATCTGAGGCAGTTACGCAGGCTACAAGACACTGGCTCCTCACTTTGGAGCCCCCTGGGCTCACTGAGATCACAGCTGAGCACCCTGCCCAGCCAAGTCCCCGCACTCAAAAAGGCAAGACAAAGGAAACCCTTCTCATTTTAAAGCTTCTGCCAGGTGTTTGTGTAGCTAAGTGGCCGCCATTAAGAGGTAAGCAGCCCGGTAATGGCTTCCATTTCTTGTGCACCTACAGGCCGCCTGGGCAAAGTCCTGAAAGCACTAAAAGGGGGACTGACCCAGGTCTGCATAATAGAGAAAATGCTACCTCCACAGCCATCCTGGGTCAGCTGGGCTGATCGCTGCGGAGTCAGGAAACGTTTCTCTTCCTTAATAAGGATTTAGACAACCCTGTCTGGAGAATCTGTATGTGTCCTTTGGGGATGTGCATATGTCTGTAAGTAGGCTTGTGTCTCTTTCCAATAAGTACCCACTGGATCACCTGGAAGGTGGAGGCACGTGCCGGAGCCCTTCACTCCAGCGGGGAGCTGTTGAAGGGCCTAGGAGGGGAGAGCTGAAGCCTGTCTGGAGGTCCTGCTGAAGCCCCCGACCTACGCCCCACGATTTATTCTCAACTGGACCCGAGTTTGGGATGTGAGCTGTGGGCAAACACTGTAGCCCCCTGGGTAGGGGTGACCCTCTCTAAAGCTGTGTGGTAACCCACAGAGGATGTCTGAAGGTCGGGGTGCTCTCTGTGGAGATGGGAGCTGTTCAGGGCTCCAGCCTGAGGACAATAAAACATTCCTAAGTACTGGAGCGAACCCATAAGTGGATTTCCAGTGAGAGCTTGTGTGTGTGTATGTCCTGTTGAAATAAAATTTATTTTTTATGGCAAGACAAGATAAATTTAAACATAAAATTTTTCCCACATGCATGCCGCAACTAAGAGTCCGCATGCCACAACAAAGATCCCGTGTGCCGCAACTAACACCCGGGGCAGCCTAAATAAATAAATAAATAAAATTTAAAAGGTACCTAAAACAAACAAACAAAAACACCTTTAAGACTGAAATAACTACCGCTTCCCTCTGTCCTCCTTTATTTGCATACTCATCCTAATAATCCTCTGTCTGGATTGCCTTTCTGCTCTGAAGAGACTACGAATGCTTACCTTTAGAAATAGGACCACCTGAGGCTCTAGCCGATCCTCTTCAGGTCAAGGTCAAACTGAGGGCCAGAGTTAAAGAATTTCTTAAAGCCGGGGAGGATCCTCAAAGGTTTCTGTAAATGGATTATCAAGATGGGAGGCCACCAGTCTGACTAAACTGACCACAGCTGATATTCAGAGCCTGATGGGACTTTTGAGGGGGCCTTCTCCCCTAAGCTAAATGAGAGAAAGAAAAACATTCCAACATAGGTGAACGGGTACGTCAGTCCTTTGATATCATTTACGTGGTCACCCAATTTTTTGAGGAATTAAAACGGCTGTCCTTGTTTTACAGCCCTAGTCTTACAAGACCGTAGGTGCGGCTCCGGAAACCATCCAAAGCCTGCCAATCCTTTTACCACGCCCCAAACCTCCCCTATTTACATTAAGAGGCTTGCAAGTAGAAGAATCCTGGTCTTAAGGGAACAAAAGTGCTCCTAGGAGGAAACTGCATTTCTCCTCCTGTGCCTTTAAGATGCAAATGTGATACGTGGTCTTCTCCGGGAACTCTTATCTAGGCCATTTTTTTTTTCAGTTGAAGTCTAGTTAATTTACAATGTTGTGTTAGTTTCAAGTGTACAACACAGTGATTCAGTTTTTTATATATATATATATGTATTCTTTTTCAGATTCTTTTCCATTATATGTTGTTATAAGATATTGCATATAGTTCCCTGTGCTATACAGTAGGTCCTTGTTGATTATCTATCTTATATACAGTAGTGCGTACCCCTTAATCCCATACTCCTTATTTATCCCTCCCTCTCCCCACTTTCCCCTTTGGTAACCATACGTTTGTTTTCTATGTCTGTGAGTCTACTTCTGTTTTGTAAATAAGTTCATTTGTATCATTTTTTTTTAGATTCCACATATAAGTGATAGCATATGACATTTGTCTTTCTCTGCAAAACTCATTTTTCAAAATAGCTTCCTTAATTCCCTCCTTTAACTTGTAAGACCATTTCTCTTAAAATTAGCTGTTGGCTCTTTTCTGGCTGTTAAGTACGCAAAGTACCATCTTTTTAAAATGCTAATTTCAGGAAGGTTTTCCCCCCTCCAAAGAAAACAAAGGGGATAGGTGATTTGGAACTTGACTTGTCAAGGACAAATATGAATCTTAAGTGTCTTCTCTAAATATTAAGAAAAAGGGTTTAGCCATCTAAACAGGTGACCTTGATTTGTTCCATCTGCCAGAAACCCAATTTGAGGGGACTTCCCTGGTGGTGCAGTGGCTAAGACTGCGCTCCCAATGCAGGGGGCCCAGGTTCAATCCCTGTTTGGGGAACTAGATCCTACAATGCCACAACTAAGAGCTCACAATCCACAACTAAAAGACCCTGCACAACCGCACTGAAGATCCCACATGCCGCAAATAAGACCTGGCACAGCCAAATAAAGAAATAAAATAAATAAATATTGGGGGGAAAAAGAAACCCAATTTGAAATCAACCTCTTCTGTAACTGATGGATTTTCTATTATTGTACCTGATTCATGGCTGAAATTTCAGAATGGGAACAATGGGTTCTCTGTGGCTGTTTGTGTTTTGTATGTATCTCTATATGTGTGTTGTAGATGTGTGGTATTGCCAAAATTAATTTGTAAAAGACCTCTATTTAATTGGCTAAAAGAAAATTAAGCACTTATAAATACTCAGAAAAAGAAATGAGCCCAAATGAATTTCAGGATCATGTGATCTAGGATTAACTTTTAATGAATGAAAACAAGTTTAAGTTTGTTGCTTTAATTAATACAGACATGTCTTTCAAGTCGTCAACATTAGGTATACTTTTACTGTACCCAGGGTTACTAGAGTCAGATAAGATCTTATTATTCCTGTTATAAAATTTGTCAGCAAAAAAATAACTTGAAATGATAAAACTTTTAAGTAAATTAAATGTAAATGAGAGAAAAGTTTTTAGGTGAACTCTTTAGGAATAATTATGTTTCAGGACTGTCTACTTCAAATAGTTTCTCCAGATTTTTGGTAACTTGAAATTATTAAATTAAGTTAAATGGTGGGAATTCATTGAATATCAGATCATTTCCAAATAAGATACTGGAACATCAATTGCTAAACAAGTCTAGGTTTACCTACTTTTGTCTTTTTTTATAAAGATTTATTATTTATTTATTTATTTATTTTTGGCTGTGTCGGGTCTTAGTTGCAGCACACAGGATCTTCATTGAGGCATGCAGGATCTTTCATTGTGGCGAGCAGTCTTCTCTCTAGTTGTGGTGTGTGGGTTTTTTCTTCTCTAGTTGTGGCGCACAAGCTCCAGGGAACATGGGCTCTGTAGTTCTGACGCACATGTTCCAGAGCACGTGGGCTCTGTAGTTTGTGGTACGCGGGCTCTAGTTGAGGCGCGCGAGCTCAGTAGTTGAGGCACGCAGGCTTAGTTGCCCCGCAGCATGTGGGATCTTAGTTCCCTGACCAGGAATCGAACCCATGTCCCCTGCATTGTAAGGCAGATTCTTTACCACTGGACCACCAGGGAAGTCCTACCTACTTTTGTCTTATTAGAGAAAAACTAAAGATATTTGGGTTCATTGGCCATGTCTTATACCCCATTGAGGAAACAAATTAGGTTATAGAATATGTTCATAAGTTTGCCAATCAGGAAATGCTGGTATGACAAGCAGTTCATAAATTACTTGCTTCTTAGTTTTTGCTACAAACTAAGGGTTTTTTAAGGTTAAGAATTCTAGTTAAAATATATAATTAAAACTACTAAAAATCAATAAGGAAAACATCGTTGTATGCAAGGAAAAAAGAAGGTAAATATAATGAATGGAAATGTATTTTGCTACGGGAAAAGAAAATAATTTTGTCCTAAAGCGGGTTATTTCTAAATAGGAAAGAAAATAAGGAAAAAATTAATATGGATATATAAAGTTGTAAAAGGTTTGTGAGAAAAAAAGAATCTTTAGAAAGGAATTCTATGTGTGGTCAGGACTAAGATTAGAATAAATTTAATTGAGTAAATGAATTTTAATATTAAAGGCATAGTGGTACAAAACCTGAATTTGGTTTTATCTCTGTTAAGGGGACAAAGTTTTCTTAGAATATTAATCTGCTTTTGATAATAGACTGTAAAATTTCTTTACCTTTTAAGTAGTCAGTTATAACTTTCTGAATTTGCTTTTGAAATCTTTTATTGTCACTTTGGTTAAGTGAATAAATATTGTTCCACAGTGACCTATGGTCCTATTTGACCAAGTGTTTTGAAATCTCTGTGATATTTTTTCACAAACTTCCCAAAGATAAATTCTAGTTGAAGTTCATTTGACCTCTAGCTAACTTTGAGGTTTTCCAAAAGGGCCCTGGAACACCTCAAGAGAATTATTTTCTCTCCTTATCAAAGAGATATATCAAACTAATTAGGTTTATTTGGTGTGTTAAAATACATGGGAAGCATTGTCAAATGAGTGGTAATAAACCTTAGGTAATATTGTATGGGTAAATGTCATTAATATAAACGTTCTAGAAATTATAAAAAGTTCTAAAAGTTGAATCTATCTGGTAAAATGTTATCAGTCATAATTCTAGTTCTTATCTTAAAATGTTGTATGCCACCACAATAACCAAGTTTTTTTGTCGATTGCGTTGTAATCAGATCGTTAACTTTGCCTTTTTAAGTCTTTTGTCATTTATAGACAGTTATTGTATTATGATGCTTTTGCAAAAACTGCCTCATCTTCAAGAAGATTCACAGAAAAGACTTTTTGATAAAGTACAGGTTTCTGATAACTTTCAAATCATACTGCTGAACTGGGTAAGAAATTAAAGAATTCTAATGGAAAACATGATGGCTTCATGAAACTGTTAACAGAAGATTCAGATCAAGGTTTAGTCACATAGGACTGAGTGAACTGATGAATATGGTTATATATATATTTTTTGTATGAAATATTACTGGTGTTTAATCTGTGTTTTCCAGATATAAGGAAACCCTTTCCCTCAAGCGCATTATGACTTAACAGCAATTTGGTAAACTATACATTTGTAAGTAGAATTGAAACATTTATCTTTTCTCTCTACCTGATCCCTCCAGAAATTGGAAACTCTTAGGTTCCCAGCAGCCTTATCAGGTAAATAAGAAAGGATGACTCCTGGCAGGTACAGGAATCTGGAGATATTTGGAGGACCACAAGAAGAAAGGAATCCACTCAAATCTAAAGATATCACAGGCAGAATCTGATGGCAAACCTTTGGTGTGGCTTTCCAGGCTTTAAGAGGCCTTTCAAAAGTTTAATTTGATATTCTTCATAAAAGTTCCAGCACAGCCAGCTTAAAAGAGTCTGTACTATCAATTACATTTATGTAAATAATCAGGCCAAGTTTATTGAAACGACTTATTTTGCAAATAAATTATTCATAATTTGATGATATTACACAGACATTAAGGTAATTTTAGAGAGAAAAAATTATACTTCAGTGGACATTAAGTTCTGATGTTGTTGTCTTTGAGGTTTTTTGTATTTACTGCCTAAGAGTCACTTCTCAGATGGTTCCATGTTGCTATGTTACATTATTCTAAAGTTTGTTTCTGAAGCTTATCACAATAATCTGACCTTGGATGAAGATCAGATGCCCCATGACCTGCAATGAGGATATTACGCATATTGGAAAAGACATCAGGTAAAGAACTCTTTATAGCTACTCATATCAGGTGTCCTCTCCTGAATGGAATACAACTCCTATTTCTGACACCCTACTTCAACTACCAGACCAGCACTACCAGACCAGGACAAGAAGACAGGTGATCTAAGATGCTGGACCAGGCCTGTATACCAATTTGACAATTGCTCGTGCTTTTGCTTATGAACCAAATGTATTTCTTCCTTGGGTTCATTCATTTACAAGTTTCAAAAATCAATCCAGGGCTTCCCTGGTGGCGCAGTGGTTAAGAATCTGCCTGCCAATGCAGGGGACATGGGTTCGAGCTCTGGTCCGGGAAGGTCCCACATGCCACGGAGCAACTAAGCCTGTGTGCCACGGCTACCAAGCCTGCACTTTAGAGCCCGTGAGCCACAACTACTGAAGCCCGTGTGCCTAGAGCCCGTGCTCCACAACAAAAGAAGCCACCACAGTGAGAGGCCCGTGCACCACAACAAAGAGTAGCCCCCGCTCGCCACAACTAGAGAAAAGCCCGTGCGCAGCAACGGTGACCCAATGCAGCCAAAAATAACTAAATTAAATAAATTAATAAAAAAAAATCAATCCAATTGCCGGGTTTGTGGCCAATTACCTATGTCCAGTACTCCTAGGTTACCTTGGTGGATTTCTCCTCTCTAAGGCTCTAATTCAATGGCCCTTAGAAATTTTAATTTAGAAGACTGTGCAAGCTACCCTTACTGCCAATATCAGTAAGTGGGACCCTCTTACTTAGCCAATTAATGACACTTGTTCTAAACCCGGCCATAAATACTTCTTTTCACTAGATGTTAAATACTGTTTAGTTCCTGACAGGACCCAAGGGATTAATGGAACAAGTTTATATTTATAGCCTTGGCTTTACCCAGGTTGGTTAGGAAGATGCACAGGTGGTTTCCCTTGGGCTCAAGGTCACCTATGGTAGCTTGTCAATCTGCCTTTAATGCAAGCATGCTGGATTTTGAACAGTTTTCCAACGGTATGACCATTTGGCTAAGATATTTGTTCCTTCACTTGGAATTGAAGATATCATTAATCACATAGAGGCTTCAACAAAGTTTACTCGGCGAGCTTTGAATGACAGTAGTTAAGCCAATAGCTCACCCACTTTGCAAGTCTCCATGATGAGAAAAGTAGTCCTACAAAATTTCATGGCCCTTGATATTCTGACTGCTTCCCAAGGGGGAATCTGTGCTATAACACATACTGAATGTTGAGATTTTATACCTGATATGTATATTCTGCTATAACTCATTTGATGACACATACGAAGAATCAGATTTCTGCTCTGAATGATCCTGCTCCCAGTTTAGGGGAAACACTAGGAAAATGGCTTGGTCTAGGAGGATCTTGGCTTCAACCTTTACTAATGACATCGTTATTCCTATTGGAAATTTTGATTACAGTTTGTGTAACTTATAACGTGATAGTTTCTTTCCTTTCATGCTGTGTGTCACCTACTCCTACTAAGATAATGACGTCTAAACAACTTGAAACTATCGATCACATCTATAGTTCTCTATACATTAATAAACATGCACAATGCACATGCAAGGTAAAATTGGCATAAGTCCTACTGGACAATTTGGAATTGACTGTTAGTCCTTTCCAGACATCTCACTAGTACAACTCCCTGAAAAGAAAGAAAGAACCAGGCTATTAAGACCCAACATCAAGGGCCACAATTGACCTAGGGCAGGTAAGCAACCACCCTGGCATCAAGGGACCAAATATTTCATCACTTAATGCTTTCTATAGAAAGATTAATGATCAAAAGGGGGAAATTAATAAAATAAAATTCATTTTTTATGGCAAGACAAGAAAAATTTAAACATAAAAATTTTCTTGCCCAAATGGGTCTTCTCCCTCCCCTTTAATGTGTATTGTGCATTTGCATTAACTAGACCTCCTTAGGAGATAACATTGCTTCTTCAAGAGATCATGATAACCCATTACTGGTCTTGTATGTGTAGATCTTGATTGTGTCAACTGTCAATAAGTCATTTGACAGATAACCCTTTGTCTCAACTGTGCTTTGATCTCTAACAGGCAGAACAGTCCTCAGAGCTTTCTGAAAGACTGTCTCCCAGGTTATAATCCTCAGGTTGGCTCAAATAAAATTTTCTACTTCTTTCTTAGATTGACTTTTTTTTTTTTAGAAGATGTTGGGGGTAGGAGTTTATTAATTAATTTATTTATTTTTGCTGTGTTGGGTCTTCGTTTCTGTGCGAGGGCTTTCTCTAGTTGTGGCAAGCAGGGGCCACTCTTCATCGCGGTGCGCGCGCCTCTCACTATCGCGGCCTCTCTTGTTGCGGAGCACAGGCTCCAGACACGCAGGCTCAGTAGTTGTGGCTCACGGGCCTAGTTGCTCCAAGGCATGTGGGATCCTCCCAGACCAGGGCTCGAACCCGTGTCCCCTGCATTAGCAGGCAGATTCTCAACCACTGCGCCACCAGGGAAGCCCTTAGATTGACTATTGAATAATTTTTTTCACTGACAGTCCCTTTGACTATGGAAACAGTCCTATGGGAATTGCAGGCTGTGGAAGAAGGTGGGAATGGGAGCAGCAAGAAGGCACAAGTAAGACAAAGAAGCAGCAGCCTCAGGAATAGACTTCGACCCACTCCTTCCTTCCCATATATTCCCACCAAAGACGCTCTCTTCAAGAGAACTATATGCATGTGTTACTGAATATAGTGCAATCTCTGTGAGATGCTGTGTTTGGCAGTGTGTGATACAGGCACTACTGTCTTTAATGACATATACTGAAATGGTGTTTAACACAGCCAGGTGTATGAATGACTACCTACAGCTGTATCTGTGTGAAACTCTGTTTAACGACACCACACTACAGTATACTTCTTTAGGGACACACAATGAAACTGTTTTTCACAGAGCTAGGTACCTGAATGATTCACTGTGGTAATATCTCTGTGACACCCTGTGTTTAATAGGGTATTACTTTTTTTACATGCACTACTTTATTTAAAGATGAGAGTGTTGAAAGTCTATTAACAGAGCTGGGTGCACTTATTAGTAAGTATGATGATATCTCTGTGGAGTGAGTGGTATGTGGTATGTGTATTACTTTGTTTCATGATATACGTTGAAATGCTGTGTTTAACTGCCAGAGGCATGGGACTTCCCTGGTGGTCCAGTGGGTAAAGACTTCACACTCCCAATGCAGGGGGCCCGGGTTTGATCCCTGGTCGGGGAACTAGATCCCGCATGAATGCCACAACTAAGAAGCCCGCATGCAACTAAGACCCGACACAGCCAATATAAATAAATAAATAAATAAATAAATAAATAATAACTGTCAGAGGCAGATGACCTGGGAAGGGAGGACCTCTAATTTCAGGGTCACACAAAATTGCCATTGTGGTCGGGTGAAGACACGTAAAACGGACCACGGTCACATCTACCACGGAAGCTACTCAGATCTGGGGGACTCCCCTGAGGACTGGACACTAAAACTGGACCAGGAAGAATGAATAAGAAGGAGGATCTGTTTACTGGGCACTTGCTCTGTGCAGGGTATTATTTGAAGGGCTTTACATGATCAAACCCATTTAATCCTCACAGAAGCCATTAATTTTCATTGCACAAATGGAGAAACTAAGGCATAGAAAATTTAGGTAGTTCTCCTAGATTCTGTAGCTGCAGAGCCTGCCCTTGTCACCAGGAAGCACAGAGGTGGAAAAAGAGTATTTGTGGAACAACAGACAAGTCCAGAGGAGAGAGTCTGAGGTGTGTTCAAGGAACTGAAGGAAGGCTGGCGTGAGTGATAGGAGCAGAGTGCACCAGGGAAGAACCATGTGATATGAGATAAAGCTTGAGAAGACTGCAGTGCAGTGGTCCCTCAAAGCCTTGTGGGTCATGGCAGAAGGTCTGGATTTATCTTGGAGTAATGGTGAGCAGGGGGATGGCAGGGCCATTTCTGTGAGAAGAGGTGTGATTCAAGGAATATTTTGGCTTTGAAGTAAATTGAAAGTTGGTGATTGACTAGATATTTTCCTCTAGGGAGGAGACAGAGGTTGGGGAGGGGAGTGTGAGAAGACTGTGAGAAATAAACCACTGTTGTGTGTTCAGTCCCTGAGATTTCAGGACAAATTTGTGACCATAGCACAACACAACCCATACTGACTAATGCAGATGATAATTAAAGTCACGGGAGGGTCTAGGACAGAGCTTTGAGAACTGAAGATTGGGTAGAGGAAGACTGGGCAACAAAACTTGTGCAGAATCTGCGAAAATGGTAGGAGAAGAACCAAGATCATGGGGGACCCTGAAACCAAGGGTTGTAAGGCACTAAAGCATGAGGGCATGTTCAAAAGCAATGGAAGTTCTGCTGAAAGGTTAAATAAGATGAGGACAGAAGAGTGTCTGTTGGATCCTGCAACATTCCAGTCACTGGTGACCTTGACAAGACTGGAAGGATTTGAAGAATGAATTGGAGGAGAGGAATCAAGTACACACGCACAGACGATTCATTCATTTGTTCTATTACAACAAATAAATGAGGCAATAGTTGGAGGAGCATGTGGGGCCTACAAGGGCTTTTATTTTTTTTAGGTGGGAGACACTTGAGAATACTTAAATTTTGATAGAAAGACTCAAGAAGTAATAAATAATACACATACTGGCCACTGGCTAAGTACTTTTCATGGATGATCTCACTGAAGGCTCACAGCCATCCAGTAAGGTGGTGCTTATTCACAGTTGATAACAGTTCACAGCTGAGCACATGATGGCACTGAGAGGGTAAGAGACTTGTCCAGGATCCCACAGCTGGTGACAGAGCCAATGTGTGAACCCAGGCAGTAAGAGCCCTTCGAGACAAAGAGGTTAAAGATAAACGTGATGGGTTGACCACAAGTTTCCTAAGGATCCAGAGTAGGCAGGAAGTAGTACTCTCTAGGGTACTAGTTTTCGGTATAGCATACCTCTCCATGGTAACAGCAGGTGTTGGGGAGAGGATGGGTCAGACGCTGTCAAACACATGAACTGCATGGTGAACTGTTGAGGGAGACTGTTTTCTGATGGTATCTATTTTGCCTGCAATGCAAGAGGCTAGGTCACATGCCAAGAATGAAAGAGTTAAGTAGGGGCAAGGCCCTTGGGGAAGGTAGAAAAGGTCTGAAACAGTAGGTACATGGAGTGAAGGAGTAAGCTGTGTTAAGGGCCCACTTGAGGTTGGTAATGATGCACTGAAAGTGGAACCAACTTGCCTTGTTGCATGAATTCTTCCAGCAGTGAGCAGCTGTGGATTGAATAATAGCACCTAACTTAACTGCATCCTTAGCGTGTGTCAGGCATTGTGCTAACCACTTCACACGTGTTACCTCATTAAATATACTCAATAACTATGAAATAGGTTCAAGTGCTGCTTTGAAGAAGTCTGCTAACTCATATTATTTCAGGTGCAGCTAGACTTTTTCTTTCTCCCTCATATCCCTACATCATCAGCTATCAAGTGCTGTTGATTCTTTCCTCACCATTTCTTGGTCATGTATCCTCTCCCTTTCATTACCAATGGCACTCCTCTGGCCAGGCACGCTGACCTCAAGCCTGAATGACCACTGGCCTCCTTATTGGCCTTCCCCTTCCCAGCCTTGGCCTGCCTCTGCACAACTTCCACATGGTTACAAGAATAATCTTTCTTAAGGAGAATTTTGATTTGGTTCCTCCTAGGCTCAAGAAGCCATAATGTCTTCCCACTACATCTTGAATCAATTCTCAATTCTTCAGATTAAGATTTAAGACCCTTCATCAACTGGCCTCACTATTTTTCCCCAGTGTTATTCATTACTCCACACTATTTTCTGCATAAAAGTTTCTAAAAGCAAAGATCATTCATGACTGTGAATCTTATGGGCTCCATGCTTTTACCATATTTTATGGCTGCAATATACACTTGTGTGTGGAAAACAGCCACTAATTTGAAGAATTCAGTCTAGATCTCTCTCCTGAGTTTTGGTCTGGTATATCTCAGGGTGTTTAGGCAGCTACAACTCAAAATGCCCAAATCTGACCTCATCCTCTCCCTGCAACCCCTGTGCAGGCCCCAGCCCAGTACAATTATACTCCTCAACTCAGCCAATGTCACGACCATCCACTCAGTTGCTCAAATTAGAAATATGAAAGTCATCCTTGACTCCTCTTTCATTATTTCTGAAGAATTATATACATACAGTAAAGGGAAAACAATTTAGAAATAAAGTTCAATGAATATTTTTTTAAATAAATAAATTGATTTATTTTTGGCTGCATTGGGTCTTCGTTGCTGCACAGGGGCTTTTCTCTAGTTGCGGCGAGCGGGGGCTATTCTTCGTTGCACTGCATGGGCTTCTCATTGCGGTGGCTTATCTTGTCATGGAGCACAGGCTCTAGGTGCATGGGCTTCAGTAGTTGTGGCACGTGGGCTCAGTAGTTGTGGCTCGCAGGCTCTAGAGCTCAGGCTCAGTAGTTGTGGCGCACAGGCTTAGTTGCTCCATGGCATGTGGCATCTTCCCAGACCAGGGCTCGAACCTGTGTCCCCTGTATTGGCAGGCGAATTCTTAACCACTGCACCACCATGGAAGCCCCAAGTTCAGTGAATATTTATGTATGTATACACCCATGTAACCACCACCTATATCAAGATATGGACAATTTTGCATACCTAGAATGCTCCCTAGTGCCCCTTCCCATATGTACCAGCATCAAAGGTAACCACTATTCTGACTTCTATCACCCTTGATTAGTTTTCCCTGCTCACATAATCGGGTTCATATTGTAGGTACTCTTTTGTCTTTCACAAACACTGTATCTGTGAGAACCATTCATGTCACTGCTTGTATCAATAGTTTGTTTCTTTTATTGCTCGGTAGTGTTCCATTGTATAAGTATACCCAAGTTCATTTATCAATTCCACTCTTGATGGACATTTGGATTGTCTGTGGACAGTTGGTGCTTTTGTGAGTAACAATGACATGGACATTTTTGTACAGGTTTTTGGTAAGCATAGCCATTCATTTATCTCAAGTATATACCAGAAGTGGAACTGTTGAGTAGCAAGATAGCTATATTTAACTTTAGTAGATGCTGTCAAACAATTTTCCAAAGTGCTTGTACCAATTTACATTCCTACCAGTAGCATATGAGAGAGGTAATTGTTTCACATCCTTGGTAACACTTGATATTGTCAGACTTTTTAATTTTAGCCATTCTGGTGGGTGTGTAGTGTTATCTCATTGTGCTTTTAATACGCATTTTCCTAATAACTAATAATGTTTTTTATTTAAGGTTTCTTTGATCACCTTTTCATATGCTTATTGGCCATTTGAAAGTCTTCATGTAAAGTGACCATTCAAGTCTTTTATCCAAACTTTAAATTGGGTTGCCTCTTGATGTGTAGAATTTCTTTATATATTCTAGACATGAGTTATCCAACAGATATATGTAAGTGAATATCTTCTCTTAGTCTGTTGCTTGCCTTTTCACTCTCTGAATGGCATCTTTGGATGAATAGAAGTTCATAATATTAATGAAGTCGATATGTCAATCTTTCATTTTATTTTTTTTTTAAAAAATATTTATTTATTTATTTTGGCTGTGCCGGGTCTTAGTTGCGGCACAAGGGATCTTTCAGTTGCAGCATGCATGCGCGATCTAGTTCCCCAAGCAGTGATTGAACCCAAGCCCCCTGCATTGAGAGCGCAGAGTCTTACCCGCTGGACCACCAGGGAAGTCCCACTCTTCCATTTTATAGTTTTGTGTGTGTGTCCTGTTTAAGATATCCTTGCCTACCTGCATCCTTATTTTGACTTTTCCCTCTCCTTCAACTCTTCAACAACTAATTAGTACCAATTCCTATAAACCATGCCTCCAAAGTATATTCCAAATATATTCAATGTTTTCCACATCCACTGCTAACATCCCAGGTAAAGTCACCATTATCTCTCATCTAAGCTACTGCACCAACTTCCTAACTAGCCTTCCTACTCTGAGAATCCTCTCCAATCCATTTTCTACACTGAAGCCACAGTGACATTTCTGAAATGCCAATCTGACCATATCTCTTCCTTGTTGAAAACCCATGAGTGCCTATCCATTTCTCTTGGAGTCTTCCATGCTACGGTTCTTTCTTACCTCTCTTGTTTCATCTAATGCCACTCTACCAACCCTATTCCCCCAGCTCTTTAATTGACCACAATGATTTTGTTAGTTCCTTGAATGTCCCATGTAGTTTCTTGCTTTTAGACCTTTGTTCATGCTGTTTTCTCTTCCTGGAATATCGTCCATCAACACTCTACCAAAACTGAACTAATCTGTACTCATCCTTGATTGATTACCATAGGATTCACCTTCTCTGAACACTCCTTGAATCACCAGGAATGGGCTTGATGCTCCTTCTAAGGGCTCTCATAAAACTGAATGCATACCTCCATCACACCACATTGAGAGCAACAGTTTATGTGTCTGTCTCCTTGACTAGACAGTGAGCACCGTGAGGGCAAGGACTGTGTCATTCTTTTCTGTATCCCTAGCTCTGACCATAGTGTCTGACAGATCATAAATGAGAAAGAAAAGAAGGAAGGAAAGGTGGAAGGAAGGAAGGAAGGAAAGAAGGAAGGGAGGGAGGGAAGGAGGGAGGGAGGGAGGGAGGAAGGAAGGAAGACATATAGGTCCATACCTAGGTGGTATTCTCCAGTTGTAGAATGGTCCTATGCCTTGCTAATCCTCTAATAGGACTGGGCTGCTGTCACTACCACTAGTACTACAGACCCCAGTTGTTGTCTCCAATAACTTTTTCTTAAAGCTGAGAGGAAACAAATGTGGCCTTAACCCCCAAAACTCCAGGGAACTACTAAAGGCCTTTTTAGAAAGCAGTTATTGACTTAGAAAATTAAGGATGAATCTGGCCAGAGATGGAGAGTGGGTTGTTGGAGAATATTTCTGAAAGTGCTGAGGATACCAGGTAACACCAGAAAGGAGCCAACTCAGGGAATAAAGAGACGAGGGCAAACACAGACGATGTTCTGTTTGGAGAAATGTCAGAACATGGTGGACAGATGGGATGTGAGGAACAAAGCATACTTAAAAGCCAAAAGTTACTCTCCAAAGAAAATTTATTGCTTTTCCCCACCAAATATTCTACTTTCTTTAACTGTTAGATAGCCCATAATTTAGTTCTCATATGAGACAAAACAGTGCAGCTTTAGGGCTTGCATATTCAGTCCCCACACTGGCCTTGTTGACAGGATGAGTGGAACAGAGAAATGTCTGCAATGACAGTGCCTCAGCAGAGCAATCTCAAAATACCAGGAGAATATCTTTAGTGACATGGGCTCCTTGCTATGAAGGTCCATAGCTCGGAGTGTAAAACATAATGAAAGTGAAGATTCATTGCCAGCCTCACTCACTGTTAATGCCGCACTCTATTCATTCATCCGATTCCACAAATATTTATTGAGCATCTACTATGAGCTGATACCACATCAAACAAGATAAAGTCTTGTGCAACTTACATTTAGGTATACCAAAATAAAACCAAAACACCCCAAGTAAACTCAAAAAGATAATTTTAGGGAAAAATAAATGCTTAGAGGAAAATAAACAGAGTGAATCAGGATGTTTTCAGCTATATCTAGTAGAAACTCTAACTCAAAATGATTTAAAGAGTAATTTATTATCTCATGTAACAGAAAGTGCAAAGGTAAGATAGGCTCCAGGGTTGGTTCATCAGTGGCTCAACAATACCATCAAGGATCCAAGTAGTCTCCATCTCTGCGCTATCATCTTAAGACTGGCTTCATCCTCGGACTGGGAGCAAGATGCTGCCCCAGTTCTAAGTATCACCAGAAGATGGGACCATGTCCAGAAGAGCAAGAGAGATCCTTCCCCTCAGCTTTACTGTGCTGCTAATGAAGCTCAATTAAGCTTCAGGGTCCTTCACAGGCACCAACTCCTTCCAAAGCTCTAGGAAGGGCCTAGCAATGTGTTCACATGGTCATAGATTTTTGTAAAATTTTAAAGATATTTTAGCCACTTTAAGTTAAGGCCTCTGTCTCCTTCCAATCTGGCATCTCTTCGGTCACACTTCCCTGTATGGCAGGTGGCAAGGGAATGGCCATGGGAATTTTAGGGACCAAGCTAAGGGAGAGTTGAGTTGTTGATACATTTAGTATGGACTTCCTGATATGTTTTTACATGTTCTCAGCTACTTCTGCACATACTTAATTTATCCTTAGCCATTCCAGAGTAGGGATGGCTTCTGGGAATATTCCCACTGCCCATTGCAGTGACTTACCTTGTAGCATGGAATGAAGGTGCTGGACAGAAATCACATCATAGTATTTTGTGTCCTACCATGCTCAGCCCCAGAAACATTGGATATTGAAGAAGAAACAAGGTTTCAAACATTCAGAGCCAGAAGCTAGTCTGTGGAAAACTCTTCCAACCACCAAACATGCAAAATAATAACGGAAAATTTGGTTTTCGCTCGAAAGAAACTATCAGAATGGAAGTTCTCACTCATCAGCAAGATCATTAATTATAAACATCCAATGAAAAGCCTTGGATTTCTTGATATTCCACTTAATGAAGGGGAATGAATGACATAAACATACTAGAAAATATTTAAATTAAAATTTCTTTCTGATTTGCCATGAAATGATGACACTGGCAAAGAAAATATAACTCGATTTGCCACTTCTAGGACATTCCACAAACTGGTTCATGAATGTGATCAATTCAGAGTGATCTCTGCACAAGAAAACCTGAAAAGACTTTCTTTCATCATATATTAAAGAAACTCGATAGAGGTTTTCTCCAAATTTGACAACTCTAAAAATCTATTTGATATTACTACCATCAAGCTGTGGCACCTCTTCCTTCCGTTTCTCCTTCACATCACTGGTGCATTTACAGTTCTTGACACACAGGAAGTTGCCAGTATTTTTTTTTAACATCTTTATTGGAGTATAATTGCTTTACGATGGTGTGTTAGTTTCTGCTTTATAACGAAGTGAATCAGTTATACATATACATATTTTTTAATTTGAACAACTAGGCTAGATTCCCTGGATGGTAAGGACCATGGCTGTCTCCTGTCAGTGTCCACAAAATAACCACTCAATAAACGTTCATTACATCGAATCCTACTATTTATTTAGATGCCTTCTGTAAGGCCTGAGGTCACTAATGTAATGGAGATTTGCACTACAAAGCACTGCCCCAGGCCATCCCTCAAAGCTAAACTTACACTCCTGTGGCAATTGGAAGTAAATACCTTCTGATGACTCCTCTCTAATTACAAAATCCCTCCAAGCACCCTCCAGAAGCAACTGCTCCTGAGAATAATAAGCAAACCATTTCCAGCTCTTGTGATATCCAGATCCACGTTGTGAAAGATGCAAATAAATACCTGAAGACATTTCCCCAAAATATCCAACCTCAGTAACCTCCCTTCCCAATGGGAACTAAAAGGTTTTGGTATCCCTCAAAGACAAGGGGTCAGTGATGGGAGAAAACATGCCCACACACAAGAAAATGCCCAGAAAGTGCACTAACAGTACCAACCCACTGGTCATTTGTGGTATAGATTCCAATCACCAAACAACTTACCACTGGTTAAGTTATTTCTGTGTGTTTTTGTCAGTATCTATATATGTCCTTTGATTCTTAGTGTCATAACATGTTATGGTCTTTAGTATAATTTATCAAATTATACTCCAGAAAAAGAAGCCACGGTTCATTCCTTTTATGGGTTAAATTGTGTCTCCCCAAAAGACTGAAGTTAAAGTCCTAACCCCTAGTACCTCAGAATGTGATCCTATTCGGAAACAGCATTGTTGTACATGTAATTAGTTAAGGTGAGGTCATACTAGATCAGGGTAGGCCCTCATTCAATATCATTGATGTCCTTATGAAAAGAGAGAAAGTTGGACACACACACAGAGACACACAGGGAGAAGGTCATGTGACAATGGAGGCAGAGAGTGGACTGATGCAGTTATATGCCAAGGAATGCCAAACGTTGCCAGGAACCACCAAAAGCTAGGAAGAAGAAAGGAAGTATTCACCCTTCAGAGGAAGCTCAGTGCTGCTGCACCCTTGATTTGGGACTTCTAGGTTCCAGAACTATGAGAGAATACCTTTTTGTTTGTAAGCCATCAAGTCTGTGACACTTTGTTACAGCAGCTACAGAAAACTAATACAGTTCTTCTCACGATTTTAAAGGAACAGAAAGGAAACAAAGAATGACCAAGTAGTAGGGTGGTAGTGCATTTGGAAGAGCACTGGGTTAGGCCAACAGATGACACGGGATTGAGTCTGACTCTTGCTAATGTGTGATCTTGAACTGTGTAAAATTCAGTTTCCTCACCTGTAAAATGGGAAGATAATACTGCCTGGCCAGCTTATCTTACAAGACTCTTCTTATCTGTGATCTATCCTGAGGATCAAATGAAATAACAGAAGGGAGTCATCTGAAATCTGTAAAATCAATCCAAATGTGATGTGTTTAGTCTTTTATTTGATTTAAATAAATTTAAATTTGATTTAAATAAATCCAGTGAGCTTGGTTTGTTAAAAATAGCATTTAAAAAACTCAAAATTGGGGAATATAGATCCACTATGGGAGAGAGGAGCCCTGGTGTTCTGATTAAGATGAAGGAAAAATATTTAATTGGTCCCAGGTGCATGCACATGTCTGCCTACTGAAATATTTCTTGTTATTGTTATTTTGTTAACAATTCAGGATGTGAAAAATTAAGCCCATCCATTTTTTTTTAATATCTGAAATAATTCTTTCACTCCTTTGGCACTAGCAGAAGAGAGTGAATTACCACTACCTATAAAAGAGTTTCTTTTTCTATAAAAGATATCTTTTTCCAATTTTAAGTGACACCCTCACAAAGATCATTGATTTTTAGTGAGTTTTAGTCACTTCCACCATTAAGAAAACATATAGAGGGCTTCCCTGGTGGTGCAGTGGTTGAGAATCCACCTGCCAACGCAGGGGACACAGGTTCGGGCCCTAGTCCAGGAAGATCCCACATGCAGCGGAGCAACTAAGCCCGTGCGCCACAACTACTGAGCCCGCGCTCTGCAACAAGAGAAGGCACCGCAGTGAGAAGCCCACGCACCTCAACAAAGAGTAGTCCCCGCTCCCGCAACTAGAGAAAGCCCGCGCACAGCAACAAAGACCCAACGCAGCCAAAAATAAATAAGTAAATAAATAAAAATTACAAAAAAAAGAAAACATATAGAAAAGATCCCATTTGTATAGGTTTTCAAGTCTAAGAATAGAACACAAAACAGAAAATGAGTCATAATTGGCTAAAGGTGACCCTTAAATACTCCCCAAATGTAAAGTTGAATCATTTTCTTAAATGACAAAGAGAGAAGAGATCTAGCCCATTTCCGTCCTCAAGCTCAGTTCCTTCACCAACCCCACTCATCACAGATGAATACAAAAGAGAGGGGAAGAAAAACTTTTAATGTGGGCACTAAAAATAGATAGCAACTGCTTCAGGACCTGCAGATGTTACCTGCTCCCAGTCATGCTGGGAGGATTCATGTTTTTGAGGACATAAGGCTTCTAGGTACTTTCTATATATAGTATGTCATCTTGACAGGTAATGACAAGATATAACAAGCCAAACCACTGTATAGCTTTCATTTCCATAACTCAAGACTATTCAACATTTAATTAGTAACTGGGATAACAAACAGAAGATACCTGTTTGAGTAGAATAAGCATCAAATAAATGTTTGTTGCTGTTCCTGACACCAAAACTGGAAAAGCAAAGATGTTTAGTGTATATTCCAAGAGTCGTAATCTCCCTGCTTGGGTCACCTTTCATAAAACAATGATGATGATGACAGTGATGAGGGTGGTGATAACAGTAATAGCTAACAATTGCCGAGGGCCTATTATGTCTCAGAAAGTGCACTAGAGGTTTCCTGTGTACTTCGCATCGACTTGAGTTCAATTCAAGAAGATTAACACTCAGACCACCACTGAGGCTCTGAGATGCTATGTGATTGCCTTAGTGTCACACAGCCAGGACTCCAAGCGAGGTCCGTGTGTGTCCCAAATCCACTGTGCTTTCAACCAGACAACTTCTGTGACAGTTTTCCTTTTTAAAAATTTTCGTTATAACAAGATGAAAAAAAAATTCATATTTTTGGGTAGGTTTGTTTGCTCATGTTCATGCTCATGAAATGGAGTCATTTTCATTCTACGGATGAAGGAACTGAAGCTCGGAAGGATGAAATAGCCAGGCCTACACCACAGACCTGAAGAGTCATAAGGCTGGAGCTATACCTAGGTGTGTCTCCAACATTTATATTTTTACTGGCTGATCTCTTTAAAAAAAAAGAAAAAACAGTGAATTGTTCGTTGTTCCTTCTTCATCTCTCTCTCTCTCTCTCTCTCTCGATATATATATATATATATATATATATATATATATATATATATATATATATATATATCTCCCTCTCTCTCCTTCCCTTACCAGAGCAGAGATTTAAGCTACAGAAACAAAAGGAAAACCGTTAGCCAAGAAATGGTCAGCACCCCAATCCAGGCCTGCCCTGGTTCTAGACATCACAGCATCAGGGTGTACATTCCACAGGAACTAAGATACCAGCCCAACCCTCAGAAAGGCCCTCCCCAGGAGATCCACGGAGCAAAAGGTGCATCGAGGAGAGCCCTAGACCATAAGAGAAGCTAGTGGAGCTCTCTCCCCCCCCAAGTGACTAAAGCCAAACAGATTCTTCCAGGAGAAAGTGGTACAAAGTAACTAGGGGGGTTCAGTTACTGGCTTTGGAAAAAAGGTTCTCAGATAGAGGGCTGGGGCGGGGGGGAATCTCACTCTTAGGCAGGGCTTGGGGTCCATTTCCTGTACTTGACTCAGAAGGCGTCCTTAGGTAGTGTCAGGCCTCTGGCTTATTCAAAGTCTGAGAAGCTAGTGAAGTAAGAGTTTTGTCACTCCAACCTCGGGCATCTGTGGTGACTCACCACCATCGACTCCATTTTTCCCTTCGTATCTTAGGCCAACTTGGTCAACACCACACGCAGCTCCCAGTAGAAACCTTAAACATTCCCTCTGCAGCTTTTACTGCCTTAACTGAAACTCAGATCTCTTTTAAAATGTCATTGTCTAGCAATACTCTCTAGTGGAGGCTGCTCATTTTCCCATAGCCCTCAGACCTTAGGGTCAAAAGATAAGTTATACCTCTCCCCGCGCCCCAGTGTAACTTCCCTAAACCTTACTTAGCAGCTCCTCTGCCCCCGAAGCCCACACGATCTGGTTGTCTACCCTCTTCTCATCTTCTGCACTGTTACTTTGAAAAGATACCGAGCATCTACTCTGTGCCTGGCACTGGGCTATGTACTTCGAATACATTGTCCTGAGTAATCCTCACAATTTCTCCGTGGAGTGTTTATTTTATTTGTTTTTAATTAATTTTTATTGGAGTAGAGTTGCTTTACAATGTTGTGTTCGTTTCTGCTGTACAGCAAAGTGAAGCACCTATACGTATGCATCTATCCCCTCTTTTTTAGATTTCCTTCCCATTTAGGTCACCACAGAGCACTGAGTCGAGTTCCCTGTGCTGTACAGTAGGTTCTCATTAGTGATCTATTTTATACATAGTAGTGTATCTCTGTCAATCCCAATCTCCCAGTTCATCCCACCCCCCTTCCCCCCTTGGTATCCATACGTTTGTTCTCTACATCTGTCACTCTATTTCTGCTTTGCAAATAAGTTCATCTGTACCATCTTGTCTAGACTCTGTAGAGTGGTTATTATTATCCACACGGGGTAATGTGTGCTTCCCAAGGTTCCACAAATAGCAAGAGGTTGCAGCAGGTAAGAACCCAGTTCTACCTGGTTCTAAAGTCCATCTTCACCACTAAGCCGTGTGGAGAAACAATGAGAGTCCTCCGTGGTAATTGCAATAATGGAGGTGGAAACAGTGCAGTGTGAAGACAGAAAACAAGACCCGGAGCATCCACCTGGGACAGTCAGTGAAGGCTTCAGAGAGGAGCTGAGTAGCCAGCACACAAAGGGCAGTGCCCCAGGCAGAAGTGGAGGAAGGAGGGAAAGCACTCGTGGGGTGCAGTATGTGCTAAGGCATGAGCGCTCACGCTGCGTTATGAGAAATGTGAATGGCTGGTCCAGCTAGAGGGTTGCATCCATGTGGGTGAGTAGCAAGAGACACTACTGGAAAGGTCGGTGGACCAGGGCAGGCCTCGAGGAGACGGATACCTTGTGAGGATACCTTGCAATGGGGCATAAATGTCTCCTGAAGGCAGTGGGGATGGATCCACCTAAGGGTTTAAAGCAAAGGACGTGAGATTTGTACTTCGGAAAATTCACCATGGCAACAGCATGGATTTTAGGGGCTAGGGGGCCAGTTACATTACTGTCTGGTCTTCCAGGTGAGCGAGGATGCTGCTCTTGTGATGGAGAGGAGGGAACAGATTCAAAGATTCTCAGAGAAAATTCAGTAAAATGGATAACTACAAAAGTAATGTACCAAAGCTTTTCCATATACAAATAATAACCAATTAGATCATATAAGGGAAGAAGAAAAAATCCTATCACATTAGCAACACACAAGTTAAGAAAACACAAAGGATAACCTTAAGTAAATCCTTGGAATTATCATTTTGAATAATCCTATGAATAAATCTATAAAGCTCTATAGAGGAGGTAGAAGAATATTTGAATTAATGGAGAAATGTAGCTTGCTTTCAGACAGGAAGGCTCAATAGTGTGAAGGTATTAACTCCCCATGTACTAGTCCATACATCTAATGCCACCCCCAATTAAAACCCCACTAGGGGGCTTCCCTGGTGGCGCAGTGGTTGGGGGTCCGCCTGCCGATGCAGGGGAGCGGGTTCGTGCCCCGGTCCGCGAAGATCCCACGTGCCGTGGAGCGGCTGGGCCTGTGAGCCATGGCCGCTGAGCCTGTGCGTCCGGAGCCTGTGCTCCGCAACGGGAGAGGCCACAGCAGGGAGAGGTCTGCGTACCGCAAAAAAAAAACAAAAAAACACCCACTACGAATTTTTTTGAGGGACTTGTTTCTAAAAGGTATCTGGAAGAATAAGAATGCGAGACAATATAGTGCAGTGGTTAAGATCACGGGCTTTTGAGTCAGAAAGACCATGCTTCAGTCCTAATAAACCACCCCACACAGGCCTACCAACCAGCTCCGTGAACTATAGCAAGTTACTCAACCTCCCTGTCCCTCAGTTTCCTGTCTGTGAAATGGAGATGAGAGCACATACCCCCTAGAGTAGCTGTAAGAATTAAACAAGGTAATGCATGCAAATAAGGGACAGTGCCTTGCACATATTAAGTACTAAATAAATATCGGTTATTATGACTAATGCAAAGACTACATTAGGCGGAACCATACGAAGTTGCCATTTCTGTAGGTCAAACGTGATCAAATGCTGACAGTTTCAGATGATGCAACCTAATAGAAATTAATATATATGGGTTGGCCAAAAAGTTCATTCGGGTTTTGCCATAACATCTTAACGGGACAACCCGAACGAACTTTTGGGCCAGCCCCAATCTATCACAAAGACCTCATATTCTTCATATATAAAGAGTTCTACAATCTTGGGCGGGGGGGAATCCCGGTAAGGAAATGAGCAAATAATACAACTGGGCAGTACACATTTTAAATGGCTAATAAATGTATGAAAGGTGTTCCATCTTACTAACAATTAAAATATATAAATGCAAGCAATTATGAGGTATTATTTTGTACTTACATCCGCGATCATTTCTGACAATATATTAAGTCTATTCAAGGCTACAGGGTTACAGGCGCTCCCACATACTACTGGCTGCTTAGAATAGTGGTTAGAAAGCATGGATTTCAGGAGTCAAAGTGCTTGGATCCCAATCCCAATTTTATCACAAAGCTATCTGTGAACTTGGGCCGGTAATCGTACCTTTCTTTGCCTCACTTTCTTCATCTTATAAAGTGAGGATGATAACAGGCTCTATCTCATAAAGGTTGCTGTGAAGATTAAAGAAGTTCATTTACACAGAGCACTTAGAATAGGGCCTGGCTCATAGTAAGTACCACGTAGGGTTTTTTTTTTAATTATCATTATTGTTATTATTGGTGGAATTAAGCCATTGACACAGTTCCCAAGGCGTCAAACCTGAAAGTCACTCCAGATGTGTCTTTATCACCCTCGCATCCAAATGATTAATTTATCCCTCTCCGTGTAAAAATACTGAAAAAAAAAAACTGCATTCATGTTTTATTTCCGTCATGACTGCCATTCAGGCTCTCAAAAAATCTCATCATCGTCCCATAATTTCATAATTACATTCAATTTTTCCTGCGTGTCCCCTGCCCACTAATCCATTTTTCCATACTATTACTTAGGTTTTCTTTGAAACCCTACACAGACCACATCCATTTCCTGCTCAAAAACCTGCAATGCCTCCCTAGTGCCTACAGAATGACGCATGGAATTCAAGATAGTCTAGATCTTCATAGGCACATTCAGGCCTCTTGCCACATTCGTGTGACTTTCCACATGCTGGGTTTATTTTCAGCCCAGGATGCTGTTTCTTCCATTCTCCATCTCTTGCGATCACACCCTTCATTAAGTCACAATTCCAGAGCCACTTCCTCTATAAAACCTTCTTTAATCCCTTGATCATCAATTCCAAGCCTCACCCCTTGCCAAGTCAGATTTACTTTATTCTATACTCTAGGCTTCCACAGCCCATTCATTGTTCATATTTTCATGTATTACTTACTGTATCCTGTGTGAACTTGTAATTGCGATTTGCTTGTCTTCTCCCCTTGGATCCAAGCTCCTTGTGAATAGGAACCTCCCTTTATGCGTTCACCTTTCTTCTTCTCCACACTTAAACACGGAGCTTGCCTTCTATGAGATCAGTGCATGTTTTTGGAGTCAGACTTACTAGGGGCCATTTGAAACCATAGATCCTGTTAGTCCCCACCAAGTAATAAAAAGGAGTGACTTGTCTGTTTTCTGCTTCAGAGAAGACGGAATTCCCTTACAGAAACCCAGCCAAAATCCATCTAGGTATTTCTCTAGCTATATCTGCATCCCCCGGGGCTCTGTCACAGGTATGAATGATACGCTACACATCAGCCACGGTCTCTATCTCAGGCTTCTGTGTGGAAAGCAGAGGTTGCAATAAGTTGGGAAGCAGCTCTTGGTTGGCTCTGCAGGCGAGGAATTCTTTGGGGGATGTATCGGGTTCTGAGGAAGCTGAAGCCCTAAATATAGGGAAATGTTTGTAAATATGAACTTCTATTCAGGAGATTATTTACTTTCTCTACTGCCGCTACCTAAAGAGGTTATTCTCCCACAAAATTACAGCATATTCTGTTCTACCTTGGAAGTCAGCAAATTAAGGGAATGGTTGGCCATTTAGAAAAAGAAAAATCTCTACAAACGACTGAATCAACTATTGGGACTGTCACATCAATCAATAAGATCTAGAAGAAAGGTTTAGCACCATCGTATAAACAGAGTAAGCAAATGTAGATGTGTGATAGTGAAAAGAAGGTGGAGTTCAAGATCAAAGAGATACGAGTTTAATTTCTAACTAACTCCACCACTTCGAGCTGTATGACCTTGGATCGGTCACTTATGCTCTTGAGCCCTGGTCATTTCCTCATCTGTAAAATGGAGAAAAACAAATACCCATCTTTCAGGCTTGGAATGATGAGCAAATGAGATGGGGTATATAGAAGTGGTTTATAAAGTCTTCTACAAACCTTAGCTATCATTATTTTTGAAGCAGGAAGGCATTTAGAGACGATTTAGTGCAATATCCTCTTTTTGCCAATGAAGAGACTTAGGCTTAAAGCAGGGCTCACACAGCTAGTAAGTGGTATATCTGGGTCTAGAACCCATTTCTCTTGTCCGCTGTGCTCTTGCAGAACTCTGGACAAAATGGATAATATGCTTTGGGGCACTGAGTCAGCCACTCCTCCTGGAGAAAACAACAGTTTCCTTAGTGCACACTCTTCTTCCTTAAGATCACTTCTCTAGACTTCCCAGAGAACATATCCAATCTCCTGAGTCACTCTTGCCTTGCAGCTCAGTGAGTCAGAATCTTATCTATCCCCATCAGAAGTTCAATTTGTTGTCAGGAATAAGGTGAAATGAAAAAGAGACACAGATGCACAGAGAGGCCATCACTTGCTTATCCTTGGGGCATAAAGCAATTTGAATAGAGAAACGCTAAAGAGGAACACAATCATTAATTTTGCTGCAGTGTTGGTGCCTCTGCTGTAGAAATAAAATGGTAGAACAAGCGTAGAGAGTATAGAGTATCATCTGGGATGCACAGTGGCCAAGCGCTGGCATTTGTGAGATGTAGACAGAGAGTAAGGGCATCTGACATGAAGATAGATGACCTAGGTTCTAGTATCCATCCTACTAAGCGGTATGACCTTAGACATGTCCTTTAACCTCAAGGAACCCGTGGTCTTATCTGTAAGGTGAAGAATGACACTAGCTCTGCCAGCCTTCTAGGACTGAGTAAGGTTCACATGCAACACAGGTAGGATGTGGAGATTCAGTGAGATAAGAAATCAAAATCCCCCACTCAGTGCCAGAGAGTCAGTTGAGCTCAATAAATACTAACAACTGCTGTTATTACTGTTGTAATTACTTTTGTCATGTTTAGCACTTGTTCCTCATAGGACTCCTTCTCCATAGGGACTAGCAATAAAAGCTTTTGTACAAAAGGAGACCACGGGTTAGTAAGAGGCAGAAAGCGAAGGCAAGGTTCAGAGGCCACAGAGCATCGTGGTGAAGAGCATGGGCTCCGGGTCACGTGCTCCTATGTGCGTCACTGGGCACAAGGCGCGTAGCCAAGCCACACCTCAGTCTGCTCGTTTATAAGCTGAGATCACAGGCCCTACTGCTTGGGGCTGTCATGAGGGCTAAATGACATAGAGGACAGAGTGCCTCAAATGCCTGCCACAGAGAAACTGTTGGGTAATTTGTTAAAGTGAGACGATATACATCGAAGCACGTTGTAAACTCTAAAGTGATATAAACATGTAAGAAATTATTATAACAAGGACAAAATTCTATGCAAAACACCGATGCTTAGTTAATTGCTTAAGTGTTATGGGAAAATTCATTATACTGTCCAAATGGAAAACATGCTCATTTACAGCAGTTTCCCCTACAGCTGTGCCAGTGATGAGGTGGGGAATATTTGAAGGTTTCTTTTTCAACACAGCTGCTTTATGTATTATTGTCAATTTTCCCCATTCTTTTCAATTTGATCCTTTGGACTCTATCTTTTGTACTTCTAAAATCGTCAGAATAGCAGACATTTGGTGAAGGTAAGTTGCAAATGCAGAAGTGAGCACTCCAAAGTGAGTTAGAGTACACATGAGCTCCTTTACTCCAAAAGCCTGTCCCAGATAAATGCTTTGAAATCATTAGCCTTAATATATGGAATATTCCAGAAAAGAAAGTTAATTTGCCTTCAGAACTTATTTTAGGGATATATTTTTAGAAATAGCTACTGTCATAAGGAAAGATAGCAAATAAATTTTATGATAAGGAATATTTTGGAGAAAATAGAGGGATCTAGGTGACCAAAGATCTTAATAGTTGTAATATCATACTACTGAGATCTCGGTGAAATACACACACACACACACACACACACACACACACACACACACACACACGCACACACACACAGATTGTTAAATTCGAATGATTTCAACACCTGGTTCAAGTTTATTGTAAATCCTGGAAATAAAGAATTAAAAATTAAGTGCAGCCAGAAGATCACATTAGTCTAAACTCTGATCCAAAGTGCAAACTCCCTCTAGAGACTCCAGGCAGATGCTGTCTCCTGCGTACAGCACCTTCCAGTGACAAAGTAGCCTGTTCCAGCTCCAGTTTTAGAAGTGGCATCAGCATTTCTACAGGGCAGACTAGTTGGGAAGAGGGGTTAGGAGACTCGTCTTGAAATTGCGTTTGCCAAGCAAGCTCGTTGTTTTTACCTGGACTGTGTGTTTACTTGACGTGGCTTGGGAGTGGGGCAAAGCTATGGACCTTAAAGTTGACTAAAAGTCCTGTTCCAACCACCCGTCAGTACCTCCACTGCTCCCAGAAATGTCCATCTTCCCAGTTCTGCTTTGGCAGCATGCCACACATACGTGTGATACTGCTGGTTTGTAGAGTCACAGTCAAATGCCTAATACCAGGGGTTTGGAATACGTTAAAACTAGATTACACACATACACCATTTAGGACTTCCCTGGTGGTGCAGTGGTTAAGAATCCGCCTGCCTATGCAGGGGACACAGGGTCGAGCCCTGGTCCGGGAAGATCCCACATGTCGCGGAGCAACTAAGCCCGTGCGCCACAACTACTGAGCCTGTGCTCTAGAGCCCACAAGTCACAACTACTGAGCCCGCGTGCCACAACTACTGAAGCCCGCACGCCTAGAGCCCGTGCTCCGCAACAAGAGAAGCCACCGCAGTGAGAAGCCCGCGCACCACAACCAAGAGTAGCCCCCGCTCGCCGCAGCTAGAGAAAGCCCACACGCAGCAACGAAGACCCAATGCAGCAAAAAAAAAAAAATACACCATTCACTATATCATCATGATTTCAATAGATCAATTCTGCTGAGGAGATTTCAGAATGGGGGAGGGTGGATTCAAGCAGCAAGAGATGTTGTCAATCAAAATTAATTAAGAAATTATATATCAATCAATAATCTTCTAAAAAGTCTTGTAATGACCTCCGCTACTCTATTTAAGCATAAATAAGATAATCAACCATGTTACCTATCTGGAGATTAGATTTTTCCAATTAACTTGACTTAATTAACTCTCTAAGGTACTGAACTTTAGATGCCTGAGACACTGTACTCTAAGATTATTACAGTTGGAGTACTCACGGAACTTATTGTTATTTTTATCATTACGTTTACTCATGAGACAAATGGAATTCAGACTTTAAATTCATGTGTGTGGGGGGGTGTAAGGAGTTATAAGATCAAAAAATATGAGCCCAATAAGACAACTGAAACAAACCCAAATGAAACACTCTGGAGACCAGTCTCTGTTCCCTCATCAAGGATTATAGGAAAGGACGTTGGTTAGCTTCCAGGAACCACATGGAGCTATGTCAAGTGGCCAACTTTAATCATTCTTCTTCGTATTGCCCTTGCTTCCCATCTCACAGAGACTATGCCAGTAGATGGGGATATCCTCAACTTCCTCTCCACATCCCCATCTGCCTTGGCACCCCTTCTTCCTGCCCCCCATGTGAGGGGAGGCACAGTCCTGCCTTCTGTTTAAGGCTCATCCCTTTCCTCTGCTCTGGCTCCCATCCGCAACCCCTCCACACGCAGCCAATGTCTCTCTGCATCCTCAACCCCTCTCTCTCCACTGGCACCTTCTCTGCATTTAATACAAAGGTTCAGGTCTCCCCATCTTACAGTCAAGAAACAACACCCTCCATTAACCCTCCAACTCTAATGCTATCTTCCTACTTCTTGAAAGATTTCTCTGTATTCCTTGCATCCCCATTCTGCACACCCAGTCCTGGCTCAGCTGCCTGGAGTCTGGCTTCTGCTCCCACCGCATCACTGATGCTGCTCTCACAGAAGTCTTAATGACTTCTTAAACGGATGACCACACCTCAGTCCTCATCTTATTTTTTATTTATTTTTTTATTTTGCGGTACGCGGGCCTCTCACTGCTGTGGCCTCTCCCGTTGCGGAGCACAGGCTCCGCACGCGCAGGCTCAGCGGCCATGGCTCACGGGCCCAGCCGCTCCCGCGGCACGTGGGGTCTTCCCGGACCGGGGCACGAACCCGTGTCCCCTGCATCGGCAGGCGGACTCTCAACCACTGCGCCACCAGGGAAGACTCTATTCTTTTTTATTGAGGTGAAATTCACAAGATAAAATTAACCATTTTAAAGGGTACAGTTCAGTGGCATTTAGCGCATTCACATTTTCTAGCACCCTGGAAAGAGGCCCTGTGCCCATGAAGCAGTCACTCCTCATACCCCCTTCCCCCCAGCTCCTGGCAACCACTAATCTGCTTTCTGTCTGTATGGATTTGCCTGTTCTAGACATTGCATATAAATGGGGTCATACAACATGTGGTCTCCTGTGACTTAGCATAACATTTTTCAGGTTCATCCACGTTGTAGCATGAACCAGTACTTCGTTTCTTTTGAAGACGGAACAGTATTCCATGGTACGGATATACCACCTGTTTCTTATCTATTCATCGGTTGATGGGTATTTAGGTTTCTTCTCCCTTTGGCTAGTCCTCAACTTATTTGACCTTTCAGAGGCATGTGACATTGTTCACCTCCATCATCAATCCTTTGTTCCTTTGCCTAGTGAAATGGACCACTCTTCCACCTCCTCTGACTTCTCTCCTCGTGCTCTCTCTCTTACGGGCCCCTTCAACATCAGAGTTCCCAAGAGCCCAGCCTTGGTCCTCTTCTTTCTTCAGTCCCTGCACTCTGCTTAGATGGGCATCCCTATTCTACAGTGCCAACTACCAAGGGCCCCTGTGACATTTGTCTGCTTCTAGTACAGATCAAGGTGTACTATTCCCAGGATGTAAAGAAAAGTGAAACAGGAGTATTTGGGACCTCAGGATGCAAACCTCAGTTCAAGATAGCTGCAGAACAGTTTGTGTTGACTCCCAATCTCCCACCACCCAGGAAAAGCCAGACAATGGGAAACAGAGAAGGATCTGGAAGCAAATGGCTCTCATAATACCCTCCCCTCCACTGGCCCGTTTTGTGACCTTCAAGCCACATATACACAATGTCAGTTCAGTGGGCGGAAGAAGTCAAAGAATATGTGTCATGTGGACAGAACAATTGGTTGACTCAGTTTTTCATTTTTCAGTCTATGGCTTTGTTGTCGGACACAGCTTCAGCGCAGTTTTAGCAGCGGGGGCGGGAGGTGGGCAGGGAAGGTTCCATTTCAGCAATTCATGCTTTTGTTATTTTCTCTTTTCTCCTCCTCAAACTAACTCACCTTTGGCTAAAAGAAATATACAAGCAGCAAATATTGACTCAAGGACTATGCGATTTACATCTTAATGCAAAGTAATATGACTCATTGCAATTCTCTGGGGAACTACCTAACCTGGCCCATTTTTGTCTTTTGCTTTCAGTTTTAACTCTATTTTTCCTTCGTGATTTTAACAAGCAACAAAGATCAATGCTTTAGGTTTTGCGGAAAAGAGCTGGACAGGGTTATATCAACAAAGTCTGTTTAGCTTCCAGCCCTTCCCCAGGGGCTGAAAAGGACAAAAGTCACTAGGTGGGTGTAGGTGTTTCAAGAGAAGTATTTCTGTTGGTATTAATAAAACTAACCGGAAATCATTTCATTCAACATTTAACAAGCGTTTATTGAATGTCTACCATGGAGTCCCATAGCCCTCTTGGCACGCATCCCTAGTATTGCAATTAACATATTGAATAGAAATTCTGTTCACTTTTTCTATTTTTCCTCTTTACACCGAGCTTCTTGGGACAAGGGCCATGTCTTGATGATTACTGTATCTCCTGTGCCTGGCTAATTATAAGTGCTCACTCACTCATTCAGGCAATCGATAACTAGTTACTGAGCGCCTACTATGAGCCCGGCATTGTTCTATGCACTGGGGATTCAGCAATGAATAAAACAGATAAAAATCCCCGACTCTCCTCGTGTTTACCTCCTCAGTGTGTGTTTGGGGGTGGGGACGGGAGTGGACAGTAAACAAGAAAGTAAACTATGCGGTATGTTAAATGATGGCAAGGGCTATGGATAAAAATGAAACAGGGAAGCGGGTAGGAAGTGTGGTGAATAGGAAAAGCATTCGGGGCAGAAGGGACAAGTATAAGGGCTCTTAGAGGTGACTGAAGGAACTTAACTTTTACTGTAAATGAGACAGGAAGTCATGGGAGGGCTCTGACGAGGGGAATGAGAGAATCTGACTTATATTCTAACACAGCCACTCTGGCTGCTATGAAGAGAAAAGAGTGTAGAGGGCAGAGTAAAGGCAGGTGGGTCATTTATGAGGCTATTTTATGAATAATAATTCAGGCAAGAGATGAGGCTGACTTGGACCAATACGGGAGCGGTAGAGGTCAGGAGAATGGTCAGGTTCTAGATATACTTTGAAGGGAACGTTGAAAGGATTTGCCAGAAGATCACACATGGGCAAGGGAAAGAGAACTGAAGCAGGACTTGCGGTTTTTTGACTGGGAAAATGGGAGGACAGAATTGCCATTTATAGAGATGGAGGACACTCCAGAAGGAGCATATCTGGGGAGTGAAGGATTAGGAAGTCAGTAGGGGTTCTGTGATGCTGAAGATGTCTACTAGACACCAAGGAGGGATGGTACGCCTTCAGCTGGAAGTCTGTGCCGAGTTTGGGGGAGAGGTCTAGGCTAGAGAGAGGCATTGGGGAGTGATTGGCACGTAGATGATATTCAGGGCCATGAGATTTGATGAGAGCAGCACAGGGGTGACTGTAGATGGAGTAAAGATAAAGGATGGGGAGAAGAGGATGAACCGGCAAAGGAGACGGAGAGGAATGGCTAGTGAGGGAAGAAAAAGCTCAGGAGAGTGTGGTGTCCTCAGTGTGTTTCAGAGAGAAGAAACCGATCAACTGAGTCAAACGCTTCTGACGGGTCAATCAAAATAAGGACTTGGAGTGGGCTCAACACAGTAAAAGGTCATAAGGGACCTTGAGAAAAGCCATTTGTATGGAGGCGAACGGCTGCTATAACTGGGTTCCAGGGAGAATGAGAGGAGAGAACGTGACCACTCAGGAGGAGAGAAGTGAAACCCAATCCTCTACTTAAACTGGTATTTTCAAACAATAGGAAGATTTTTTTTTTTTTTTACAGTTTAGTATCTGGTTTCTACATGGAAGACTAAACTCAGGCTTATAGCTAAATGTGGTCTTTGCCAACTAAATTTAAGATGCAGCGTTTTAGAAATTTATATATCAATGTTTCTACAGTATTGTTTGCTAATTTTTAAATAAAGTCCTGATCAGTGTGCATTTGTGATTATATGTGTACTGATTCTTACCGAAGCCGACAAGATCTCTTCTGAGTGGTGTATCGAAAGGAGCGTGTACAAAGCCGGCCTGCAGACATTGAGGTCTGGGGGTAGGTTTGCTCTTCCTGTTTGTGCCAATGTATCGATGTAGAGTTGCTCTGTTTTCTTCCACTGTATTTATTGCCGCATTTCTCAGCATAAACTCATCCCATTGTACTTTTTATAAATAAATATTTTTTGAACATTAAAAAAAATGGAGACAGTGAGCATAGGCAACTTCTTTCGGGAGTTTTTACTGTTTTTACTGTATAGAGGGACAAAGAAACAGTGGCAACTAGAGAGGAATGTGAGGTCGAGAGTGTTTCCTTAATTGGGAGAAATTGTGACGTGTGGGTGTTGATGAAGACGATCCAGTAGTGAAAAGAAAATTGATGATGCAGGAGGGAGACAGAATGATGATGACAAGGTCCTCAACTAGCAGGTGAGAAGTGAGGAGTGTAGTGAATGAATGAACAACTTGGGGACTTCCCTGGTGGTCCGGTCCGGTGGTTAGGACTCGGTGCTTCCACTGCCGGGGCCACATTTGGTCCCTGGTCTGGGAACTAAGATCCCACAAGCTGTGCAGCGTGGTCAAAAAAAGAAAAAAAAAAGAGAGAGAGAGAATAAAAAAGAATGAACAACTCTCACTGAGAGCCTCCAACTAGAACTTCTGATACCAGTTGTTTGCTTGTGGTTTTTTTTTGTTGTTGTTGTTGTTGTTTTGCGGTACGCGGGCCTCTCCCTGCTGTGGCCTCTCCCGTTGCGGAGCACAGGCTCCGGACGCGCAGGCTCAGCGGCCATGGCTCATGGGCCCAGCCGCTCCGCGGCCTGTGGGATCTTCCCGGCGGACCGGGGCACGAACCCGCGTCCCCTGCATCAGCAGGCGGACTCCCAGCCACTGCGCCACCAGGGAAGCCCTGATACCAGTTGTTTGTAACTCTAAGATGCGACTCTCTAAAATGGAAGCTCCACAAGGGCAGAGGTATTTGTGTGGTTGGTTCTTTGCTGTTTTCACGGTGCCTAGAACAGGGCCTGGCACACGTGGTAAGAGCTTAAAGATATTTGTTGAATGACTGACCAACTTGCTTCTAATTATGTGATAATGAAAGGCCTCCGTGCTTCAAGATGGGCAGAACAGTGCTATAGAGTTTTGACAACTAAATGGAACGGATCCTAACATCAAGATTTGGATCTTCAGAAACACACTATGTATTCTCAATACATGTTTTTACTTTTATACATAATCTAAAAGAGCCAGGCAAGTGGATGTTTGGGAGACCCATAGGCAGCATCACTGACACTGTCATAAATATGCCTTAAATTTACAGTCAGTACCTAGAAAATTATGGTTTAGGAGACCACAGACATTGCTGGGGAACTGTTAACGATGTGTTCTGTACACATTTGTTAAATCAAAGCTGTAGCTTAAAGCTGTCGGGAGAAGGTGGATGGATGTTTCATTCTTTGAGCAAAGTGGAAAATCACCTCCTTCTACTTAAAGACAACTAATGATGGAGCATTTTCGATTCCTAACATAGGATGTGTTATAACGGCTTTTCTCTTTAATTAATTCTAAGAGCCAGTGGCTGAAGTAGGATTTATCAGCACCTGAGATCGCTCTAGGATGGTTCTGAAAACAAGCTCCTTGGAGTAGGAAGCTTCAAAGCATGAAAGAGGCAAAATGTATATACAATTCAACAAATAATTTGTTCCCAAGTGATCCTTTTACATTTTCATGTCTCGTGCCAGGTACGATGATACATAATGAACAATATGCAGGTCTCTGCTTTGAAGGAGTTCATGGTCTAATAGTGGAGACGGTCCAGGAAACAGGTAATTAGGAGAGCATCGGGGCCGATGTCATAGTGCTGTTAAGGAGTATCTGGGAAGGACACCTAATCAGCTTGGGGAGGGAATTCAAGGACGATTTGTTCATTTTCATGGAAAATTTCAAATACAGCCCAAAATAAAGAGAAACGTATATTAAACCTTGGTACCCATATCCCACGCTCGACAGTTATCAACATCTTAGGAGTCTGGGATTAACATACACACACTACTATATATAAAATAGATCACCAACAAGGACCTTCCGTATAGCACAGGGAACTCTATTCAATACTCTGTAATAGCCTATAAGGGAAAAGAATCTGAAAACGAGTGGATATAGGTACATGCATAGCTGAATCACTTTGCTGTACACCTGAAACTATCACAACATTGTAAATCAACTAGACTTCAATTAAAAAAACAGAACAGATGACAAAAAATAAATTTTTAAAAAGTTACCAATATCTTGCAACCTTCTTTTACCCACTCGCTTCCCCTCATTTTTTCCCTGAAGTATTTCAAAGCAAATCACAGACATTATGTCATTTCACCTATAAATAAAACTGTATTACGCTTCTTTAACTATAAGGACTTTCTTCTAACACAACTGCTATCACGCTTTACCCAATTAACGATAAGGAAGACTTCTTAAGGACGGCGGCACCTGAATGAACACCTGGAGAACACGGAGGGGTGAGCCAGGAGAAAGCGACGGGCAGAGCAGTTAGCGTTCCTGGCTGCGCGAAGGGGACTAGAAGACCTTCAGAGGGACAAGAGAGAGCCTCGATTTTGTGGAAAAACACAAGTAGTTAAGTGATGGGAACACGGGGCCACCACCACTGTGCTCCTATAGCTCCGAGCCAAGGCCCTCATTCATACTATCTTGCTTCTCTTCACAACAATGGTACTACAAGACATACATATGATTACCTACAGACGAGGGGAGGAGGCTTCAAGATGTTGAGTAAATGGCCCACCTTTGGCCCTGCAGCTAAATAAGTGGAAAGGTCCAATTGTGAAGGTAGGCCTTTCTGATTCCCCGGATGCGTGGGAATATTTCAGGGTGTGGGCAGAGGTTGGTTGGGTCTAAAGCAGTAGAAATTCACAGCAAGACTCTTGCTGATGACATATGAATCTTTCGTAGATCAAGCAACATGAATTTAACTGAGTCATCGACTGTCGCCAGACAGTAGCATACCCTAATTGCAAGAAAAGCATCTAGAAGGAAAAATCAGTCTTCTGAGTGCTGACCTTGCAAAGCTACAGTGGCAAAGCCATGGTAAGCGCCGCAGACATAAGAACCCCCTTCTTTCCCTTCTTAAGAGATTCCCGTATTTGCTGACGCAGATACACTAAGGTAAGAAAAGGCTAATTATTATGTTTTTAGGAGAACTGAATTTTGCATTTAATTAACAGATTAAGTTATTCTCTGTTGCTAACAGTCTGTGTTCTCAATGAAACCAAATATTATGACAATTGCCAAGTTTATTTGATAGTTTATTGTGTGAATGCGAAAAGTCTATTTGACTGAGTCTTTTTTAACCCCGTATTAGTTTCTGCCTCAAGTGCAGGGTTGAGGTATCATGACGTCCCCGCCATTTTGGTTTGGCAGTTCTGTGATTCTCCTGGTGTGCATTTAGTTTGGGGTTTCTCCTTTACAGAGTGACGCTCCAGGGCCTAGCAGTCCACAACTTTTGGCTGTACTGGGTGGATTTTCCCCACACTTCACTTATCATAGCAACAGAATCACAAGAAAGATGGTAGGGCATGGTGAGGCCCTTCCTCTCTCCACCATGCCCCAGCGGGACGTGGTAGCTGAGGACATGGTCTCTGGCCCCAAACAGACACGTGTTCTTATTCCAGTCCCACCACTGGCCACTTGTGGAACTATGGGAAAGCGAAAGTGAGACTGGTTTGATGGCGTTTTGCCCTTGCTACCTGGGCTTGACACCCAGTTCAGCTTGTGGCTCAGCTATGTGCTTTGTCACACTGCATAACTCCTCCATGCCTCAACTTCCTCTGCTGCAGAATAGGGCTGATCATCAGAGCATCGACCGCATGGAGTTGTGATGTGCTCGGAAAATGCATATTAGCTGTTATCCATGTCCCAATGTCCCGGATCAGAGGGGAGAGGGTGTTTTTGATTGCTGGAAACCTAAAAGTCAACAAAAATCTGCTGTGCAAATGATGAAACAAATCAGAATTCTATTTGCTTGGCGATTGAGAGAGAGATGATAGCAAGCTGTCCACAGTAGTGGTACCACCAAGGCTGCAAGGGCCAGCTTGTAGAGACACCCACCGTGACTCTGTCCAAGTGCCTCCTGAGGTGGACAGGCCCCTGGAGCTTCCAGGCCAAGCAACATTTGCACTCTTGGTTTCAGAGAAGAATCCCATACAATCGCCCTGTCTCTCCAGGCCTGGGAAACTCCCTGAGTCGGGCTGAGGGTGGGCAATGAGATTGGGGAGACTGGTGACTGGAGATATAATGTCTGCGGCCTTGTGAAAGGGGCCCTGAGTGCCACATTGAGAACTGGGCTACGGCAGTAGCTTTCCGGTGGTATTCGGAGCATCCTGAATATATCTGAACTTTTTATCTGAAATTAAAAGTCTGCACTGTCCAGAGAACAGAAGTTAATAGCCTCGTTAGAGCAAAATGCCACGTGAACATTAAACAGAGCTTGAAGGGAACTGACGTGTTCCAAATTTAGGGTGAGGGGTAAGGGAAGAAGAGTGGTCAGGAAAACCAGGAGAAGCAGCAAAATGCTGAGAAAGGGAAGGAACAGAGGAGGGGAGGAAATAGAAACGCGTGCTGAAGAAGTGTGGGACAGAGCCTGGCCCCAGAAATGGATGTAAGAAGCCACACGGGGACACCAGCTGCACCTCAAGTTTAGAGCAAGAAAGCTCCTACTTCATTTAGTCAAACCTGTTCTTGTTGTAGGTGGGAAACGGACGCCTGCCTGCTCGTGGTCACACAGGGCGCTGCTGAGACAGCTGGGTGGGGAAGCCTGGTCACCTGCCTCCCTACCCGGGTCTCTGGAAACTGTTGCCCCGCCCCCATCCAGGGGCAAGTTTTGTTTGGAAATGAGAACTATTGCCCTCCTACAATATCTACTGCGGGTACATAGAGGTCAGGCCTTCATTGCACTGTGTGCTTTAAAAATAGGGTTTCTGGCTAAAGGTTGGGTTCTTTGGGAGGCCAGGAGGCAGAGAAGGGCTCCACCAAAGCCCTGGGCATAATAGTCAAGGACCCTGACTGACGTGAGAGAAGTGAAGAAAGCCCTGAATCTTCTGCGACTTTATCAGAACACATTAAAAATGAAAATTGTGATTCCTTCTGAGAAAATATTGGTGCCTTCTTATTTTATTAAAGGGCAGCTTCCTCTTTTCTGATGATACACACACTGGTGCCATGAGTGATGATTTGTCCCATTAATCCTCAGTGACCTGGGAGAGGAATGAGATAAAACTCCTTTCAGAGTGGCTTGGAAGCATTCCCTTGAGATGCAGATGGAGACCAGTGATTTTCAAAATTGTTCAGAATAATTTCACAATGTAGACAAAAGCAAATATACTCTGCTGCTGACTATAAATTCTCAACCATAAATACATTTTTCCAATGAGTCTACTGACCACCCATCTTGTCTCTGAATTCCCATCTTACACTAATGAACAGCCCAGACCCACACGGAACACCCCCTACATCTGGTCTGAGCCTCTGCCTCTGCAGCTTTAGTTTATCTTTATGAATTTAGTCCTATCTTGCAGTAAAAACAAGATCACTATCAATTTGTTTGATGTCCCCTGCAAGCAGCTATAGGACATTATTAATTCTCTCCCAAGACCTTTCCCCTCTCACGCTAAGGGATATAAACAGAGTTATTCTAAACCATTTGCTGTGTTTTGACATTCTTTTCAGAATAATTACCCTAACGCATCCACAAGAGCAAAGGAGGACATAAAAGATAAGACTGCCAGGGTTTAAGCCGAAGATCAGTTAGAATGCCAGCACTTGTCAAAAATAATACTCAGAAAAAAGAACTCCCAGAAAATATTCTTATGCTGATTTCCACAAGACTGTAAAGGTCAATGGGCCGGACCCCACGCTGAACGGTAGGTTTAGAATGGAGAGTTAGACATCCAGTCATATATGAATAAAAGAATGGAATGCATCAAGTGGTGTATTTTTCTTTTGATAGAAGCATAAAAAAGGAGCATAAAAAAGTATAAAAAGTAAAGTATAGAAGCATAAAAAAGGAGCATAAAAAAGCATAAAAAAGTAGCCCAAAGATAACAGGGTTGTGGCAGTGAGTTTGATACCAAAGGATGGAATTCACTAAACAACTTCATTTATAAGAAACTCAACTAAAGGAATTGCACCAGCCTCTCCAATTTGCCTGGTACTTGGCACTGAGGGGCACAGCCAGTTAGCAGGTGGGGGAGCTGAAATCTGAACTTAAATAATTAGACTCTAGAGCCAGTGCTCTTAACCAGGGATGGTGTGAGAAATGGGATCAGATGAAGCTCAGGGATGGGATGTGTGGTCGCTCAGAAGATATTACCCACTCTCTCCACCAAGTTCTTGGTTTTGCCCTTTGTTAATTTCTCCTTCAAGTTTCTGAAGTCTGTCCTGCAGATATCCCATCGTTGAAGTGCAGTTGGTTGGCATCTCTTTAATAAAGAGGTTTTCAAAAATATAGTGCTTTTATAGGACACTGTCGTAGACTGAATTGAATCTCCTGAAAAGGTATGTTGAAGTCCTAAGCCCCAGGATCTATGAATGTGACCTTATTTGGAAATGGGGTCTTTGCAGATATAATCAGGTTAAGAAGAGGTCATAGTGGAATAGTGTGGGCCCTAAATCCAATGACTGGTATCGTTATAAGAGTGGAAATGCAGGCACAGAGACACAGACACACAGAGGAAAAGGCCATGTGATGACAGAGGCAGAGATTAGAGTGATGATCTCCAAGCCAAGGAATACCAAGGATTGCTGGCAACACCAACAGCTGGAAGAGGAAGGAAGGATCCTCCCGCTAAAGGCTTCAGAGGAGCATGGCCCTGCCGACACCTTGATTTCAGACTTCTAGTTCTAGTGCTGTGAGACAATAAATCTCTATTGTTTTAAGCCACCCAGTTTGCAGCAATTTGTTATGGCAACCCTAGGAAATTAATACAGATGCTTTGGCTTGCCTTGTGGAACAAAGTCAGTGTCCGACTGAACAAAAATTATTTTGGCTCTTCTGTTTAAGAAAGGAGTTCTAATACTAATCTATTCTGGATGGATACCCAAAATGCGTAACCACATCATTTTTCAAAAACACTAGGGGGAAGCTTTAATTATGTTATAGCATTTATTCATAATAAACTATCTAGAGACATCCGCTGTGCAGACTGGACCTTCAAGCTAAAGTATTTGCTGTTTGCTAAATTAATTCCACCTACTCCTCCTGATTTATCATTTTTACATTGCTCTGCTACTTTAGGATCCTAGTTTCTACATTCCCCACTTTGCTCACTTCGGAATAACATGAAAACCATTCCTGGAAAAGAGTTCTCCACATGGAGTCAATTGCAAAAATAAACTTCAACCTTCTGAAACAGATCTTTGGTGAGAGAGTCCCCAACACCTATTCTTTCCTTTAAAGAGTTCATTAACACCACATACTTCTTATTGCTATTCCAATAGATTTGCATTATGTATAGCTGTTGATAAAAGTATGTACTTTATCTATTTCACACATTACAACTGAAAATTGGAAAGCACTATTTAGTATATCACTTTACAGCCAATATACCCTAGAATTTCATGATAGTAATCTGGTTATCATGGTATCTGAAATGTATTTAAACGCGCGCGCGCACACACACACACACACACACACACACAGCATCTTATCTTTTATACTGTAACCAACAAGCTAGCATTATTATTCAGTATAATTTTTTGTGTTAGGAAACCAAAGAACCTGACTGACCTGGTTAAGTGGCTTGATCAGTGGCTTTACCACAGATGAAAATATTGCCCAAACTCTGCACATAAAGCAGATGGTCCTATGCAAAGTGGATGTGATATACAAATTCTTAACTGATGACCTTCATCAGGCATCTATAGATTTAGCTCTACGAAGAGCTTCAATCAATGAAGGCTCCCAAGGTCATATCTGATGCAGCATATCTCCTCCACCTGCTTGCTGGGGAGTTTCCCTCACCTAAACCCTCACCAATTTAGTCACTGTTCAAGGTCAGATATCTAACACGGAGGCATGAATCCAGAAGTCTCCCATTAGATAACATGTTACCAGAGAGGGTAAGCAAGATCCTGAGTCATATGTGCTCTAGCCCTCTCTTATTCGCATATCAGGATGAATTTGTTTATCCTATGATATATTTCACATTTTGGAATCCAGAAAGAACTTTTCTGTGAAGGATGAAATCCAGTAATGGGGGCTGGGAGTGGAAATGATGCCCTAGCAGGTCCTGGATAATTATACTGAGGGTGAAAATAGAAAAAGAATTAATAATGAACTGGGAATTCCCTGGCGGTCCAGTGGTTAGGACTCCATGCCTTCACTGCGAGGGCCCGGGTTCAATCCCTGGTCGGGAACTAAGATCCCACAAGCCGCGTGGCACAGCCAAAAACAAAAGTTAATAGTGAACTAACACCAGCTCTGCTACTTACCCACCAGAACTCTCCACCCTCGCCACAGACTTGCAAGATGAGCTTTAAGCCTAATATTACAACTATAGCTCTGTATTCACAGACTGCTACGGCATATGTAAAGATCAAAAGCTTGAGCTTCTGCGGTAAGACAGATTCAGATTTGAATCCTCTCTCTGCTATTGACTGGCTGTGTGACCCAGGGCAAGTCCCTTGACCTCTCTGAATATTCAGTTTTTCATCTGTAAAATGTGGATGATGAAATTTCCCTAATAAAGTTGTTATGAGAATTAAATGTCCTAATGCTTAACACATTATCTTGTACATACTAAGCAATAAGTAATTATTAGCTATTATTATTATTTTGTGTTTTTTTTGCGGTACGCGGGCCTCTCACTGTTGTGGCCTCTCCCGTTGCGGAGCACAGGCTCCAGACGCGCAGGCTCAGCGGCCATGGCTCACGGGCCCAGCCGCTCCGCGGCATGTGGGATCTTCCCGGACCGGGGCACGAACCCGCGTCCCCTGCATCGGCAGACGGACTCTCAACCACTGCGCCACCAGGGAAGCCCTAAATTACTTTTTAAAAGAAGTAAATAGTCTATAACTAGTACTGGGATTATACAAAGAGTATATGCTATTTGCAGATATGTGCAGTAGGAGGAAGAAAAATATGCCCTAATAAAATTACAGCTCATAAGTTTCAACATTAAAAACCCTGATTCAATTTTATAATCCATCCTTATGCAGTCACTGAAGATTTGTAAGCCTTTGCCTAATGAGGATCTACGGTATAATGGTCATAGTACTCTGAGGATGGAGGGGCAATGTACCTCGAAAAACATTTGAAAATCCATTTAATTATATCAGGCCCCATGACAAGCATTTATTAATGCACACATCAAAAACCAGAGGTGTGATTTGGGATCAGATATCATCGGCTGAATAGCAGAAACAAAGCTAAGTAAAATTCTGCTTCTCTTTTCCAATTAACAGGATTGCCTCAGTTTAATTCAAGTTTTCCTTTTCTTAAGGAATAAACCAACGGCATAGTACTACTTTGGCCAAATCAGTTGCCTGATTTCTCATACTGAGTCCTTATAATTTTGCGAAGCTGGTAGACATGCCACACATATTTCTGTGGACACCCACTGCAGACAATAGAGACTCTGCCGTTAACCCAAGCAGAGAGGCTGGGTCCGACAGCATGCTAGGCTTCCCACACGCTGCTGTTTGCACCTTAGGTGTGATAAACTGAATACTAATTAGGTCTTAACACTTGTAATTAGATGGTTTATTCATGCTGTTGTAACGTATTTTTCCTCCCCAAATTTGGTTTCACTGTTGTCACTTACCAGATCATTGCCTGAGTTTTGGTGGCAATATTGATAACTCCTTACAGGCTCCACCATCAGTCAATGCTTATTTGTTGAATGAACAAACTCTGCAGAGTCTAACCACTTCTGGTTTAGTGCAGTAGCCTCCTAAACTAGTTTTGCTTCTTCCATTCTTGATCACTTACAGTCCATTCTCAACAGAGCTGCCACAGGGCTTCTCTTAAAATCAGAGTCAGATCATGGCCCTCCTCTCCTCCAGGAGCTCACGTTTCACTCGGGATAAAAGTCAGTCTTGACACAATAGGGAAGAGATGTGGGGATATATGTATATGTATAGCTGATTCACTTTGTTATAAAGCAGAAACTAACACACCATTGTAAAGCAATTATACTCCTATAAAGATGTTTAAAGAAAAAGCCAAAGTCTTACACGAGGCGTGAACTAGAAGGTCCTATGCAGCCCTGCCCTCCCATTCTCTCTTCGGCTGCCCCTCCTGCTACTCTCTCTTTCATTCGTCCTATCCGCTCACCTAGCCTCCTTGGTATCCTCAAGGCTAGAATGCTCCTGCCTCAGAGGTTTTGCACTGGTAAACTTTTGCACTACTGGGCATGATCTTCTCCCAGATATTGGCATGACTAACTCCCTCATGTGTTTCAAGTCTTTTCTCAAATATCACCTTGACTACCCTACCTGAAATTGTAACACTGTTACCCTACTCTCTTTTATACTTAGGTATAAATCCAGTTAAAAAATGCACAGAATCTATATTCTGAAAAGTAAACAATGATGATGAAAGAAATCCAAAAAACCTAAACAAAGGGAGAGACACACTATGTTCATGAATTGGAAGACTCTACATAGTAAAGATATCAATGGTCCCCAAATTCATATACAGGTTTAACACAATTCATATCAAAATCCCAGCATGCTCATTTTGTAGATATAGAAAAGAGGATTTTAAAATATATATGGAAAGGTAAAGGAACTTGAATAGTCAAAGCAATTCTGAAAGAGAAGAATAAAGTGGAGGAATCATTCCACCTGATTTTAAGACTTACTGTATAGCTACAGTACTCAAGACAGCATGGTAATGGCAGAGGGATAAACACACAGACCAGTGGAACAGAATAGAGAACCCAGAAATAGACCTCCACAAGTATGACCAACCGACTTTTTTTTTTTTTTTTTTTTTTTGCGGTACGCGGGCCTTTCACCGTTGTGGCCTCTCCCGTTGCGGAGCACAGGCTCCAGACGCGCAGGCTCAGCGGCCATGGCTCACGGGCCCAGCCGCTCCGCGGCATGTGGGATCTTCCCGGACCGGGGCACGAACCCGCGTCCCCTGCATCCGCAGGCGGACTCTCAACCACTGCGCCACCAGGGAAGCCCTGACCAACTGACTTTTAACAAAGGAACACAAACATTCAATGGAAGAAGGGTAGTCTTTTCAACAAATGGTGCTGGAGCAACTGGACATCCATAGGCAAAAACCAAACAAACAAAAAACCAAAAACACCCCACATAACTCTCAGTCTAAATCTCATATCTTATGTAAGCTTAGCTCAAAATGGATAATAAATTTAAATGTATAACGTAAGAACATAAAACTTTTCATAGATGACTTAGGAGAAAATCTGCATGACATGGGGTTAGGAGATGAGCTCTCAAACATGGCAAAAATGATAAATTGGACTTTGTCAAAATGAAAAACTTCTGCTCTGTCAAAAACACTGTCAGTAAAATAAAAAGACAAACCACAGATTGGGAGAAAATATCTGTAAACCACATATTCAACAAATAACTTGAATCCAGAATATGTAAGCAACTCTCAAAACTCTACAGTAGGAAAACAACTATACAACTAAAAAATAGGCAAGATGCTTGGACTGAAACTTTACCAAAGAGGATATAAGCAAATAAACACATGAAAAGATGTGCATCAGCCATTAGGCAGATACAAATTCAAACCTCGGTGAGAATCATTACACACCTATTTAGAATTGCTAAAATTAAAAAAAAAAAAAGACAACGATTGATGTGGAAGGGATGTGGAGTAACAATTCTCATTCATCGCTGTTGGGAAAGTAAAATGTTACAGTCACTCTGCAAGACGGTTTGTTAGTTTCTGATAAATTTAAAAATACACTTGCCATACAACCAACAATGTCACTCCTACATATTTACTCAAGTGAATTGAAAACTTTCGTATACGCCAAAACCTGTATGCGGATGGTTTTTTTTTTCCTTTTTCTTTGATGCTATCTTTTTTAACATCTTTATTGGAGAGTATGTGGATGTGTATAGCAACTTTATTCATAATTGCCACAAGCTGGAAGTAAAAAAAAAGATATCACTCGATAGGTGAATGTATAAACAAACTGTGGTCTATCCATCCAATGCAATATTATTCAGTGATAAAAATGAATGAGCTATTAATCCACACAACAACATGGATGAATCATAAATGTACTTTGCAAAGTGAAAAAAAGTCAGATAGACTACATGTTGTATGATTCCATTTATATGATATTCTAGAAAAGGCAAAAATTTAGATATGGAAAACATATCAGTGATTGTCAGGGGATGGGGTAGGAGGAGTGACTGAGTACAGACCGAACGGTACAAGGGAATTTTTAGGGTGATGGGATGTTCTCTATGGTACAATGGTGGTGGATACATGAGTGCATCTTTCAAAATCCATAGAACTGTATACCACAAAGAGTATATGCCAATTAAAAATATCAAAAAGGATTTCAGGAGAAACTAGCGTGGAAAGCAGATCATGGCAGATGAATCTAACTATATTACACATGTATTACACATGTATAACGTAACCTTGCTGAAAGGCGTGGGGGGAAAAGTAGCTGACCTAAGTGACTTGGGAAAACAATATTTTGCATAGATGCTGTAAGGCTAAAGACAAACGAAACTGCATATAAACTATGTACTCCAGTCGATAAATTTGTTTCTCACAGGGATACAGGTTAGCGATTCTGAAACTACACTAGGATGGAACAAATAAGTAAATGGATGGTGGATGGATGACGAGAGTCAGGTTTCTCACAGTCAGAGAAAGAACTTACAAATAAGCGACGTGGGAAGTTAGAGGAATAAACCTTAAGGTGCTAGACTGGAGTCAGAGACACCAGTGTGAACTCATTTATATATGTATAAATGTATATATATACACACGTATATACATATAGATGGATACAGAAGTAAGTACACGTATGGGTTAGTATACACACATATACATATATATGAATATTAATAACTATGTATATCTCCTATCCTAAGTCCATCTGCTGAGGGGGCCTAGAAGCAGTGAAACTCCAACAGCAATGAGCACACCCCAACCCACATTACAGTTTACAAATATCATTCTCAAATCAAAAGAGCCAGTGCTTCCTGGGGAAATGACAGTTCTAGGGCTGGGGCAGGGAAAATGCAAGAAAAAGGATAAGGACATGTCAAAAGGACATAGGAGCCAACTTGAAAGTGTTCTCAATTGCCAAAGCGAGAATAATGTGAGCAACAAAGTAAATAACTATATGATAATAGTATTGGAGTGTAGCCCAAATAATGAACTAATCATCCATGGGTCCACACTGATCCAAATAAATGATTGAATAAATAAATAAATAAATAAGGAAGAAGGGAGAGAGCTTCCTTACAGGAGAATTATCAATAATAAATGTAGAAGGAATGAGGGAAATAGAAAATCACCATTAGAACACAACAGCAGTAACTGCTGCAGGTTAGATCCACTGATGAATGCTAAAATTAGTGGCCAAATTTTAAGCAGAAACAGAATAGTTACATAGCTTGCCCAGGGTATCTCCTCCCAAATATTTATTAATTACTGTAATGGCCTTAACATATGTCCACAAATTTTTTGATACTCCTGCATCCAGAAGGTGGAGCTTAATACCTCTCTTCTTGAGTGTGAGCTGGCTGAATGACTGGCTTCTAAGTGAAACACAGTAACTTTACAAAGGAGGAATCCGGCAGATACCACCTGCAACAAGTGATCAAGTTTAATATGATGAGGAATAAGTCAGTTGACATCGTGGACCCCCTCATATGATGTGATGAGAAATCTATAACAGCAGTCTCATCATGAGAAAACATAAGGCAAACTCACACTGAAAGACATTCCACCAAATAACTGACTAGCATTCTTCAAAACTGTCAAGATAAAATGTGGAAAGACTGAGGAACTGTCCAGATTATAGGAGAATAAGAAGACGTGACCAACTAAATGCAATGTGGTGTCCTGGATTGGATCCTGAAACAGAAAAAGAACATTAGTGGGAAAACTGGTGAAGTCCAAACAAAAGTCAGTAGTCAAGAGTATCACGTTGCTGTTAATGTCTTAACTTTGATAAATGTATCTTGGTTTGTGAGATGTTAACATTAGGAGAAGCTTGGGGAAGGATATATGAAAAATTTCTGCACTATTTTTGCAACTCTTTTATTAGTCCCAAATTATTTCAAAATAAAATGTTTTTCAAAAGCATATTGAGGGCTTCCCTGGTGGTGCAGTAGTTGAGAGTCCGCCTGCCGATGCAGGGGACACGGGTTCGTGCCCCGGTCTGGGAAGATCCCACATGCCGCGGCGCGGCTAGGCCCATGAGCCGAGGCCGCTAAGCCTGCGCGTCCGGAGCCTGTGCTCCGCAACCGGAGAGGCCGCAGCAGTGAGAGGCCCGCGTACCGCAAAAAAAAAAAAAAAAAAAAAAAAAGCATATTGAAAATTCCAAGTGCTGGCAAGGATGCAGAACAATTGGATCACTCAAACATTGCTGGTGGGAATTTAAAATGTTACAGCCACTCTAGAAATCAGTTTGACAGTTTCTCATGAAATTAAACATACATAAGACATACAACCCAGTAATTAAACAGCTAACTGTATTATTCATGGGCATTTAGCTCAGAGAAATGAAAATGTATACCAAATAAAAACTTGTATATGAATGTTTAGTCACTCTATTAATAACTGCCCAAACTTGAAACAAAACTCAGGTGTCTTTCAATGAGCAAATACTTTTTAAAAACTGTGGTACATCCATACCATGGAACACCACTCAGCAATGCAAAAGAATCAACTATCGATGTACACAACAATTTAGATGGATCTGGAGGGATTTATGCTGAATGAAAAAAGCCAGTCTCCAAAGGTTATGCTATGTATTATTTTTATGACATTTTAATGACATTCTTGAAAAGACAAAACTAGAACTAATAATGGAGAAGGGATCAGTGATTGCCAGGGATTAGAGGTAGGGTGATAGAACAATTCCATATTTTGATTGTGGTGGTAACTATATAAATTTATAAATGGTATAAAATTGATAGAACTACACACCCAAAGAATCAATTTTACTGTATGTTAACTCTAAAAATAAAAGCCACACACCAAAGATGATTGTACTTTATACATTATTATATCCATATTGTAACTCAATGGAAAATGAAGAAATTCCAAAAGAATGTAAAAGTTATGCCATATTTTCATCTCTACGTTTTAAAGTTAAGTGATGAAAAAATATAAAAGCCATACATATGGGGCTGTGTTAGTTGTATTTTTCCTATTAATTTTTTTAAACATTTATTTATTTATTTAGGCTGCACCAGGTCTTCATTGTGGCACGCGGGATCTTTCGTTGCGGCATGCAGACTTCTTAGTTGTGGCACGCATGAGGGATCTAGTTCCCCGACCAGGGATCGAATCTGGGCCCCCTGCATTGGGAGCGAAGTCTTACCCACTGGACCACCAGGGAAATCCCTCCTGTTGATTTCTACTTACTGCCTTGAGCTGATTGCAATACTTTGAAATGTGCTTAGACTTGCTTTGGGCCCAAGGTGTTGTCAAAGTTTTTAAATATTCCATATGTGCATGAAAAGAATATACATTCTAAAGTTGTGGATATTAATATTTCATATATAATCTATTAGGTCAAATTTGTTTAATGTGTTGTTCAAATATTTCTCTATTTTTCTTTAAACTAAGATAGGAGTGTACAACTTGTTGTGATAAAAGAATCACTTGTGGGAAATTTTTAGGCTGAAGATGAAGGTAGTTTCTTCCAGAAGGATTTGTGTACATTTCTGCCAAGTGCTTGGAGGCGTTACCAGTCCAAGACCACCTTCAAACAAGTTCACAGCTTGATATTTCTTTGACAACCCAGGCAATGCAAATTCAGGCTATAATTCTATGTGAGGACAGGCCCATGGCCATAATTCTCAGTGACAGGTTTTTCTTCTTTTACTTCCACTGCTCTTGTTAACCCTGGAGAAGAGTACCTTTGGTTCCTACTTTCCATCAGAGTATAATCCTTTGGGGTCCAAATTTAACATGGGGGAGAGTCTTCCATTAGTCTCCCCGCCCCCCCGCCCCTGGATTATGGCCCTTCCGTCTACTTTGACTCTTGACACCTTCCTGTCCCCTTACCCTGTGCCTTGACTACCTAGATTTTTTACCTCCTGACCCTTCTCTGGTGCCCCATGCCTGACCTCTGTTTGAAAATCCCAGCTCTTCTGTTACCCGAGGGGCAGCCTCACTCATTGAGTCACTGAGGTAAAAGGATATACAAATACGAAACTAATATGATTCTCAGCCTCAAGTGAGGTGATCAGGGCATCAATGACTGGGCTTATATATCAGTTTCCTGGGGCCGCCATAACAAAGTACCAGAGACTGGGTGGCTTAAACAACAGAAATTTATTATTTCCTCACAGTTCTGGAGGCTGGAAGTCCCAGATCAAAGTGTCAGCAGGGTTGATTTCTTCTGAGGCCTCTCTCCTTGGCTTGTAGATGGCCATCTTCTCCCTGTGTCTTCACGTGGTCTTCCCTGTGTGTGTGTGTGTCTGTGTCCTGATCTCTTATTATAAGGACACCAGCCATATTGCACTGGGGCCCATCCCAATGACCTCACTTTAACTCAATCACCTCTTAAAGACCCTGTCTCCAAATACAGCTATATTCTGAAGAACTGGGGATTAGGATTTCAACATGTGAATTTAAGGGGAACACAATTCGGACATACCCACTTATATCACAACCAAGGAATTCTGTGACCTGCCCATGTTACCACACCAATCTCACCAACACAGATGAGTTTGCCTCTGTACCACCTAGGTTTTGGCAATGAGCAACTTCACCTTGCACAAGCATGATGTGCCGTCTGCCTCCCAAGGCAAGTCTTGTCTGATATGAGAGAATTGGCAAGCTTCAGCGCAAAAGTTTGAGTTCCAGATATTAAATATTAACTTGTTCTTTGAAATGCTTACCAAAGTTATCAGTATGTTTATTAGAAGCGTCATAATTACATTTAATATTCAGTAATGAAATCAACAGGGTAGGATTCTACCCTCAGTTCTTTGGTGCTGAAAACAGAATCTCTTAGTTTGTTCTCCTTGTCATTATTTCTCTTTTCCTCCAAGTAGTTCAGTGAACCATACAAGACTGTAAATATTAAAGCCTGTGGCGTGCTTAATTGACAACATATGGAAAACATGTTTGCGCCAGTGGCTACATATGACATCATACACTCTGGAGGAAAGGTGTTTCAGTGGGAAATAATGTAGCAATAATAAAACACACCAGTTACACCGAAGACGGGAAGGCATTTGGCAGAGAGACAAAAGAACTGTTTCGCAGCACAGAAGTTTTGATGGAGAAATTGACTTTAAGTAGGCTTAACATAGACAGTGCGCGTGTCAGCACTAACAATCGGCATTTCTGTATTTTTATCTAACATTATTCATGGCTTCAAACGAAATATTTTCTGTTTCATCCTGTATCATAGAAAGTAAGTAGTATAACTTCTCAGGCTCCCCAAGGACATACTGGCTACCACTTATTGAGCACACCTCTGCCCAGTACTGCCTGCATTGGCTCATTTCACCTGCAATCCAATCCTAGGAGGCAGGTACCATTCTTTTCCCCAGTTTATCAGTGAGAAAACTGAGGATGCAGTTTGGGTGATTCTCCCACGGTCACACAACTAGGAAAATAGAGGACGGGGGCTTGAAACCCACTCCGATTCCAAATCCCATGTATTTAACCACGGTATTTAACCTCTTCTTGACCCCACGTTTCCTCAAGTGTATAATGCATAAGATACAAATGAACACCTTGGCGATACTGAGGAAATACTATACCCGGAAATATTAGAAAAAAAGAAAGCTCTGTGCAAATAGGCATAGATGTCGAGAAGCTAATTAGGGGAAAAGGGAACTCGCACTGCCTGCCATGTTCAGGCACTAAGGGGTTTTGTTGTTTGAGTTCTTCATAGACTGGCAAAGCTGGAAGAAAATACTTTATTGTTTGGTAACTTCGATGGCCTAATTCACCAAGTATTAGTTAAAAGGTACTACACAGTGGTTGGGTCTAAAAATTATTAGTAAAGGAAAGCTTTAGCAAAGTTATCTTACAATCAATACCACTTGCTTGTTCTCTTAAAACACTGAAGAGTAGTTTCAACTATTTAAATATCACCTTAAGTAATAACAAGTGGACCAAAGAGAAAAGAACAAGATACTGCTTACAGCCTAATTGTTCAAACTATTTCATGGGAACACAGAGGTGTAGAGGACCTTTTCCTTTATTTCTTCTGAAGGAAAGAGGCCCAATAATTGGCTGTGAATTGAAGATTTGCAAAAATAAATCATATGTAAGGAAATTCTTACCTCAGGTTCCCTTGCCAATATCAGGGTGTGTCAATGAAAATAGCTGCAATGCACAGGAGTGTATTGAAGTAGACATTTCGGATTCCAAATATGGGAAAACTCATTGGGCAGGACAGTCAGGAGACATGGGTTCTAATGCAGGGACTATTTACACCTGAGGGACTTCACCCAACCATTTCTCAGGCCTCAGTTTCCCTATTGGAAACATGAAGCATTGGACAAAATCATCCTCCAGGCCATTCCAGCTCAAGTGCGCTGGTCCTCTGGGCCCCTCTCTGCAACCTCTTTCTAGGGGCTGAGTTTTCTGGGACTAGTTGGAGAGCTTCTTCCCTGTGCCCAGATGTGAGAGAAATGCAAAAGGAAGTGCTATCGTTTGGAGATTGGCACTGAGGAGAGCTCCTTGTCAGGAAGGAGTGTATTATTTGACTGTTTAATGGTGTCACAAACACATGCTTTGACAAAGCAAGAGCTCTCTCTCACCCAATGAAAACAATCCCTATTGCTGAGAGCGACGGCACATTCTCAACATCAGCAGTTTATTCTGGTATCAGCACTAGTAGCCACTCAAGCTGAGCTCAACCGTCTCTCCCTGCAATTCCCTATCTCGTCTGATTTTCACTTGCTGCCTTGCTATCCTCCCATTGTTCTTTGGCACAGCGTGGGAGCTGCTTCTTATTCTGTTTGTTGCCATAGGAATCGAGTTTCATACAGATATGCAAGTGCCACCGACTCACCTGCTGCTCCTCCAAAGGCACCAGGCTTAGGATATGATCTCTGGGGAAATTACGGCTTGGGGCTCCAGGCGGCCACTCCCCAGTGTAAGGAAAGTAAGCACCTAAGATTTGCATGGTAATTCCATTTTTCAACATGCAGCCCATCTGTGTTTTCTCCATCCTCCTGGAAACATATATTCCAGAGAGTGATTCTCACTTTAATTTGCAAATAGGGTAACTAAGGCACAAAGGCTTTACATAATTTGACCAAAGTCCCACAGAAAGTTAATGGTACTACTGGGGTTCGAGCCCAAACTCTTCGGTTCAGTTCTCTTTCCTTCCATTAGATCACTGTCTCTGACTCTAGAGTGCTTAATTCTGAGACCAGAACAACTTGTTGCTGCAGGCAATTAGGGAAGTGTCATAGCCCAGCTCAGGGGTCAGCAAACTACAGCCAAAGCTGGCCCACCACCATCTCTTTAAATAAAGTTTTATTGGAACTGTGTACTGCCTATCAGTTTATGTATTGTCTCTGGTTGCTTTTGCTCTGTGACAGCAGAGTTGAGCAGCTGTGACAGAGACCATGTGGTCTGTGAGTCTGAAAATATTTACTACCTGGCCCTTTACAGGAAAGCTTGCTCTCCCCTGGCCTAGTGTGTAAAGAGTTGGACTCAGGGGGCTTCCCTGGTGGCGCAGTGGCTGAGAGTCCGCCTGCCGACGCAGGGGACACGGGTTCGTGCCCCGGTCCGGGAGGATCCCACGTGCCGCGGAGCGGCTGGGCCCGCGAGCCATGGCCGCTGCGCCTGCGCGTCCGGAGCCTGTGCTCCGCAACGGGAGAGGCCACAGCGGTGAGAGGCCCGCGTACCGCAAAAAACAAACAAACAAACAAAAAAAAAAAAAAAAAAAAGAGTTGGACTCAGGGGGCTTCCCTGGTGGCGCAGTGGTTGGGAATCCACCTGCCAATGCAGGGGACACGGGTTCGAGCCCTGGTCCGGGAAGATCCCACATGCTGCGGAGCAACTAAGCCGTGTGCCACAACTACTGAGCCTGCGCTCTAGAGCCCGCGAGCCACAACTACTGAAGCCTGCACGCCACAACTACTGAAGCCCACACGCCTAGAGCCTGTGCTCCGCAACAAGAGAAGCCACCACAGTGAGAAGCCCGCGCACTGCAACAAAGAGTAGTCCCCGCTCGCCGCAACTAGAGAAAGCCTGCACTCAGCAAAAAAAGATCCAATGCAGCCAAAAGTAAATAAAAATAAATAAATTTATAAAAAAAAAGAGTTGGACTCAGAATTCACACATACCACGGTTAAAATTCTAATCCTGCTACTTTGAAGTTGTGTCACCTCAGAAGTTACTCAACCTTCGTAAGCCTCAGTTTCCCTATATGTAAAATGGATTATAATAAGTGCGTCTGCCCCTTAGGGCTGTTGGCAATTACTGTTACTTCTGAGGAAAATCAGGCCCCCACTGCCAGTGCCTTCCCTTGGCTAGCTGAGATGCATTCAACCGGCTGCCAAGGAGCACAAAATTTTCATAGGTTTGGTACAAAACCCTAAACGCCAGGGCTTGCCTGCCCCTCCTTGCCACTCCTACCCCTCGCTGCCCCCATACCCCCCAGCAACGCCTGCTATAACTGAGCCCACTTCTGATCGGCTTCTGAGCTGGATTATTGCTACTCAGGCCTCTCCTCCGTTAGTTAAGGACATTTGCCTGCTGCTTCTGCCTGGACACTGTTGCTATGCTTGGGATTTCCACCCCCAATGGATCTGAGCTTTCAAGCAAAGTGTAGCCTGCAACAGTAAGCAGAATAGGAGGGAGGTGAGAGCGGTGCATTTTAGTGTAGGATGGGGCCCAAGCCGCAGATTTATTGTACAGGTGTGTCCCTTCTGTGCATATTTCCGGACTTTGGAGTTATCTTAGTGGTACAGGGTGACTGATTTCTTATGTTCTGAGCTTGGCCATCAGAACTCGGTCATTCCGGTGTCTCAGGCAGCTCAGAGACTCCATGGGATGAGTTGTGAGCGAGGGTGGGGTTTACTTTACACTTCCCGGACCTCTCTACTAGCCACAGTAAGCCATGACACGTGACTCGTGACACGATCTAGGCCAGTAAACAGCTCCATCTGCTCGTCGTTGTCTTTTTTAGGATTTCCCCATTGGGAGCTAGACATTTTAAAAGATTTCACCATATCAAACTGCAATTAATTATTTGAATAACTTTCTTTACTAACTGCAACTGAAATAATAATTAAAGTTTCCCTTTTAAATGAATGAATTAGAGAAGGATCAGAGAACTCCCAATCAGTTTCTTGTCAGCGTGAGATGGTCTCAAGTTTCTCATCTGTAAAATGGAAGTGATGAGAGTCAGTCTCTCAGGGTTGATGTGAAAATTCAGTGAGGTCGAACAGTGGCTGGCATTTGGTGAGAGCTCAGGACCGGTTAGCTAGGGTGGTTGCGAAGATGAGGCTAAATTACCAGCCCATAGTTCGAACTGATGGACTTGACGAAACCTCACCCCAAGGTCAAAGCACCTGTGGCTTTGGCTGCCTGCACAGTCCTAGGGGGATTATACATAAATTCTCTCTCAGGCTGGGAGCATTTTTGTTTGCTTTGCTTTGAGAAGAGCCATCCCCCCATTTCTACCCTCCAGGTGTCTAGGGACCTGATCCAGACCCTTCTCAAGCCAATATTTTCAGGCTCTACAACTTGAGGTTAAAAAAACAAGTAGTATTTTTGTTTCCCATGGTGACACAAAGACGGCCACCTTCAATTTGTCCTCAAGTACCTCCTTTCAGTTTCAGGGTATGTACAAGGAGTTCCAGGAAGGAAGTCGGTCTTTCGTTTTAGCATCCCGGGACTTAATGAGTACGTTCAGGATGATCTATTTATATCCTTCGAGGGGGGAGGATGGCAAGTAGGGTAATTAGGGGCATAAGCTTTGAGTCATGCAAATTCGGCTTCTGCCCCTGGTCCTTTCACTCTCGGAGCCTCCGTTTCCTCACCTAAAATATGTAGATTTGATAGGCCCCACCTCGTATGCTGGAGGGGAGGAGGAAATGAGACAGAGCATGTAGTACAACAGCTAGAGCAGCCCTAGTACAGGGGACGCGCGTAGGAGGGACAGGCAGGGTGTCAGGAGGCATCTCTTGTTTCCTTCCTCTTTGTCTGCGTTCCTGGATCATTTCCCCTCTCAGCTTTTGTCTTCTCAGGCTGACAAGTCCAGACCTCACCCTGTGCCTAGCCGAGAGACAACCGATGGGATGGTGTCTTGGTTAACCTCCATCCCATTTCTACAGGGAAAAAGCAGGTATCCTAGGAACAGATGAAAGCAAGCTAACCACAACCGAACACTGTTCTTGTGTGTGATCAAACTCACACAGTTCTTGGGGTGTCAGTTAAGATGATGCCGTTTCATGATCCTGTAGCCGTCTTTAAGGGTACTAGAGGGTAACACCTATCACTTCGATCATCAGGTATCCCCACATAAGCTTCTCGGAGTCTTTGCAAGCTGGCTTCATGTAGGTCCTGGTCCAGCTTCATACTGGGTGCACATGATGCTCAGATCACTCTGGAGAAGCTGAAGCCAAGGGTAGAAAACGCACAGCCTGGAAGGCCTCGGGGAGTGTCACATTTTCTAAGAAGTTTCCCCTTGAAGCTTTCTCCAAGGAGCAGGTGAACACAACAGCTGGGCCAAGCCAGCCCAAACAGCCTATTCTCTACCAGGTGGGCGTGGCCCCCTTCCTGTTGGACCCCCTCTATTGCTTCAACATCATGCTTGTGCACTAGTCCTCTAGGGCTTCGTAACAGAGTCCCACAGACTGGGTGGCTTCAACGACGGAAATGTATTGTCTCCAAGCTCCGGAAGCTGGAAGTCTGAGATCAAAGTTCGGCAGGGTCGGTTTCTTTTGAGGCCTCTCTCCTTGGCTTGTAGACTTCTCCCTGTGTCTTCACGTGGCCTTCCCTCTGTGTTTGTGTCCTAATAGCCTCTTCTTCTAAAGACACCAATCAGATTAGGCCCACCCTAATGATGTCATTTTAACTTAATTACCTCTTTAAAGACCCTGTACCCAGATACCGTCCCATTCTGAGGTACTGGGCATTAGGACTTCCACATTGAAATTTGAGGGGGCACGATTCGGTGCATAACAGCTTGCGTGCCCACACACGGTGAGCCCAGGGCCCCAGCCCCCAGTCTAAGTGCGGATCCTCCCATGGCACTGCCTGCCCTTGGAAATACTAGTTTCTTTTTCCTCCTCTCCCCCTCTCCCCCCCGACAAATGGAGACCTTGTTCTTTTGTTCGTGAAGCTTCCGTTATGAGACTCCCTCACTCTCCCAGCTGCAAAAGATACACAACCAAATGGCTCTGGGGTCACCCAGTCATGACCTCCTTCTGATCTTTTCACTGTGAAGAACAGGCCCTCTCCGCCTTGCTCTAGGATCTTGCAGACTTGAGCCCAGCTTAAGGTCTCCTAGTACTTAGTTAAAAAGTGCATGCGCATTGGGCACAGCGACTGCCATGGGATATTTGAACTTTTCCACCACAGCCCAGAGTTTGAAAAAACTCCAATCTCCTTGTTAGAGCACGTTTCCAATTAGGCTTCTCAGTCTGGGATTTGGGAAATGTGGTCACTTGCAGGTAGGAGCCTACCTCTTTAGAGGCATATGCATAATTATGTATAATAATGTACCTCCCGAAGATGCATAATGAATGATAATTAAGATAGTTACATTACGCACATGTGCTTTCAGCCCCAGGACTCCAATTCAAAATGCCAATTGTCCCTTAACATAAAATGATATTCATGACAAATCTTCCTAGAACTCCATCTCAAATGTTTTCTTTCAGCCCTAGGAAGTACAAAGACAGAGACTGGAATCAGAGCGCTGGTATATCACCCATCCGGAATTTTCCAGGCAGTCCAAGTTTCAAAGTATGTGTCCCAGTTTGGGGTTTGAAAAAATACAATCTTCATAATTTCAAAAATAATTCAACAGTGAGATTTGCTTAATTCACTTTTTAAATAGTCAATGCACATTTTTAAAGAACCCACTGGGTACACCATATGATGACGATCACTGCCTTTTTTTTAAAAAAAGGATTTATTTATTATTTATTTTTGGCTGCATCGGGTCTTAGTTGTGGCATGCAGGTTTTCTCTTCTTTAGCTGTGGCACGCGGGTTCCAGAGCGTTTGGGCTCTGTGGTTTGCAGCACGCGGGCTCTAGTTGAGGAGGCACGCGGGCTCAGTAGTCGTAGCGTGTGGGCTTAGTTGTCCCCCCCGGCATGTGGGATCTTAGTTCCCTGACCAGGGATCGAACCCACGACCACTGCATTGGAAGGCGGATTCTCTACCACTGGACCACCAGAGAAGTGCTGATCACTGCCTTCTTCAATTTCCTCTCAACTGTTTTCCCTTGCCCTTTCCTTCTCACTCATCTCCAAAAAGGAAAATCTCAGGTCACCTTTGGCTACTTAGGTGTATAATAACGGGTATGTGAAGGTCTGTCATTATCTTTCCTATTTCCTGTATGATTCAACATGTTTAAGGACCTGTAACCATGCATAGCCCTAATAACCTTACTGTCACTTCTTTAGATGATGGGAGAGAAATGCCTAATATTCACTTTAGAAGTACAAAGAACATTCTAGAATATATAACTTACAATGCAATTAAGTAGATCTGGGGAGTTCCTATTCTGTGTATTTGATGATGTCTGAGGCACGGAGACATGGTCGTGGAATAGGAGTAAAGAGGCATTTCTTTATCTTTTCCCTCCAACGTTAGAAAAATTTCAAGTCTATAGCAAACTTGAAAGACTTTTACAATGAACAGTATTCAAGTGTCTTGGAACGAACAAAACAGCAATCTCCTTCTGGTTTTCCCTAGTACACTATGACCAGCCGAGCTTGGGCAGGGGGATTTTGTTCTCTATCCTTCTGAACAGTATGTACCTAATTGGGACAGCCATTTGTAATCTGAACTAATTGTATCTACTTCCCCAGCATACGAATGTTAATACAGTATATTTCTTAAAATTTCCAAAGGTCTTTGCTGTTTAAGGACCACTCGTCACTCCCTTGCCCTGCCCCAATTCCAGCCCATCCACTTGTGTATCTATCCTCTCCTTGCAACCCTACGTCAGTCATTTGGGAATGTGAAAATCTAGACTACAGGGAATGTTTAGTTGCTACCTACCAAAGACAGTTTAATGAAGCTGGAAGAATATTTTTCAAGCGAACGTCACAGAGAACATCAAGCAATCTGAGGTAACCTTGTCAGACAGAGAAATATCTGTCTTCCCTTTTATTTAGCTCCTGATTTCTGTCAAGCTTGAATAACTCATAACACAAGGTTCTTTCAGTTCTTCCTGCCACAAATGCAAGGCAGATTACGAAAATTACAAAATATGGGTGGTAAATGTACTTGGGTGAGACCAGAGTCCGTATCAATCGGTGCTCACCCAAATGAGTCAGAACTCTGGAGGATATAGAGGCTACTCCCCAAAATACTCATTTTAAAGGGTTTATTCATTTTTTAACAAGTCCCAGCTCTGCATCTGAGGAGAATATGTGTGTGTATTAATTATAACATTTATAATACAGAAGGTAATCATAGCTTGCAAATTCTAGACTCTTTAATTCAAACACTTCAAGCAACTTTATAAACATCAATTACTTCTTTCAACTCCCCTGTGAAACAGATACGTCCCAGTATATCCATTTATATTTATCAACAAGTACTCTACAAACTCCCTTTTATTTTGGTTTTAAAATTTATCTTGGATATAAAGTATCTAGCGTGTATATATGATAGTACTTTGCATATATATAACACCTTTTTTCTAAGAGCTCAGCGTACTTAAGAGTTATCTTCACAAAAGCCTTTGAGGTCGATAAGAGGAAGCACTATTGCTTTGGATTTCTAGATGGGAAAACAGAACTTAGTGAAAGACCAAGATCTACTTTCTTATTCCAGAGAGCAGATTGGGCAAAAACCAATTTCTGGCCAGGAACTCAGTTTAAGAACCACATTCTCTGTAAGCAAAACTCTGAACCAGAAGAACAGTCATTACTTTTCTGATTGTAGCCAGACCTTACCTGGGAAAAATCTAATTTTCTCATTCTAAAACATAGTGCTTAAAAAGAAATAAATTCCTAAGCAACTACTGGAGGAAATACCAAGATGAACTGTATATGGTTTTTTCTCTCCAGGAGCTTCTCAAATACCCCCCCGAAAGAAGGAAACCCTGTTGATTGGATATAACTTATGTCATTACGTGAAGGTGAAGGTGAAGGTGATGTGGTCCAGGTCCCCCACGGGCTTCCTCCAGAGCCCTGTCACTTCAGGTAAAGAAAATCAGCCATACATGACTCTTCTTCAGGCCCTACATTACAAAGCACCAATGAGTCACAATTTCCTTGTTTCACTTTCCACACCATCTTAAAAAGAAGTAACAATCTCCCAGGGCAATTTGTGGAGATAGATTCACAATTATCGAACACTTTGAAGATTATAAGTGT